>NW_027040520.1:1010000-1415603 GCF_037179485.1 Ochlerotatus camptorhynchus
GAAGCAGACGGTGTCCTCTCCACAGAAAGCACTGAAGATGGGTTCGTTCCTTTTCCCAGCATCTTTGGGACGAGGTCCAAAGTACAAAATATAACACAATAAACAAGACTATCAAACGTAAATATTTCGAAAGAAACCGCACCACAAGCGGAAGGATGCTGGCTGCTAAATAAAGGCTCACCAGCATTATGCTTGGGTCCGGAAGTGTTTGTTTGTTAGTGAGGTTATATTTTCCGCTTATAGTTGAGCTCCGGTCCCAAAATATGGTTCTCCTGCTGTGACTGCCACTGCTTCTCCATTGCTCTGTTACTTCAAGTGAAAATTGTTATTGAGATGAAAAGGTTTGTTTACCCTTGTGATGTTGAGAGCTGATAGCTGGTACCTTCATACATTTTTGAGTGCTGTAAATTTAATGATGAATAATACGAAACAACTAGCGTGTCGATGTATGAGTCTTAAAAAAATAAGTAAACTGCGACAACTATTTATATTTCAGCAAAACTGAGAGCGTTATGATGTTATTTTTCTTCATTGTACAGCTACTAAACGCATTGTTACTTCATAAGAGTGGTTCACCATATCGGGTTTGCTCGCCATAACTCAATCGATTTTAAATCAAGTCCTGATCATTCTCCCAAACATTTAAGTTCTTTTGCTTGTGATCTCATGCAACAATGGCCCTTTATTTGGGAATTACTATAGGAAAAGTATCTGCAATATTTTTGATAAAAGCTATTTGGAATCAGTTCACGCTCAGCTGTTGGCAAAACAGCAGCAGTTGATCTTGTCTGTGTCAGTCACGCTTTCGAGAGTTATTATAATCGGTAGAAGCTATTGTTCCGGTACACTTTGTTCTTTGAATGAAGCTTGACCGGGACTTTTCATATTTGTTGTTACAACGATGAGCATAGAAGTGAAGCATACTGTTTATTTAGATTTCTCTAATGGAAAGGAGCGATCCACCTGGTAGCACATTGTCAAATTTGTCAAAACACTGGCCGTGAATACTCAACTACAACTGGGTGCAACTTATTGAATTTTGAAGGAGAAAGAAGATTTTTTCTTTAGTTTTTTTTTTTTTTTTTTCCTTGATTTGTTTTTCGTCGATCTTGTTTTCCGTGCTGAGCATCAATGCTACCGACGCCAGGGAGGCAGCTCCCACACCTGGACCCTACCTATCGACTCATCAACTCATGAACCGGGGACCAACGGTTTTACTTCCCTTCCGAAGGAAGGCGTGATCAGAGATGTTATGCCTCAGAACATCCCGGCGGCGCCGACTGGGATTGAACCCAGGCCTACTGGGGTGAGAGGTAATCACGCTTACCACTACACCACCGGCACCGCTATTTTCTTTAGTTGAAGTAGGGAATTTTTTTACTGTATGGATTTAGGAACAACTTAAATTATCCATTGGAAAAGCGCATGGAAAAGGAGAGGAGGTATGCCAGTGGAAGGCAAGGTTCAGCACGTTCGAGTGTACGATCTTCCATCACCCGGAGGTGCAATATGGCGTTAAGGTGCCGCCACACGGCGCATGATATTTATATCATAGTTCTCTATGACATAACCGATTTAGATTTCTATATCATAGTTCTGTGAGATTTGGGAAACAAATTTTCAAAAACTATGAGCTTTGACCAAATAGTAGCTATGTAGTAGAAAACTATGACGTAGTGCTGTAAAATAGAATTTTCAAGTGTACACACGATTGAATTTTTTGTGTATTTTTGTTCGCTTAATAAACCTGTACACATCATAAAAAATAATTGCCGATAGCTTTAGACAAAAAAAAAATTGCTGCAGTTGTAGCGTACCGTTCCGATTCAAATTTCGGACGATTCAAATTTCGGACACTTTAATTTTTAATTAAATATTACATCCAGTTAGAAAGAAAGTAATTATGTTAGATGATCGTGGAGGGCACTAGTCAAAAAAATTTAAAATTTACAAGACATGTGGATCATATTCGACCAAGATAATCAACTTTTAAAAGTGTCCGAAATTCGAGTTTAAGTGTCTGAAATTTGAATCGGCACGGTACCTCATCTTGAAGAGGCGAAGCGGAAAAGTCATACAATCTGGACAAAATCATGGATTGCTCGGTTTGAAGGCTTCGGAATCGAGACTGAACTTCTGAAGGAGTTGGGCGACGAAGATCCAGCATACTACCGTAGTTTTGTAAAAATGACAAAGCAGGATTTCTATTATGTCCTGGAGAAAGTTTCACCGGTTATTACCAAGCAGGATAACAATATGTGCAAGACCCGAAACATCCGTTAAAGTGGTCAATTCATGAAACTTATCCTAGAACCCTGCGTTTTTTTTTTTCAAAACCATTCATTGACATTTTATTAGTATAAATTCGAAGTTGTGTTCGGAAAATTAACTCTTTGGTCCACGAAATGGCCTTCCAGCGGATCAAAATCATCCCTTAAAGAGGTAAACTCATGAAACTGATCCTAGAGCTCTTCTTATCGTTCGAAATCACACATAGATTTCTCAGCAGAATAAAATGGGAGTTGTGACCGGAAAATGGACCATTGAGACCACGAGATGGTCTGTTTTTTTCTTTCAAAACAACTCATTGGCATCTTATCATAATCAATTTGGAGTTATGACCAGAAATTTTACCCTGGGGACCAGTGCACAAAGATCCCCAAGCCGTATTTAGGAAGACAAAAATATTTGCGCCTAAACCATCACTTTTAGGTATATGAAGTTGTGGAAAGTTTCTTCGTATTTTTTGGCCAACCTTTTTATGTTAGTGAAATTAGGGTGGTCCATAATTGGAGAATTGAAAATACTAACTTTTTTAACATTTGAGATAGACCAATCCAGTGTTATAAAAAGTTGTATATTAATAAAATGTATATCTCTTATGGTTCATTACTTATGATTATTTTAAACAAGCAGGGGTGGCCCCAAGAAAATCAGCTTTCTCTAAAAATCATTTTATAAGTTCATTTCTCATAGAAACTTTGTTCTAAATACTTTCAGAACTTTTTATGACGCATATTTTTGCTGAGGCGACTAGGTTTATATCCCTTTTATTTGAAAATTCATGGGCAGTTTTTGGAAAAAAAATTTACTTCTTTTAAATAAAATAAAATACATTAAACAAAAAACGCTCTCACCATTTTTTCATCAAAAATGAAAAAAAAACACGATTTTTCAAATGAAATCCAAAGTTCAAAAACCGGTTTGCTCCTTTTAGAGATATTGACCGTTAAAAAAAAAAAAAACAATTCGAAGAATATATCCATTAACTTTCTAATAAAAAATAGCAACATGTTGCGTCATCAATATGCGTCATCATAAGTTCTAAATGTGTCCAGAACAACATTTTTACGAGAATTGAACGTATGAAAAGTTATTCAACTAAATATGTTTTCTAGACGCCACCCTAACCTGCAAACATGCCTGCAAATGCTTCGAATTGAATGTTCTACAATTTTATAGAACATTGCATTGGTCTATCTCATATAATAAAAAACCAATTTTGTCGATCACCCTAATTTCACTAACATTAAAAGACCGGCCAATAAATATGAAGCAACTGTCCCCAAGACTCTATATACCTTAAACTGACGGTTTGGGCGCAAACATTTTGGAAATTCTGCCAAATACCTCACAATATGGGCATTTTTGGAATCGGAGTGACGTGTAAGAACAGGAAATTTATGTCTGACGCCATTTTGAAATCCAAGATTGCCGCTTCCGGTTACATAAAAACAGATAAATAATGTTAAATAACCCACAATATGGGTATCTTAAGAATCGACGTGACGTGTAGGGACCGCAAAACGATGTCTGACGCCATTTTGAAATCCAAGATGGCGGCTTCGAAAACTCTCATAGACGTCTTATAATTATGAATTCGGAGTTATGATCGGAAAATAAACCCTGGAGACCATGAATGCTCCTCTGGAAGATAATAGCCGTCTCTACAGAATGAACTCGGAGTTGTGACTGGAAAATGGATCCGGATAAAATGAAGGATCGTTCAAAAAAACTTATCTCAGCACTCTATGGTTTTTTAGAACTGCTCATAGACATAATTTTTCAATTTATCATCATGGATGATTTCTAGGTGGTATTTAAGTGTTTAATAACTTCTAGGTGCTTTTAACGGAATTTTTGGATATTATTCCTTGGAATTCTTGAATTGTTTTTTTCTTGAGATTTTTCTTTGGAGTTTGAGACTATATTTAATGTTTATAGTTTTAATTCATCACATCAACATTGAATCAATAAGCCATTTAAAAATACCGTCTTATTGAGATATTATTAATTTATGAGTGGTTTAAAAACACCGCGTAGCTCTAGGATCAGTTTCATGAATTGACCACTTTTACGAATGTTACGGATCTTCCGGTGGACTATTCCATAGTCTCGAGAGTCCATATTCCGAACACAACTCCGAATTCATTTTGATAAGATGTCTATGAGTGGTTTCTAAAACAAAAACAAAAGCGCTGCGCACAGGCTGCTGTCAAAAAACTATGACCAATAAACTATGAACTATTCCGGCTTGCTAGAATAGTGTTTAGCTTGCAACTATGATACAGAAACTATCGCTAGAGTGTACAAACGGCAATGAATTTGGCTCTATGACATAGCTCTAAACTATAACTTGCAAGTCATAACTATGAGCTATCAAGTCATAGTTTAGGTGTTCCTATGGGCTATAATATAGTTTTCTATCACTTAGCTCGCTATATACTAGAAATAGCCTCCGTGTGGCGGCACCTTTAGTGCTGGGAAAATCTGGAAAATTGATCGTGTCCCAGGATGAGATATTTGCAAATACACTGAAACCTCCGTTTACGAAGTCTTTTTTACGCAGTATTCAATTTACGTCCCTCTTTTTACGAAGTAAATTCCAAATAACGAGTTTTTTTTTGTGATTTTGGGAAACTGGGATATACTGTGAAATACCTCACAATATGGGTATTGTTGGAATCGGAGTAACGTGTAGGGACAGAAAATCAAAGTCTAACGCCATTTTGAAATCCAAGATGGCGCCTTCCGGTTACAGAAAAACTTGAACTATCTGTCAAATACCCCACAATATGGGTATTTTTGGAATCGGAGTGACGTGTGGGAACTGGAAATCAATGTGTGACGCCATTTTGAAATCCAAGATGGCGGCTTCCGGTTACAGGAAAACATGGAAATTCTGTCAATTACCACCCCACAATATGGGTATTTTTGGAATCGGAGTGACGTGTAAGAACTGGAAATTTATGTCTGACGCCATATAGTGGGGTATTTGACAGAATTTTCATGTTTTCCTGTAACCGGAAGCAACCATCTTGGATTTCAAAATCGCGTCAGACTTCGATTTCCGGTCCCTACACGTCACTCCGAATCCAAAAATACCCATATTGTGGGGTATTTGACAGAATTTCGAAGTTTTTCTGTTACCGGAAGACGCCATCTTGGATTTCAAAATGGCGTCAGACATCGATTTCCGGTCCCTACACGTCACCCTGATTCCAAAAATACCGATATTGTGGGGTATTTGACAATACTTTCAAATACCTCTTTTTACGAAGTAAATTCCAAATAACGAGTTTTCTTTTTACACAGTTTGTTTTTTCTTACGCACTAATTCGAATTACGAACCCCCGTTTTGGTTCGTAAATGGAGGTTCCAGGCTGGATCAGGGACCGCTGACGTAATATCCTACCTGAATCACGAAAGTCAAGGAGCGATAGAAGATACCGAGGCGGCCATTTGAACGATGTCATATTCCATACATAATGGTATTGATAGGTCTTTAAATCGAAAAATAAATCTCGTCAATATTTCTAACACAGTTTGTTATGTTTAAGTTTTAAGATAGGAAACGCTTAATGGAAAACCTTTTACACAAGTTATCTCAGCAACACGGTTAATGCTCCGTTTTCACTGTCGGCGGTATAACCTTGAACGACTCAAGCAACACTTAGTTGCAACTGATTACGTGAAAAACCTTGAATCAGAGCTTTTGGATGAGGCAGAGCTCATCGATGCTCCTCTTGAGGTCTGCTGGGGTAGCGTCAAAGAAGCAATCAAAAGCGCAGTGGAAGTTGCCATTGGGTTCGTGGAGAGGAATTTACGTAACGATTGGCTCGATGATGAGTGTCCATAGGTTTTACATAAATAGAATACAACTTGGGAGAAGGTGTGTCAGCAAAGAATCCGTAAAAATGTGGAGTTAAAGAATGAACTTAAGAAAAACAGCCACGATCCGTATTAGCTGGCGTAACATTGTTCAGTAGGTGAAGCTTCATCGAAGGACTTTAATCCAGGAAAGATCTCACAAGACATTTGAAGTCCCTAATCCTAATCTGAAGCATTTTCCTGATACTAAAAACTTTGGATTATTTTCTTTTAATTCTGAAACATCATTGGTAAATGGTGGTTTTACATAAGAATTAATATCTATTGTTTAATTCAATAGTTGCTAATTTCTTATGCATCTAAATTATATAAAAAGGCGTTTTATTTTCTGAGACACATGCGAGTTTTTTTCGTAAATGAATTGTTCATATCTCATTTGTCGTGACCTGGATTGCCTTCCACCGTAATTGGTTTGATTTTCGGGGATTTTCGGGAACGAATAAAGTAGAGTTTCAATTTGATTCCGTATTCTACAAACTCTCTTACAAGACTGATTTTATTACCGATTATTTGTCAATAGCCTACTATGATTTCTATTTTCATTTCGTCATGTCTCGTCTTATCTACTACATCATTCTTCTTAACTTCTTGTTATACTTTTTTGACAAGTGTACTGCCACATAGTCGCTTACATGGCTTTACTTTGCATTCATCAATATTTAAATGCAAGGTATCCGCCTCCCAGCAAGCACCAATAATCGTCAATCATAATTGCGTGTTTATCTCACACATCCAGGCGATAATTCAAACTCGACTACCAGACTGCAGGCCACTCACGGAACGGTGGGAAACGCATGTAGGACTACGTGTTCATCCATACCAGGGTGCACTACAAGAGTCATATAGCTACGTGCATACATGAGCACTAATCGATTCAGGATCGGAACGGTGGGCCGGACTGGCAACATAAAAACCTGACCGCGTACAGCCCCAAAGGTTAATCCGTCCGTTCCTGACTGCAACGGCAATTCCACCCTCGAACACGTTTGGTATTGATTTTATCTGCTCCTTCTTATGCGCGCACGCCATCCGCTAACAATGTGAAAAGAACATACGCCGCCGTTCTTTCGCGGTTTTATTTATGGATCAATTATCGTTAATGTTATTAGAAATTTATTGTATTATCTGGCAGGTTTTACCACATTTCCCGCTTGGGGTGCATCTTTTATAGCGGCATCGGTATAGAAGCTAACTGTCTGGCTGCTGGTGGATTTGTTATCGTTATAGGATAGCTCTTTTCAGGAAGGTGATTTGCCGACTGGTTGGCTTTTAGGTATGTGCACATATGTGTACAAAATATGTTGGAATGGATCCAGAGCGAGCAGCTAACGGCAATAATTGCCATCAGAAGTTGATTTCGCAAAATGCGTACCGACCACAAAGTCAACGTTGCACTCCATTATAAACATATGGTTCTTTTAGCACTGTAGTACGTTTAATTCGTTAACAGCTTTGCAACATGATGTAGATGAATCAGAATTTTATTGAAATATATTCTAAATTTCCTGGATGGGTATAGGTAGAATAAGGGTTCAATTACCACTTTCATTTCAAAATTTGGCCGTCCCAATTCTGAGAAAATCAGTCATGATTATTCAGTGTAAATTTTGGAAGTGAAGTTTAAGTATACAACATTTTAAAAATATATTGAGCCATACACCTTAGAAGTAAGCTTCATCCAAAACCTTCAACATTACCTTAAGGGATTTAAAAAATGGCAGAGCTATGAACAATAAACATTTGCATGGTTTTTTTTTGGGGTTGCCCTAAATTTTTTATCGGGATGGTGTGATAAGGAATGCCATTTTCGTGAAATATGGCATTGAACATTTACAACTTCTCACCATTATTCACTGACCTGGAGGGCTTTGCCTGTTTCCAAAGAAAGATAACATTTAATTATATTGTCTTTCGCAACTCGTTAGGAAAATGATGACAAAATTTAATTCCAGTGTGACATCCAACGCTGAAATGTAGATGACAATCATTATTCAACCATTCTACCGAAGAATGGATTCTGAAACCATTTTCTTTCCGACAATGAGACGGGGTTATTAGAAATTCTATAGACTGGGATAAATATTTGTGTGTTGTTTTCTTACGAAAACCAAACTGAGATCACGACACCGGTGCCGAGCATGAAAGGATCCGACTCATTCAAATGGTAATAGTCTGTGATGAGCCACGCGCTGAGATTTTCAGGGCAGGTTATATTGGGTAAAATGGTACAAAACGGTCCCAGGAAAAAAAAACCCACTTTTCCATTTTATTTTGAATTCTTCTTGGCATTTAAAATCCATTCAAACGATTTATCATGCACTATTTCAAGTTCATATACTATGCTGGAAGAAATAGAAAACACAAATGAAGGTCAGCTGGTGCGTTCTGCCCGAGGGGGTGCGTTTTGTACCATTCTCCTCAAGTAATTAAACATAATGTGGTGATAACGCAGTTGTAGCTCCCATTTTATGATACTATTATTTATATTTCAACTTCTATATTTCACGTTTTCATTACAGTTGTGTTCTGTAATGATGGCAATTAAAATATTAAGCAGTTTCTCTTTATAACAAATATTTTACTAAATGATGATGAATCAATGTTTCTTATACTAAATAAATTGTTTGCATATTAATCATCTGTATAAAGATTTCAAACCAGCAGCGTACAATTCAGTGAAGAGAAACGAGCATTGACACTGTGACAGCATTGACAGATTATGCTGGAGCATGGTTTTTGGCGCAACAAATAAGATTGGCTTGTGCCACGTTGGATGGCTCGAAATCAAGTGTACTGGTTGATGAATGAGATTTTGACTTTAGACGGGTTGAAGCAGCACGTTGCACTTTCAAATTTTCTATTCAAAATTACTCTTGAAATAGCGACTAGGGGAGATATTGTGCAGAGGAACTGTGTACCACACGGTCGCACATGCTCCTTGACTATGCGAATGATATGGATCACGGTGCCTTTGTTAAGAATAACTTTAAAACAAACAAAAAATCGGTATTCATGAAACTTTTACCATTCGAAAAAGGCGGCTTTCGTCGTCATTTTGATATAATTATTTAAATTTTTCATTGGGGGAACGTCATACGAAACACGGGTCAATTTGCGCGTTTATTTTTACACGCAAAAGTACAAAATGTTGCAAACAATGCAACATGTCAAATCACGCGATTTTCGAAATCATATGTTGCAAAAAAAGCATTGTGAGGTGTTTGAATAACTGCATCGATTACCATTCGTTATTGTGTTGTGTGAACCCATCGGAAAGCTGTCAGGTGGATGAACACATTTATCCTCTCGCGGTTAAGCAACACCTCAACAAGATAGTACGGCATTCGGCCTCTTTCGGTTGCAGGCCACCGGGCAGGAAAGACACGAGTGACTGCCGTGCTGAGTTATTCTGACTTTACGCAATGGCGATCCTACCAGTAAATTTCATTAAAATTGAGCATCCTGGATAATTTGGCCAAGTCAGAATCACTCAGCAAGTCAGAAAAGTAAGTATGCAGAGACTGTCATGCGATAGTTTTAGTTTGGGACTGTACTTTGATAGCTTGTTTTGCAAGTGTCGGGAGCAAAAGCATTTGATTATCACAAAAATGCGTTGACTACGGTAACCGCTTACAACACTGGATGTATTACGCTAATTAATTAACGGTTGTGACATGCATATCCCAAGCAACATTGTAGGTTATATGATGGTTTTAAAGCATGCTTCAAGTCTACATCATGATCGTCATAACTATTATAAAACCTGTATTGTTTCTAGGGTAATGACCAAGGAGGCCACAGATATTCAATGTAAAAAATCCAGAACATTTGTAAAAAAGATTTTTTAAATAAACTAACCCTTGAATTAAGGATTTTTTTTTTCAAGGTTTTACTGCTTTACTTTTTTATTTTAGTATGAGTTGTAATCTGATTACGGACCCTAGAGGTAGCGAGAATGTCCTCAGGAGGATTCGGAACACCCATAAATAGTTTTAAATTGTGAAATTAATCCTAAAGGTCTTGGAACGATCTGGATCATCCGTAAAAGTGGTGAGTCATTAAAGGTGGTCTAAGTAAACGATTTTTAATTGCTTTGATAAAAATGGAATTTTCCTTTCATGGAATAACACATAAGATTAAGATTATTAGTTGAGTAGATCATATTGATATATCTTTTCTCTGCGAGTTAATGATGAGTGAAATGTTCCCTTGCTCTATTAATTTATTTACGGGAATATTTCTATCGTTGATGGTTTTAAATAAATCCACTAAATATTCCCTCCTCTTTGTCTTGGTCGTAACTGATGTGATGAAAAAGTATGGATGCGCGCAAGGTTTGAGTTTTGTTGTTGCTGAAGTCTCTTGAATTCGGTGATACATTTTATATCCGACCAGGGACGCAGTATGGAATCCCCTGATTCACCTAACTCAGCCGAGCCCACAGCCGTCTTCGAAAATATCTCGCAGATTTCTCGTTCCTGCTACCAAAGTCGTCCCGGCCCTGAGTCTAGTGCTGGCGATGGAAGACCCCAGCTGCCTATCATGACAAGTATCCTTGCAGTAACGGTAATTCTCGCTCTGAAGTACTCTCGTTCCCTAGGAGTTCCAGTACCATCGACGACAAGCTTGTAAACAATTTTGTTGAGCTCAAAATTAAACAAGAGTTAAAGAGTTAAAGTTAAAGTTCATTAGTTTTTTTTTTTCTGTATGCAATTTAAATGCATAGGGGAAATGGCTCTAATGGTGCCCTACGAATCTAAAATTGGGTACATCGCTGAAATTCTGCTATGTTTCAATTTTATCTAGTTATTAACGGTGCTAATGGATATTTTTGATCGCTATTGAAAATTTAGTCGATTGCTGAATTTATGTATGGGCCCAAATTAGGGAAATTTAGGCCAACATTACATCCATTTTTCCTAGTATAAGAAATCCACACCATTGGGCATTGATCATGGATTAATATGGTAACTTTGTTCCAGATAAAATTTTGTTTTATAAATTTAATATAACTACCTACGTATAATTTTTCTACCTGTCGGGATAACCTCGAACGCGCGTGATTTATTGTTCGTTTTATTTGGTTGACTATGTGTGATCTTTTGTTTTTTTTTTTTATGCAGGATGCATTTTAAGGGGGGAAATACAAGTAAACATTTTTTTATCGATTTTTTATATTTTACTTTAAGAATTAAAAAAAAAAAATGCTACCAGCACGAGGAAGGAGTGATCTATGGCCCCGGTATCGCCGATTAACCGTAAGTTCCAGAAATCATGTTTTTACACAACCTTAAGCTTTAAACGCGTTTTTCTCGAAACGGTATTTTCCAAACAGGCGGGAAAGATAACTCAAAAAGTTCTCATTCACATCTTAAAAGAAATAGATTTTTTCTCCATGTGAACCACTGATATCATCAAAAAATTAACAATCAATAATTGTCAGGTCTGCCTAAAGTGGGAAAGAGAGATATTTTTTTCAAAATTTTTTAATCGTTTTTTTTTTTGGGTTTTAGAGGTTCACATAGAACAAAAATCTTTTCTGAATAAGGTCCAATTGATAAAAGTTAGTTTTGTCCATTTGTCAGGTCTCTAGAACGCCCGCCAATTACCAATCCCCACCGGAGGCGACCTCCTTCCGATGTGACCCCAAGGAGCCACAGAGGTCACACACCAATGAACAAAGTCTCAAATGTAGAAGAAGATTTAAGCAATTTAATGCAAAAAATCCCAAACGTTTGCGTTGTTTCATTTGCTCACAAAAAAATCCGAAAATCGTCGAGTTTTTGACGTGTTACTTGTATTTCCCCCCTTAAAGGAGAAAATAAATGCCGCAATTGCGATCGAACATACAGACTTGGTACTTGCCCAATTAGATTTCATTTCGTTTGGAGAAGTTGACTAATTATTACTGCGTTTTCGTAGTTAAATGACACCGGGATTGATTGTCGGTTGCAGCATTGGGGTGGTTATTGGGGCTCGGTTGTCTTGTGCCAATTGTTTTTGCATACTGAGCAGAATATTATTAGTTCTATCCTAGGTTTATTTATATTGATGAGTTGATAGTGGAGGTTTCATCCTGTTATTTAGCTACTTTTCGTATTTTTATTTTATAATCAAATCGAATACCCCATAAACATCCACATGTTGATGTTCAAGGCTGTTTGATTTGATTTTAATATATAAATACGAACAGTAGTGAAATTACCACATCAAACTATCAACCTCCAGTTGATAGGGTCGCATCCTCGCATCATCTGCTTACCATGCTTTTAAAAACCGCTTTGAGTGAAATCAGATCTAATTCACACTTCCCACAAATGTACGTCGTGTTATTACCGTGATTCATGTATGAACAGGAATTGAAGGAACAATATCCCCCCGGATGACCGTAAGGATATTTCCGGTGCAGACTGAAACTACTGGTTCACCGAAGTTTGCACGCTGAATATGGATTGCTTATCCCATGCCTCGGTGCCGGTAGTGTGATGAGATGAGAGAGGCTCGGTGGCTTTAGAGCGACTGTTTTTGCTTACTTAGCAGAACATCATGAGTTTAAACTCAGGCCCTTTCAAATTCAAGGTGCGTTGGCCGCTTTCTTTCTTAACATGAACCAATTACTTTATTTCAACGTACCATTTTCCAAAACGAAGCCTGCTGCAAACCCGACCTTTTTATCCAACATCCAAGTGATTCGTCGTGGAAGTACAAATAATTTCTCGGTTTCCAATAGAGTGAGTATGGCATCAATACATTCCTACCCATTCCATAATTGACCTTTATTCAGACATGGTATTGCCTATTATAAAATTTAAGATTCTCAGTTATTACACATTGAAGAAGTATATTAAACTGTTGGCTCTCTGTGTAATAACAGGTGATCTGTCAATAATCGAGAAGTGACCACGGGTGGTCAATCATGTTCATGCTGAGGCTCAATGCAAATACATACATATCAAGGTAAGGAACAATTTCAAAACAAATTTCCCTCTGACATCTTCCCTTGGTCTGTTTGTCCCGGAAAAATCGGAAAACAGCAGTTGTGGGTTAAAATGTAAGGTTACGGAATTATTCCATCTCTATCTTTGAAATGTCTAATAATTCAACCATCATGTATATTTCTCACGTTCTTGGCAATGACGTTATCTACGTTCATTTCCACCGTCACCGATGGCTTTTGACATGGTGACATCCAGCTAGCTTACGAAAGGTATGTCTCTCTCTTGTTCCGGCGTTGAACTAGTCCTATGCCAGGAGAATACATATTTACCGCCGGAAAGTCATGATCCGCTTTAATTTGCTCGTTAATTTCCACTGGGGAAACCAGAGAAAGGTGGAGATTTTGATAAGATAATCAACCGAAATGGGCGGACAATAATCCTTGATAGTTATGCTTCTCCGCGCCCTCTGGTGATTATATTTTGTGTCCCAGCAGCAATGCTACGGATGCAAACATACACACGCACCTAAAGCCTATGATAGTAGTGAAGGCGAATAGCTGTGGAGTGTCTAAAAGCCAACGTGCTTCGTAATGGGGCGTCTCGTTCTGGATTATTGGTGGCTCTGAGCTAGGTCTTATTTGGCACCGAACCTGCTCCTGGAGAAAATCCCTGTCATCAGGCGTACCTTAAGATGTGGGTGGAAAAACTTATAAATATGTCAACCTTTGATTCTGCTTAGCTGATAAAGACGGTAATTTCATTCTCCAAGCTTCTGTTATTTTAAAGCTGATTAGATGAGGGTTTATCTGGGAAATGAACTGAGTACTTAAAAATTGCTAGAAGTTTTCAATTGGACTGCAGAATTTTAAATTAAACACATAATAAAATACAACGGGAAGTGACAATAGAAATGAGTTTTATTTATGTTAGGTCGAAAAATTTGGAACTTGTTTATTTGGACATTTAAATAAGATAATGGCAACAATAATTATAGCAAAACTATTTACTTTACAATGACATAAACCAAAATGAAGCAATTCTTCAATTCTATTCGTTAATTACGAACAAGCAATGGTAATTCAATGTAAACCAGACACCGTTTAGTCATTTTTTTGCATATTTTATTTTAAGAAGTAATGCCGTGGATACATGACAATCTATTAACATGAGTATTATTTGTATAGTAAATTATTATCAATTCCAAAAACTATACAAGGGTGACCATGGATGTACTCATAATTTATTATACATATAATACATTGTTGGTCATACATGTGTATCCGCGGAATAAGACAAATGATGTAATAAACATTGTAACAAAACGGTCTACTCATGAGGGACGACAAATAAATAAATGAATGAATTAATTTATATAAAATAGTTTTTTTTATATATTTAAATTCTAAATGAAATTTTAAATCATGTGTGTTTAAAAGACAAATTTACATGCTACAATACATTATAAGTGCGACGAAAAGTGCGGAAACACTAATGCATGTGCGACTTTGCGTTAAATATTTTTGGTGTCTTCAGCGCACTTATTCCTTGGTTCATGAAAAATAAGTGCGCAGAAGTCACCATCGCAATACAACGCAAAAACGCACTTTTATTAGCGATTCCGAACTTTTCAGGACTCCAGTTAGAAATGCAAAATGCAATATTACACTATAAAAAAATCAATAGCATCATGGACGAAAGAGAAATAAATAGAAATGCGAGTTTCCCCTTCCGGACGTCATACAAAAATGTGTGATGTATTGGTAATTTTGACGTAGAAGTACGTCGTCTTAACAATACTGGGGGTCACATTATGAAATAGAAAATGAAGCATCTAATGAAAAAGAGGGAATGTTTAAAACGTATATTTCTCCAAAACATTAATGTGAAATATGTCATACAATATGCCATTCTACGGAGCTTTCGATGCCTGTACCATTTTTGCATTGGTATAATTGTGTGACAAGGCCAATCATGCTTCTATGCCCAGGGAAGTCTTGAAATTTTCCAACCCGAAAAATTCCTATACCGGACCGGGAATTGAACCCAGTCACCTCCAGCATGGTCTTGCTTTGTAGCTGCGCCTTTATCGACTGAGCTAAGGGAGGTCCTAAAGGTTATGTCACATATAGCATTAATCAATCAATTGTCCTCAGACTGCACATGTATCAATGTAGGCTCTATTTTTTTAAGACTCATTATTTCTTAATCTAAACCAACATACCAGAGCTGTGGCCAAACTTAACCTCACCCAACATCAAATCCTAGTGGTCAACAATATTACCACAACAGTCATTGTGTAGTGTTCATAACACGAAATTTCGGTTTTCTAAGCTATACCATTATTGAAGAACATGTATTTCAAATGGTATAATCGAGACAAATCATTCAAAAAAAAAAAAAAAAAAAGAAACAGATTGCACAATTAGCACAATGAAGCTCAACATTTTAACGAATTTCCTGGGCGTTTCCTTCATTCTCGGTTTGCTATGAAAACTGAAATTTGTATATTTTAAAACCGTGCATTACAACAATTGTAACAAAATGCACAACACAGCAACAATTTACCATCGGTTAACGGTTTAAAAAAATCCTTTTGCATGCGAATAACTGTAAGCAATGCAAAATATCTATTAAATTTCAATTCGCATTTAAAATACGCTAAAACTGTTGTTTCATTTGAATGATTTGAATTTTCCCCTGTGAGCGGTATCCCAGCTTGGACCGATGTATTTGAACAGCTAGTGCAAATAGTTTTTTTTTATTATCATCGCTTCTCAATCATCCAGTTCAAATCCGCACAGGGCCAGTCTCTTACCTGCCAGTCTGCACTATGGGGAATCTGTATGCAAGAAGGTGGCCAACATTATTTTTCGGCATATTCTCCATTATTTTTTTACAAGCTTCGCATAAGTATGTGCCTATATTAATCAGTAAACATGATTTTGAGATCCTGAAGTCTTCTATGTTCTCTAAAATATTATGAAAATAAACCTTGAAAATATTCAACACATCATCCGAGTTTTTAAAGCTTCATGATAACATGTACATCATTGAATGGTAATAATAAGATATTGAATGCTGTGCAAGCTATTCTGGAGCTAAAATCTTTAAGTTCTACAGATTCAATATAGTCTTGAACAATGTCCTGAAAATCTTTATGAGTCCATGAAGCTCACGTGAGTCTCCAGGCAACATGCACATCCGTGTAATGGTATCATTGAGTTCTGCAGGCTCAATTAAAGTCTTGAATCATGTTTTGAAAATCTGTATGAGTCCATAAAGCTGGGCTCTCTTGAGCTGGAAACATAACATCATGGAATAGTATAAATGAGATGTGTGATACCTTCCAAACTATTCTGGAGTCAATATCTTGCAGTTTTGTAGGCACAATAAAGGGCATTTGTTACTTTCACATAAGTAAGGTCTTCATGAGTCGGAAAATCTCGAGAGATGAAAACATGGGCATCATGGAATAGTATAAATGCTCTCAACATAGACATAGACAAGTCGAAATAGAAATGGAGGATTATTAAAAAAGTTGGAAGGGTTGTATACTAGATACGACCGCAGGGTTGGCGTTGGATAACGTCTGTTATGTGTTGTACTTAATTGTGTATATTATATTATAGGAATATTCCTTAATAACTCTTTTGCGAAAGTTTGGTGGCCCTGAAAAGGGCCGTTTTGTTGGGCTGATGTTGTTGACAATGATGGAACGGGCGACCTTGTTGGACGCTTATATAGTAGAACAAAAAATATCAGAGGTGTCAGATACTCGCATACGTACGTTAAACTCTTTCTTGATAATGTTGTGGCCCTGAAAAGGGCCATTTTTCCAACGCGCTCGGCGTAGTTGCCCTTGCGGAGCAGACGGTGAATACGACCGACTGAGAACTGCAGCAGCTGGGCATTCCATGACGGCGGCCCAGTATACCGGAGCACTGGCACCAACGCACTCGGCGTAGTTGCCCTTTCGCCCCCAGGCTCTGCTGCCGCTGCTCTGCTGCCGCTGCTCTGCTGCCATTGCTCTGCTTCCGCTGCTCTGGTACTGCTGCTCTGCTGCTCTGCTGCTGGGTCGACGATCGGATAGACAATGATGGAACGGGCGACCTTGTTGGACGCTTATATAGTAGAACAGAAAATATCAGAGGTGTCAGATACTCGCATCTGAAGTCTCGGTTGGAGAAAGTATAAGAATATAAAAAAATCAATCGATTTTCACCATCTTTAGACAATGGTTTACTTTTAACCATTTTTCAATGGTTTACAGAATGAAATCAATAGTTTTGAAACATTCAGCAAATTGCTAGAAATATTTCCAATCGATTGATGCCATTATCTCGTAAATCTATCGAGAGACGGTTGAGTTATTATCGTTCAAAATCTTTTAATTTTTCGTAACGCATCCAAAATGACTGTTTTCAATTTTGTACCCCCGTATGTTGCCGAAAGACGTTATCCAACGTCAAAAAAAAATAAAACTGGATCATTCATCGTTCACCAATCATTATAATCAGCATTGTTATGCTTGTAATTAAATCGCTCGGAATTCGTCAGCGTAACCAGGTATGAAATTCGAGAGGAAATGTATTTGTTACGTTCACATAGGTTGGCTACTAATAAGAAAGAATTCATTCTACCTTAATAATACGATTGCCATTTCCACAAACATAATAATGGATGACAAATTATTTCATGCACAGGGATAAGTAATGGATCGAGAACTATATAAGACCATATATTCAGTTTTCTGTCCATATGTAAAATAATGCTAGTATTTGGCCTTTTTGAACTAAACAACTGGCCAACAAGCAGTCAAAATGATTACCTAACAGTCATAGTATATTTTGAGTAAGCCTAGTACAAAGGGGTTGAATATTCGATGTATTACTAACATCTTCAAAAGTAAACTATAGATATGAAATGGGTGTTTTCTACAAAGTTGTTTGCAAGAGTTTTGAAAATCTGGAAACATGTCACTTTAAGGGGAATTAATCATCGGTATGAACACTTTAAAATAAACGTAAAACTTCTCCTCTCCATGCCTCTAAAATGTCTTATTGAAGCTGTCGCCAGAAAATGACATTTTCAGCCACTGTGTGCTATAGCTGAACAACGATTTGATGCCGCCGGTTCCATAGGGATCGATCTGCAATCTCGTGATTCTATCGAAATGTATTTATGATGAAAGTGGATAGACAACGGGAACGAACCTGAAATTGTCCTGGTTTTGGCATGTGGAAATAAATTTCCAATCAGCGTAGAAACACAAAAGATCCTGATGATTTCCTCTGCTACTTCTGTTTTCAGATCCCAGTGAAGAGATTTGAGGGTGTCATATGCGCTCTTAACGGGTAGGTTATTTCCATGAAGGTTTCGAATCTATGTGTGGAGTTTGTTTAATTTTATACACTTGTATTTGAGTATTATTGACATCTATTTTAGAGGTCAAGTACAGTTATTCAATTTGAGGCTAGATTGATGAACATGCAATTTAAATGAGCCGAGGGTTATATTTTTTGTTGTAATTTTCATAACAATTTTTCCTTGTATTGAATATTCTTTCGATGAAAATACTACCTATTTGGAATACAGCAATCAGCCGACGAGCATGGTGATGATGCATTTCTTCCACCACTATTTCTTAATTGTCCTTTGATACTTATTTGACCCTGGGAGAAGTTCCCTATCCCTAAATGGCTTAAGCCCCTAGCAGCGGTTGCTAAGTGGATTCCGTCTAAGATGGGCACAAAAGGCCTTATTTAATCTCTGTTTCCAGGGTGTTAAGTAAGGGGGAGTTCTTCGGCGGTAAAGAGCTGATTAAAAATGGTGAATCCTCAAGCAAAACAAGGGCATTATGCTGGGTCAACTTTACATCCCTCCAGGTTAATACCACAGAATTCGAATCGATCTTCGACAATGTTGTTCTGCAAAGTTTGCCCAATAGTCACACGTATGGGGGAAATGAGCAATACGTGAGTTTTTAACATGCAAATTAATGTATTTGATGTTTCCCATATTTATTTATTTTTGTTATGGAGATCTAAATAGAAACATTTTAGTTATTTGAGATATAGCGGTATAGTGTTCAACAAAGTTATATAACAATTTAATTAATGCAATTTTGCTAAAGACACCAATTGTCTATCTTTAATCCGACCCGTTTTATACTGGTTTAAAAAATATATATTTACTAGAGGAGAGTGTCGATCTAAAAATGGTTGGCGGAGGCGTGTGGGGGTAGTTTTGCCCGGAGGTGACACAGAATAGGGTATATTTGCATTCTAGCTTGCCAAAAACATTACCATAACCCAACTTGTCAAAAACGCTTTTTTACTGTTATGATTTAAGGTCAAACAGGAGCGGGGTCATGTTTTGGGAGAGAAGGTCTCTTTCTGAAGAAGTTTTTTTCATCTTGAAAATTTGTACATTGAAAAGTAATTTTCTGATTAAGTTGACGTCAATAGCTGAAGAGTTAAGAACAGTGTAGACTTTAAATTGATTGAATAAAACAGTGTACACTGAAAGAAACATTGAAAGTATTTTATACGAATATTTTAAGCTAAATGTTGCACCAAAAATCACTGTTTTCTCCCGTATTTTTTTCATTTTAAATAAAGATAACGTTTCATGATTCCCTACAGGTTTGTGCGTGATCTAGAGCCGATTATTTTACAAAAAATACTTTCACCTCAATTATTTTCAAAGTAAAGTTTTTATGTGTTTTTATAAACATATTTGAAAATAGACAATTTTTACCTTGGTATACATATATCGCAGCATATGGTTTTATTTAAATGTTTTATTTATCTGGCAATAATCATGGATTGATTTATAAAACTTCATACTAAGTTGATTGGTTAAAACGACTGTTTTAATTTGCACAAGACTGAGAAAGTACTTAAAAATTCCAGCACTTTCAAATTGGTTTCCACAAGTATGCTTAGTTATATGTTTCAAAGTAAGTATTACAAGAAAAAAAAAAACAATCCACAGTGTGGAATATAATTTGTACAAAGAAGCTCTTTTATATGTTACGGATTCGTGAACGATTGGTATTTTTTTAACATTGAGTGATGAAAGTTTATTTTAGGTTTATAATTAACAAAATATGGTGAGCAGAAATTATTATTATTATTATTATTATTATTAAGGCGGTCTCAACAATAGTGCCACTAACAATTCATGTTTTTTTTTTTCGATCACTCACAATATCCTTGAAACTCCTTATTTTTCTTAGCCGCATCAATTGTAAAATGACAATTTGAGATTTTTTTTTTTACGCAAACGGGCAATTATTGATCACAAATGAAAACAGTCATACTTTTTTCGAAATGAACGTATTTTAGTAAAATATATACAACTTATGATATTCATAGAGCAGACCTTCGTTTGAAAAATTCTTTCAGCACTGGCCTTGACGGAGTCCCTTCCGCGGTTATTAAGAACTGTAGTGGAGTGCTGGCCGCACCTTTAGCATCCATTTTCAACCTCTCTTTGGATTCTGTGTCCGTGGTACCGTGGTATCGCTGCTTTATGTGCAGTCTCAAAACTTTTTGAACTATAGGTGCTAGATTATTTAAAACACACATGCTCTAGTTACATCGCGACTGAACAACACGGATTTATACCAAAGAGGTTGACCGCTACAAATCTCGTTAAATACACATCATAAATCATACGCAAGATGGAAAGAGGTCATCAAGTGGATGCTATCTACACCGATCTTTCTGCTGCTTTTGATAAAATCAATCACGAGATTGCAGTGGCCAAACTAGAGCGACTTGGTTTTCACGGTTCCCTTCTTGATTGGCTTCGCTCATACCTCACCGGTCGACTTATATTTCAGTGAAGATTGGAGATCATTTTTCTCAACCGTTCGTTGTTTCTTCTGGTGTACCTCAAGGCAGTCATCTGGGACCGTTCATATTTTTATTGTATCTGAATGACGTTTACTTTTCGATCCGTTGCCTGAAGCTGTCTTTTGCTGACGATTTCAAACTATACTTTGTCATCAAAGATTGAAGTGATGCATTGTTTCTTCAGCAGCAGCGGAACGTTTTTACTGTTTGGTGTGACAAGAACAATATGGTATTAAAAAAAAATCACCTATCTGTTATGCTTGCAGGAGCAAATATTAAGCCGTGATTGTACCATTAAAAACTTAGGCGTCCTACTTGATTCGCAACTCACCTTGAAGGACCATGTGGCTTATGTTTTCGCTAAAGCATCTTCTCAATTCGGTTTAATTTCTCGTTTCGCCAAAGACTTTAGGGACATTTTCTGTTTAAAAACACTATTTTGTTCGCTAGTCTGCTCCACATTAGAGTACTGTTCCGTAGTATGGGTTCCTTTTTACAGCAACGGGGTAAATCGTATTGAGGCCATTCAGCGAAGATTTGTACGCTTCGCCCTTCGTTGGCTACCCTGGAGTGATCCATTCAATCTCCCTTGTTATGAGAGTCGCTGTAATTTGATGTCCCTACAATTACTTAGTGTTCGCCGAGGCGTCTCTAAGGCTGCCTTCATCGCTGATCTCCTACGATCGGATTTTAATTGGGGTTCACTTCTGCAGCAGTTGAATGTCAATATCAGGCGTGTAAATTTACGTTCTTATTATTTTTTCAATATACTGGCTTCTCGCACAAACTACGGCGCTAATGAGCCATTAACTAGCATGTGCAATATTTTCAACAAATTTTATAACTGCTTTGATTTTAATATCTCTCCTGTTAGGCTTAAGAATCTGTTTATTAATGTACTTTTAACTTCCTGACGGTTTCTGTTTTCTGTATTTAAATTAAGTCAACTATGTTATCATTAATATCCTTTTATATGTTTAGGACTAAGTTCAAGCAAATGTATCTGTACGATTCCATGTTATCTGTTGGTACTGAAATGATAAGCTAATGTGTGCTTTTCCGTCCAAATAAATAAATAGTTCTGCAACATAAAGATTTGTGATATCAGGTGAACTTTGATTTGTAACAGGTAGGGTACTCCCTTCCTGGCATTAATGAGATCCCCCTCTACACTGCCTCAGGGTCGGCATCGGAAGATGCTCGGGGTCTAACCAGAATTTCTTGCGGTAAAGTACGGGGTCCTGTGGACATAATAAGGAATCATCATGGCGGTTATTGACGATCGAGAAGGTGTTTCCCTTGAAGGGAATTACACCTGTGTGGTTTTGCTTTTCACTCTCCTTCTTCACGTCTTTCCCGCCCTTATGGTTTTCTTGAATTTTTTTCTTGAATTTCAAACTTGCCTTATTTCGCCTCATCATGGCTCCCATTATACCACCTCCTAATGACCTCCAAATCCAGTTAACAGTGCCATCTGGTGGTGGGTGTGATTTAGTGGTGCGGTTCAGCTATAGGAAAGATGATGTTCCTGCGGATGGAATAATATATTGTTTTGATTGCTTCAATATGTAAAATTGTTCTAACAACTCATCTCAAGCAGCAAAACTAATTGATTTAATTCAGTTTCCGATGGAATGATCCTGCAGGATTGCATTCTCAGTTTGAATCCTGTAAACATATTGTTAACATTATTTGTTGATGTTTTGCTGGGAGCAACATATTTTTCATTTCGAAGAAATCTCAATAATTTTGCATTTAAAAATTAGGATTTACTTACCATTCTTACCGGCGCTACTTTTCTGTTCATATTTGCTTTCTGTTATTGAATAAAGCAATAACAATAACACGTACAACATAGTTTTCTTATCCCAAACTTGAAAATATATGCAGTTTGACAGATGATCTCAAGTTCATCACCGCTACGATTACAGCGCGGTGGATTTGTCAATTATGAATAACAATGGAACCGATTTTCTTATATAAAAATTCAATCTTAATTTTAGGATTTATTTAGTAACTGCCCAATTTCAAAATTTTTTACCATGAATAATTCAATTATTGTTCATTTCTAAGTTATGTTTCAAATCCATTTATTTTGTTATTAATATATTCGTGAATGGAGCAGCAACAATAATCTCTTAGCTTTACGTCAACAATGTAGTCGTGCGTTGAACACAAACCTTAACTTTTTTTTTGTATTCTAATTCAGGCATAACATTTGATAACGGCACAAAAGCATTTGTAAACAAACTTTCTAAGGCCCTTTACACGAAAACCAAAGTACGCCTACGCAAACATCATCGGATAGGGGAAACTATCACCTTTCCGAAAGTGGTATTGGTTTGCGTGGGCGTACTTTGGTTCGCGTGTAAAGGGCATTAGAAAGTTTGTTTACAAATGCTTTTGTGCCGTTATCAAATGTTATGCCTGATATGTTTTGTGTTACAAACATCAACATAAATACAAGCAATATAGGTAGATGAAAATATCTCAGTGATACAAAATTATGATCTTGATATCAAAAAATGAAATGCATTAGCTTGATTTAATTTAACTCAGTAATTGGGGCATAACCTCAATAGAAGTGAGATTTTAGCCTTTTATTTATCTAAAATTAGTGATTTAGTGAGCCTGCAACCTATTTACATTGTACTTCGCGCTGTTGAAAGATAGCAATGACGTGTTGAAGACATTTATTGAAAGTAAGCAACGAGATGTATGGACAATCTTAACATTGACGTAGCTAAAGGGAGTTCCAAGGGGGTCAGTGTTCCAGAATTATCTAGTCACCCAACAGGGATTTCGGGTGTTTTTTATATACACCAGTATTTTGTCAAGCAGTTTCGAGGTTACTTTTTATTTTTATTGATTTTTATTAATGTATACTTTTCTTAATGTTCTAGACTAGAAGAAACAATGACGAAAAATTCTAATCGATAGAATAAGATATCTTCAGACTCTAAAAATTGGCTAAGAGATCAGGGATTTTTCTTTAACCACAGGGAACTTTGTATTCAAGGACTTCTGAGAAGTTCAAGGAACATCGTAGACATTAGCAAAACTTAGTACTTATACATTATGGGACTTCATAGAGCTGCAGCAAAATTCGTAAAAACTCAGGGACCTTTGGAAAACTGTGTAGAAAGTGGGAACTCTATTTAGCTTTGTGATCTTCGCAGAAGTTTAACATTTTTTAATTTCAAGGAACCTCATTATTGTTTGGGATCTTCATATAATTTCAGGATACTTTTTTCAAGCGCAAGAGCACAGACAAACAGACGTAACTCTTTGAAAAACTTGTTCTTGAAAACATAGTATCTCAAAACATATAACCTCAGTAACGACATCTCTCTGGCTTCTCGCGGAAAACAAGCTTGCTCGCTAGCTCGTAAACAATATTGCATAAAAGTTCTATAGAATGAATAGAAACGTCAAAGTGATCCGATGCAAGCGCTGCGGCGAGTAGTTCGCGAAACTGATAATAATCAAATCAACCGTAAAATGCATGAACGAAGATACACAATGAAGAGTTACGTCTGTTAGTCTGTGGTAAGATATTAAAAAAATTTATTAGATTTTGTTTCAAGACTTCTGGTTGATCAAGTTCTGATGATCACCAACTGTTATGAATACAAATGAAGTCTCTCATATATTGCTTCAATGAATCTTGAATGATGAATCTAGATTTTCTGGACATTTTTGTACATTTTATATAAGGAAGACTGGTGTTTTAGCTTAACACTCCAGGATAGTGTGGATGGTTTAGAACATTGAACATTGATAAAATAAAAAAAATAAAAACACTGAAATAGCTCTCATCCGTATGAACAACGAGTAAATAATAAATTGGCACAGAATGGGTTCACCCAAAACTAACACGTAACGTAACAATGTAAGACAATAAAAGACTGCATTTGAATTTTTCGGAAATGCATCAAAATCAATTGAACGTTAAGGGAGAACGGCGCCGGTGGTGTAGTGGTAAGCGTGATTACCTCTCACCCCAGCAGGCCTGGGTTCAATCCCAGTCGGCGCCGCCGGGATGTTCTGAGGCATAACATCTCTGATCACGCCTTCCTTCGGATGGGAAGTAAAGCCGTTGGTCCCCGGTTCATGAGTTGATGGGTCGATAGGTAGGGTCCAGATGTGGGAGCTGCCTTCCTGGCACGTCGGTAGCATTGGTGCTCAGCACGGAAAACAAGATCGACGGAAAAAACAAACCAAAGGAAAAAAAAAAAAAAAAAAACGTTAAGGGAGGAAATACAAGTAACACGTCAAAAACTCGACGATTTTTGGAATTTTTTTTGTGAGCAAATGAAACAACGCAAACGTTTGGGGTTTTTTGCATTAAATTGATTAAATCTTCCTCTACATTTGAGATTTCATTGATGTGTGGCCTCTGTGGCTCCTTGGGGTCACATCGGAAGGAGGTCGCCTCCGGTGGGGATTGGTAATTGGCGGGCGATCTAGAGACCTAAAAAATGGACAAAACTTACTTTTATCAATTGGATCTTATTCAGAAAAGATTTTTGTTTTATGTGAACCAAAAAAAAATAATTAAAAAATTTAGAAAAAAAATATCTGAAAAAAAAAGTTGTTTTTTCAATGTTTTTTTTTTCCACTTTAGGCAGGCCTGAAAATTATTTATTGTTTATTTTTTCATGATATCAGTGGTTCACATAGAGTAAAATCTATTTTCTATAAGATGCGTGAGGTTTCAAGTCATTTGGATGAGAACTTTTTGAATTATCTTTCCCGCCAATTTGGAAAACACCGTTTCGAGAAAAACGCGTTTAAAGTTTTGGGTTATGTAAAAACATGATTTCATGAACTTACGGTTAATCGGCGATACCGAGGCCATAGATCACTCCTGCTTCGTGCTCGTAGCATTTTTTTTAATTTTAAAGTAAAATATAAAAATCGATAAAAAAAATGTTTACTTGTTTTTCCCCCCTTAAACATGATTCAATACATTTAAATTTTTCTCCTATTTAGGATTTATCTTTTGAGCACTTGAATGGCTGTTATCGATCATTAAAGCCTCTTTAAATGATCGAATTAACAAACTTTAAGAATAAAGGAATAATTTCAAAATTGTTTCACAAGTGAGGGTTTAAACTCATGGCAAATTAATTTTAACATTTTTTTTATTATTTTTAAACTTCTCTTGAATGCAACAACAATTAGCAAAGCTTTCATCCAATTACTATTGTCTAAAACCAAATTATCTTTCAACGTGTCTGTTATACTTTACGAGTACAAACAGTTTCTTTGGCTTTTAGGGGTAGGTACTCTCAACTCGATACTCGTGCACCAAACATTTCCTGTTCTATCTCAATACAACCTGCGAAAGAGATGCAAAACAAGACGTCTTGGAAAATGAACGTGATCGGAATTAGTAATTCCTGTATCGCACGGAGAAGCAAAATCACACAGAATAGAAGGTGCATATAGATGATGATTCACCTATCAAGACCGTCACCATACAATCGAAATGTATGGAGCACCTCGTTCTCCGAAGTGCTATGTTCGTTTTAGGATAGATAAAAACCACTCGATTTTCCTATGCATCTTCTTTTCCTTTCTCGCAGCAGCTCTTTCTTTAGCTACTGACAATTTTGAGCCAACAAAACGAACTTCCATTCAAACTAGTTTCCTCCCTCCTAAGAACCATTCGATCCACTGTGTGAACCAGAAGTGCTTGAAAATGGAGCTGTTGAGCGCTAGAGCTCGTCGAGTCTATTATTTTTTTGTTTACGGCTAATGGAATCATCGCGTTCTGCTCCGGAAGCGAGCAGTGGATGTGATGTTACGTTATAGGATTTTTTTCTACTGAAACGTATACGTATATTTCAACGATTTTGTTTTGTTACTTTCAAGGATAGAGGTCTTTGGACAGGTCCCAGAACACTTCAAATTATACGGAACATCACAATTGAACACGGCAAAAAATTAATTTTGATATCGAATTAAAGTGGATGCACTTCTATCGTGTCAAAAATATGGTGAAATTGCATGCCAAAAAGGACAACATTATCATAAATACAGTGCATGAACTAAAATTACGCTGGTTTTACTGTATTTGTTTATTTTTGTGGCCATAAAAATAACATGACATGATTGAAGTGCATCCTCTTGGATGTAATATTAAAATTAATTTTATGCTGTGAATGAGGTACATTTATACATTTAATTATTTATTTGTGTTGTCAATCAATCGTACACCAATTACAATGAATGCTTATAAACTATGTCTTACATATTATTGCCTGGCTAACCTTAAAAAGAATGCTTTTTTAGTGTTAATTTATTCATTGTTACATCAATTGCATGGGAATATGCGTAATAGCAGTCTTTGAGCAATAACATCATTTATAAATGTTACCGTTTTTTCAGTCCATCCAAATTTATTAACGTACATCGCGATTCATAAGATGGAAGTGGTAATCTCGTCCAACCTAATTTTCGAAGCGCAAACAACAAAAACTGTTTTTGAGCAGACTCAATGCGGTTTATATATGTATCCTGATACGGAGCCCACACAACGCTACAGTAGGTAAGGTCTCACATAGGCCAGATACAATGTTTTGATAGTGTAAGGATCATTGAAGTGCAGACTAAATCTTTTGATAAACCCTGACATGTTACTTGCTTTATATATAATGTTATTGTAGTGATCAACAAATAACAACTTAGAGTCGAGAGTAATGCTTAAGCCCCTTACTTGATTACACATTTCAACTATTTTCTCACCAAGGGAAATTGTGGCATTTACTAAGGCATGCTATTTTTGTATACGATATAGAATTACATTTATTAACGTTAAGCTTTAACAAATGCTTCTTACACCAAGTGTAAAAATGTCAACTTCTTGCTAAAATAGCTGAAGATCAGATGCTTTAGACATTTCCATAAAAAGTTTCATGTCGTCTGCATATATTGAAACATGAATCAGCTTTAAAATGTACTGTATATTATTGACAAATGAGATGAATAGTAGTGGAACAAGATGCGAACCTTGTGGCACACCGGATGTCACATGAACGACAGACGGTAATTTTCCTTCAAATCTTAATCTTTGCGTTCTCCTTGACAACACAGCAAAAAAATAATTTTGATATCACATCAAAGTGGATGCACTACAATCATGTCGAAAATTTCATGTAATTTTTATGACCACATAAATAAACAAATGCAGTAAAAGTAGCGTAATGTCAGTTCATGCATTGTATTAATGATAATTTTGTCCTTTTTAGCATGTAATATTACACCATATTTTCTACATGATTGTAGTGCATCCACTTTGACGTGATATCAACATTATTTTTTTGCTGTGAAGTATGACTCGACTCATTTGAGTAGCCTGGTATTAAAACCTAAATTGCATAACTTGAACATAACAACAGTGGTATATCCACTCTATCGAACGCTTTACTAACATCAGTATATAATGTTTCTAAGAAGTTTTCCTCATCCATTACATTTAAAGCATATGTTACTAAATGTATCACATTAGTAGCTGTAGATCGACCTTTAACAAATCCATGTTGTTTACTAGTAATGAGAGATATAACTTGGGACAATATGTTGACATTAATGATGGACTCGAAAAGTTTAGGAATGTTAGATAATATAGAAACCCCACGATAGTTTGTGATATCCAATTTTTTCCATTTTTGAAAATGGGGATAAAAATTATTCCTTCCACATTGGAGGCAGCATGCTGGCGTTTGATGATGAAAACAACATTCTTAAAACCCTGTTCAAGGCTACTTTGACATTGATGCATCCACCAAAACCTCTTTAAGACTAGAATCTGTCTAGTTGGCCCATCCTGGAGAAGGCTCTGAAGGGTATATTTTCGAAGCTCTTCAAGATTGATTTACTATAAAAGGTTGTATGACGAACGTTCTAAGAACCATTTGAATCCTGTATTTAAGCTACAATAAAAGCTATCTGGCAACAATAAAAATCCTTTTAAAGCCATTTTCCCTAGCCGCTTACTAAATCCACTAGAAAAATCATCAATCAAGATAGAAAAGGATTGATAAATACCATCCAGTCTTAACAAAATAATTGAAATATAATCTGATCATATAAAAATCCCACTAAATTTCCAAAATAATAAAAACTGTTCTCATAAAGTGGCCTAGTTGTAGGTGCCATATTAATCCTTTTGTGAAATGTACTTGAAAACCTTAAAAAAAATAAGTCCACCCTCGGAAAACGTCGATTTTGCTTATTATTTTTAATTGAGAAAAAAAAATAGTTATTCTTCAGATTAATCATTAAGCTCAGCCGAGATATTTTTTATGATTATCGTATTTAAAATATCTGCTCATTGCTAAATTGACCAAAATAAATGAAAACGTAGATTGTAAAAATCAAACAAAATAATTGTAATATGGCGGTGGCTTAAAAGTTGGTTTTCATTGGCCATTTGTGAAAAAGTTGTTTTGCTTTAATGAAATCCCTAAAAAATGCATAAGGTTTTAAAATGGCTTTTATGAAGAAAACTTCCTGACTGAATTGTATTTATTTAAAGCCATTTTGCTTGATCCTAACCCGTTCAGATTGATGGCATCATTTATGGAGGCAAAGTTGCCTGCAAAAACTTAAACGTCAAAGTTTGTTTATCTTTCGATAGTTGCGTTGTTCGCCGTTGGCCGCCAGTCAGCCCTCTGGATTTCGCAAGCAAAAGTTGTTGATGCTTTGATGCTTTGTCGCTTTGTCGCTTTGTCGCTTTGTCGCTTTGTTGCTTTGTCGCTTTGTCGCTTTCGTCGCCTTTTTGCATTATCAGCCTGTTTTTGCTAATTCGAACGCCTTAACTTCCGTGCATCGTATTGAGATCAATCGGCCTTCCATACTATCCTCGTACCTAGAAGACGCAACACTGAGCTATCAGCGTCCTTTTCCTCGTTCAATTCTACCTCCAAACTGGGATGTAAGTTGGGAGAAGATGGTAGCCATGCAGTATGGTGTGCTATGTTGGCAGACAGCGCCTTCACCTCATCGAGTATATCAAGCTCCAACGTTGAATTTGTTTGTATTGTGCAACTTGCCGCGGCATCTAAACAGAGCTGGGTGAGATGGCTAATCTCATCATTTAAGTTACGTAGGTCAGTTGATAGCTCTGACGTCACTGATTTGACCGCCACATTAACATTCTCCTTTGTTGACATCATTGCAACATCAAGTAGCGCGGAAATGTGGTTGTTAATGGCAACATCACAGCCAGCTAAACTGTTACTTTTATTCATTGTGGCCAACTAATTTTTTAAACTTGTCAGCAAAATTTCCTTGCCATCGATCGTTTCATGAACGAGGTTCGGGTTTTCTTGTTGAAACGTGAGCAGGTGCATCACTTCCACATTGGATTCAGTTGTCTTTTAAAATCTAGTGTTGCCTGTAAAAGCTCTTGACGGAACTCGCAGCATGGTAGTACGTCCGGTGTATAGTTACTCCAATACAGGTAGCGTGGAACGTTATTGAACAACCTACACACGTCCACATGACCCAGTCCACATATTACATATGGAGTTTTTTTTTTATTATAGTTATTTTAACACCTGTTACGTCATTGAGAGGTTCCCTGGAATGAAATTTGAACTCGTATACTTAAGCGTGAGAGGTATGGTCTAAGTCAGGTCCGCCCAAGTCGAGAAATTTCCATGCCTAAAAAAATCGCAGTCATACCGGTAATCGACACCACTAATCCCAGCATTGTGTGATGCGTTTTTGGCTATCGGTGAAAATCCTGGAAATTACACAGTGCATATTCAACACAAATCAATTATTATACGTAATGAAACTCACATGTATCAGTAAAGTTCGAAAAAATTCCCCCCTATCGAAACATTACAAATAAGCTGTGCTTTGAATGTTTGCCAAAATATAATGCTATTCAAATTCCTTGAATTAGGAGAGTTCCTATCATTTTGTGTAGCTGAAACCAATAATTAATCCATCATCACCGTTCGTTAATCGGTGATTTATAATAAATGAAACCTTTCAGACTGAGTTTTAAACTCATTTGAATATATATTAGGTGATTATTTATGCGATATAATCGAGCGATCGTTTAATGTACAATTATCAATAATTGATAGAGCTTCGTCAACGCAAAAGAAACCAACTCCGAGAGGAAGAGAGCAGTTTGATTATGTTGGCATGAAAGGCTTTCTATTTCAATTATGCCAGTTAATCACTAATCCCTTGGTGCCGGTGGAAAGCATTACCCATAATTTGCATTAAAAACACGACGATTCCATTTGCGAAGTACTTTAAAACGTGAGTAGTGAGGGTTTTGATCTAATTTTCGTTCTGCTAAGCACAGCCCATGAACAAAAAAAAAATAATGGTCTTCTAAAAATGGCTTTTGAATTTCTTTTGTTTTCTATATGTACCATAAGATTTGATATAGAGTCACAAATTATGTAGGGTTAACTACCCCATTTCGGGCCTATTAAGCACAACCCGCGCGTAGTATTTCTTAATCTAGCGCAGTTTAGCACCAAACGGAATGCTATTATTACTGATGGCTTCCAAATTTATTTACCTTTCCATACGTACCGTAAGATTTGATAAAGAGAAACCAATTGTTGAGATATTGTCAAAAGTCTAACACTGCTTCTTGACGCCAAACTCGGCCTACGGATTCTAAACTCGGCCTAACGCATTGAAACCCCATTGAAACGCCAATGAATTCACTTCGGCCTATCGGATGAAGAAAAAAATTGATTCGGTCGGAGCGCTTCTTTTGTTTTAGAGAATAATGGGTGTAAACCTTCATATCACGCGTTCTCATTGACTTCGTTCGGTAGCTTATTAGCTAAAGTATCGTACCAAACGCATAATTGACTTGTTAACTCTAAAATCATGGATTTATTTGAAGTTTTCTGCTCGATAGGCCCAAATGGGCGATTAATTAATTAAAGTTAAATAATAATAATAATAGTTTTTTAGATCAATAGGTGTAAATATTCGTACCTTGCGCTCTTACAGGCTTTATGTTATAGCTTTTGAACTTAATTATCGGATCATGCTTATTATTGATTTGTGCACGGTGACATAATTGATATTATTGATGCTATCTACTCAACAGAACGGAAATGGCCGATTATGACGACGTAGCGTTCTACTCTACTTGTGTCAATATAAAGCAGGTTGGTGTGAAATTTAACTTGAACTGTACGAATCTAATAGAATCATTTTGGATATAAAATAAAACATGAGTTTATTTTAACTGACGAACATATATTTTAGTGGATATTATTTTGAGAAGATAGATGTTGACGTCAGGATGCAACTATTAATATTTTCATTCATAATCAGAAGTAGTCTAGCAGTGACCAAAAGAAGTTAGATTCAAGTGTGAGAGGATATTTCCTCGCAAAAAAAGTCGTTTCTGATGGTTTGTTGGAGATGTTAGTTACATATTGGGTAACCGAGATTTTAATTCTAGCAAGTTATTGTTGATCGAGGTATTTGCACCAATGTTCAGGTATTCTTTGGAAAAACGTTGTTAAGGATAAAGCATTTCCACATGACTAATAAAGAATTAATTATGGCATGTTTTACTTGGTTTGTTATTGCCCACTCTCTGAGCTCAGTATATAATCCATGTTCATTTGTGTTGCCAGTTTCATCTTCACATTCCCTGCTGTTACTCACTTCCTTATCAATTATAGGGCTCACTGAATCTTCACTTTTCTCATCACTATAGTTTTTATAAAGAGGTTAGCGAAAACGTATTGCTTACGTAGCTTCTCCGTAGGTTTTCACTATTCGTGTTTTTCGTTACTCGGATAGAGAAAACCGAATGGGATAATTCTGAAAGTTGTTAGCAGTAGAAGGGAACAAGACCGAGTTCGATTGAAGAGGGAAAGAGATACTTTATTTGATCTCTCAAGATCGTGACTAACAAAATCCGTTGAACTTCCATTTCCGATAATCATGCCTTGGGACTTTTCTGAGGAAAATCAGTAATCGCCTCTTCCACTTGACGATAGAAGAAGGGCGCAATTCTATTGTTTGTTCCGCGGTGTGACTGGTTAGTAGTTAGTAGGTTAGTAGGAAAACGTAAAATGGCCTCAGATTTATTTTAATCGATTCTTAATGTTCCCCGTATAGGCTGAAGCTAGATAGGTTTGTAGTGCGGTCATTGTTGTGCGAGATTTGTGTAAGCGTTCCAGATAACTGCTAGGTAAAACCAGTCTATGACATTTGTGTGTGCCGATAATATGTTAATTGTGTCGTTTGCACGGTCAACGACTTTCCGCGTGTTCTTTTTCTTTAGTGCTCAACAGCCAACAAAGCGACCGCTCATCAATTGGCCTCGCACCGCGGCTTTGTTTCTCGTCGCCAACCTTGACCACGCTTGGGTATCAAAGCTTCCATTGCCTATCGGAAGGGAGTTGCCTGCGTTACCAAGGTATTCCGGCTAACGTCAAGCAAGCCACCATCCGCTGACTGAGTTCGGCAACTTGTCACCAAGACCGTTTCACGGCACCACGTGAAAGTACAAGCGCAGTAGGAGGACTCCAGCCGTCGTTGCAACGACGGCATAAGCCGGTCAAAAGCCCGCAAAGCTCGCCAACGCAAGCTTCAATACTGTAAGTAGCGAATCCACACTTGCATGCAAGGCCGTTAGCACGGACACACAATGATAGCGCGCTAGGCGAATAGTCGATCGACCGCACTAGTCAGTTAGAGGGGAACAGAAGATAGGCCGGCCAAGATCAAGTTTGTAAATATGTAAATAAAAACCCTATAGATAAAACCAAACTGAATAGATGTTGAATTTAAACTCACAAAGTAAATCAGTGTTCAGTGTTAGTAAGTTTTGATTGAGAGAGTCTGAAGGTTGTTTCACGTTTCGATCATGTTTAGTATTTTTTTTTCGTTGAATTGGTTGCGTTACTCGTCTGCTAAATCAAGCTCGAATTGATGGGTCAGAGGGATTGCTTTCTGTGATTATACCCCTGTTCGGATTGGTTTTCGGTATTGGAAGTTTTGCAGACTCGTTAGTTAGGATCTTAGGATTTCGGTGGGTATGCTCACTCCTTTCTTGAGTCTCTCGGGTTTGTTGGTATTGTTCCCGACACTGTTGACGAATTTTAGAACTGGCTCATTTGGCCAGTATCTTGCCGGGCATCGTGAAACACGACAGTTGGTTTTCTTCCGAGGTGGCCATCCGTTTATTTAACCGATCGGGAACAAACAACAGCACCGTAGCTGCCTCGGGGCTGCTACACATTTAAGGGATAAAGAATTGACGATGTTACATGTGTTGCTAGGGTTAGCTATGTTATTGGTGATGTAAAGCATTCACAGCAAAAACAAAATCTAAATTTTAATTGTGACGCAAACATTCATTCACGTCAACTTGTCTTTCATTTCACGCAAGGGAGCAATTTGTAAGCAATATTGTTTACAAAGATGGGTTTTGTATACAATGTTTACAACCTTTCATGAAATGTCCTAGAACTTAACACGATTTATAATGTAATCCAAGCACATATCACATTTAACAGAAATTTACATTACTTTTTCGAACTGCTTAGTCCAGCTAGAACCTGGACGCAATAAATCAGCTCTACCTATATCGGAAATTGATTGACGCAGGTTTACTTCCATTCACTTCACTATAAAACATGTTTTTCGGAATTATGAAATCATTAGATTTTATAATTATATTTTGTTCTTGTAAGTTACAAAAAGAGATTGTTAATTATGTATTTGACAAATAAAACCTGTCAATTAAGCTTTCAGAGAGTCACAATCAGCGGTTTTACGATTCGGGAGCGATTGGGTGGATTAATGTCCTTTCCGATAAAATCCACTCCGTAGTCACTTAAATACTACTTATCTATAGTGACATCTTGTCAAATCTGACCAAAACATTCCAGATCCTTGTGCAGCTTCAACCACATATTCAACGAGAACAATCGAAGTTTAACTCTCTGTTTTGTATGCGCTCAGGACACAACTCCACGCATCTCAAAAGCACCTTATCCACTATGTACGCAAGTTCCAAGCATTCTTTGATTGATCCTGTTAAAGATAATCCGGTTCCATATCCATGTCATGTAATTATGTTGAGTAAACTTCTTTACAACCGAATCCAGTTATATAAAGTTTATATAAACTGTTATATAACTTGCATGTTGCTTGGGTTGTCACCAACAGGCGCGTTACAACAAAAAGTGTAACACCTTCCTTAGCAGAAGAGCGTATTATGAAAGTTGAAATCAAAAAAGATAGCCGCATAAAAAAAAAAACGGTCTAGTTCAAACGAGTTAACCGTCGATACTATTTTCAATATCAACTAAGGATTCAGAGCAATTTCCAGTCACACCGAAAGTCTTTCTGGAAATACGTAAATGAGTAGCTCAGATAGTCAATGGTGTTGAATGGTGAAGTCGCTTCAACTCATTTCACTTGTTTGCAAACAAGTTTACCAGTTTATTCTGTGATGAGAGATTAACCGACGTCCACGTTACCCTAGCAGCCAGAAATGTTCCACTATATGGACAAACACTGACTGGGTGCAATTGATGTCAACGTCGAGATGATTTCCACTGCCACATTTTAACTCAAGTCCAGCTTATTTCTAAAAATAACTAATACAATCATAAAATACCTTCTTTTTTCCTTAATTTGTTTTCCGTCGGTTTGGTGTTCGTACTGAGTACCAATGCTACCAACGCCATAGAGGCAGCTCCAATACCTGGACCCTACCTATCGACAATTCAAATAATGAACCGAAGTCCAACGGCTTTACTACCCCGGCACCAATGTATACAATATCTTCTTGCAGTTTATTCTGAGGAGCTTTTGATAATGCATCCAATGACTTGTGCATTCAAAGCAAAATAAAAAAAATGTATTCAGTGATGTCATGGTTAATTTGTAACTAGTATCAACTTAAAATACAATTGGCGTCCTTTTAGGAAATAAAGAAAAATAATGTTCATTTTAAAGAACTGGTTATCCTGCAGGGTTACCAGTTCTAATCACCATGACAACACTGAATGCATTGTCTACTGAATTCGGGCTACATTTGCTAATGTATAATCACTTCAGTGCTTCGTCTATAACCTAACTATCCTCAAGGTGATTTACGTCTGAAGGTGGATTATTTTTTGATGCTTTTCAATTATTAAGAAGTAAGAATCAAGTGATTACTATTTCAGAATGATGTGGAAACGAGGTGACTAGCATAGCATATATTAGGTCATCAACAGTAAATTGTCATATAAAAATCATTGCAATATGATTTAATCCCCCTTCATTCGATGGACGATAAAATTTGGGTCGGAGCTTCGGCAGGAAACTTACGTATCATCGGTAAATTAAACGAGGGCATCCCAAGTAACAATTTTGCTTTTATGAGGGTTCTGGAGACCATGATTTAGACTTGTAGCATGCTTTAAAACCTCAATAAAACTTGCAATGTTACTTGGGATGTCACCTATATTACAGCCTTTATACGTCGTAAAATTGTATGTTTTGAATGATGTGTCTCCTCTAAAGTGCCACAATCTCATTATGTATTAATATATTAAATCAATATAATTTCAATTTATGCTAACATTCGTTAACTTAAAAAAAAATTAATCTTAAATCAAGTGTGAAGTTGCATTTGACCCATTCCATGAGTTTCTTTGCCGCGAATTTGCATGTACATTTTATGTTCTAAATTGTTAATATTTTAAATTTAGATTGAATTTTGACAAAACTTGTAAAACAAGTTTTAAATAACCTGAGTAATATCAAAACAATAGAAAAATATTTATTACATTACAACAGAGCTAAAGTCGCAACAAGGCTATTTTTAGGTCAGGCTGTCATGTGTTTTACTTTAAGCAGCATTTGTTAGCGACTATATTCATAACTATTAATTGAATGGAATGATTATCATTGATGCTGTAGGGGTGTGAGTGTACATAATGCACTGTCGCAACTACCGTAAACATAGCTGCAAGAGTTCGTTATCAATTGGTCGAATGTGTAACAGTTAATAAAACAAATAGAAAGTTAAAGAAAAAGTGATAAATATCTTACTATAAATTTCAACCTTCGCCATCTTTTAAAGATAATCTATTTATCATCCAATATTGACACCATAACTACATTTCTATTAAATTTGCCAATACGCCTTTTTGATTGAAACTAAACGATCGATTCAACCTCTGGTGGTAAATAGGAGAACGTCAAAAAGAGTGTTGTGAGCAGAAATTTTTGCCGTGAGACATAAGAAGTGGAACACTTTTTGACTCTCCTCATAAATTCCGGATTTCTTGTGCGTGAACAGTTCAGGTGCAAATCAGTTCAGATCTGTGAAAAATCGTAAAATATGGCAATTGATGGAAATTGGCAAGACTTTGATGAATGAAAAATGCTTCAATTTGCGTTGTGAAAAATCCTCATTCTGATGTAAACAAACGGTTTGGCTGACGTTTCCTCTCGGCGCACTCTACATTGGTGGTGCATTAAATCGGCCTATATAAACGATCTACCACCTCTCAAGGACACCCTTTTCTATACAGAAAAAAAATCATACGCCTAGTAACCAAGTCCAACCAAGTCAAGTAATTATTTTTTTTTTTTTTCCTTTATTTAACGTCGGTCTCTGTTCCGCAATCTAGTGCCAATCACCGACGGACATCGATTGCCATCCATTGACGGCAATCGAATGTGCAGGAAGGCAGCTTCCACACCTGCGTAGGATATCGCACCCATTCAACACACATGGGCCGGGACCAACGGCTTTACTTCCCTTCCGAAGGAAGACGTGACCTGAGATTTTTATGCCTCAGAAAAATCCCACCGACCTCGACTGGGATTGAACCCAGACCCATTGGGGTGTTAGAAAGCAGTCACGCTTACCTCTACACCACCGGCGCCGGCTTCAAGTAATTATAGTAGTTGATTAATTCAATGCCACACTTTGTACTATTTGGTTACACACGACCGGTTCAATAGTGATTCCAGCACTCAAACCTCCAGGTACATGGTAAGAAAAAAGTACCCAAAAGTAAGTTATTTTCACACATCTTGCCATTTAATTGCAGGAAGCAAAAAGTAGGTAAAGCGAGTCAAAGTAGTTTTTAGGTACTTGTGTTCAAATTGTATGGAATTGAAAATTCGCTTTCTACCCAAAAGTAAATCAGTTATACCCAAAAGTAGGTGAATATGATTATACTCATCGTGATTATACTCAAAGTCAACAGTAGGTAAATGTGAACTGACAGCTAGATACTTTTGACGTAGAACTACGTCTTTGTCGACTATACTGGGGCGCAAATCAAAAAATATGTGTGGTGAAGGAGTGTTAGGTTTTGAACGCTTGTAACTTTGTCATTTATAGATGAAATTTAAATCCAAATACGCCAATCGATAGGATATTACAATACAAACCTGCTGAAATATATATTTTTCCAATTTTTCTGTAATTAAACTATTGGCAATGTACAAATGATAACTTTATCACTGTTTTCATGAAATAAGCCTTTTTCCCAAACCCAGTCATCATAAACGAATACCACTTGGTTGCACATCATTCTGCTTGAACATGAAAAGATATAAATCAGCGCTGCTCTCCTGCCTCTGCTCATTACCGCTTCGGACGGCGTGACACTAGGTCCTAGGACTAAATCAGCGGCTTAAGGTGGATCACGGAGTGTCCACCACAATGAGGAATGAGACTTGAAAAAACGTGCATGTAAAACCCCCTCCCCCTTAACAATCTCTCCCCCTCACCCCTTAACAATAACCCGAAAAAGACATGGACTTGGACGATCATGTTTTCCGGGAAATAAATTTTAAGCAAACCACAATTATGCATAAATAATTTATTTTTTACATGCAGAGCCAACATTTTCAAAAAACATTTGCTTAACAGGGACATACACGCGATGGATTACATATAACTGACTGTTAAACATATCTGGTACCTCTATATATGCAATTATATTAACATCCAAAGTCCATCTTTTTTTACATATTCTGCGCAAAAGAAACTTTTTGCTCCGCCCTATTCATAAAAAAAACGGTGGGAAATCCTATCAGGTTTGGTTGCAGCAAGCAGGACTAAGTTAGTGGCTAAAGGTGGATCACGGCGTGACCACAATGAGGAATGCGACACAATGAGGAAAATAAATGTGTGTAAACCCCCTCCCCCCCTTCACAACAACCTCCCCCTCCCTCAACAATAATCCGAAAAACACATGGACTTTAACGATCACTTTTTGCCGGGAAATAAATTTTAAACAAACCACAATTATTATTAGTAAAAACAGGAGTTTTGTTCGCAACAGCGAATAAGTTTCGAGACGACCCTGCACCGCCGCTGGCACTGTAAACGTCCTGAGTTTACCGACCGTCAACGCATCAGCAGCAGAAAAAATCTCCCTTCCTCCTCATCCTTTTTTTTTACTAACCCCGAGATAGCCGCGGGAAAACGGCCTCCCTACTAACATGACAACAACCAATCACAATCATACTTTATAGTACACTTTTCTATCCTTTTTGCGTTGCGCAGTAACAGCCAATCAGCAGTGGCTGATGAAATATTAAATTGTTTAAAAGTAGAGTACGCACCAAAAACTTTGTCAGTCTTTCTTGCATCCTGAAGAATAAAGCAACCACAACAAGTAAAAAGGTTTCTCGCAGTATTATTTCAAGAAGAAACGTCTTCCAGTTTGCTTGCTCCTGCTGTTGATTGGTTTCGTCTGCTTGCTGTTTGAAGTTCCGGTCGTCAGCGTCCTGCTCTGACATGGTCCTACTAGTTGTCTGCTGCGTGTTTCCACATTATCACTTTTCCAAAAGAGTTTATTTCATCGGAGTTCTTTTCAGAACTTCCGATATCGTGTGGTAAGTGGCTTCACCAGCAGAACTAGTGCCCACTCCGTTCCGGGAGCAGCAATCCGTTCCATCGCTTGTCGTTGACAGTGGGCCAACGAAGCATAGTTCGTGTTCATCGTTGGCAGTGGCCAACAATCAGTCTGTCCGTCGATCTCGTTGGCAGTGAGCCAACAAGAAAAATCGTGTTCGTTCGTGTCTGTTGGCTGTGCCCAACATAGTGGTCCGTTCGGAACCGGATTTGTGAAGCGTATACAGTCCGCTATTGAAGTGAATTTTTTCTCGCGTCACGGTAGCAAGTGAAGAAGAACAAGAACTTTTAGTGAACATTGAACGCTACCGTCGATGCTTATGTGACATTAACAGAACAGTAAAGTTATTTGCTTGAACGCAAAAAGAACTCCAAGAGCTCAAGTGTTAGTGCTCCTGCGTTTCATCTGGTATCATCGTGTGACGTTCGAGAATTGCTCTCTCCGTAGCAATTACCATTCCTTTCCGATGCCAGTGGATCGTACCCCATTGAAACCGCTAAAGCCAACCATGGAGGAAATCAAGCCGCTCATCCACCAACGCGGTCAGGTAAAGGGCAAGGTGACTGCGATCGCCAATGCCTTGGAAAAATGCGAAAATGATCCTAGCCAAGTGAGTCTTCCCTTTCTTAAAGTTTACGCCAAAAAGCTAGAAGCTCATTATGCTGAATATTCCGTTTTACACAAGGAGATTATTTGTTCCATTCCTCCTGGTAAAACGGATGATCAAGATGAAAAATTGAACGAATTCGACAAACTTCATACCGATTGTTTGATTCGGTTGGAGTTTCTCATGGAAAGTTTAAGTACTCCTACCAGTGTTTCCTTTACCAACGCCGCTACGCCAGCTAGTGCCACCCAAGTGATAGTACAGCAACAGCCGCTCAAGGCCCCAATCCCCACTTTTGACGGGCGCTACGAAAATTGGCCTCGTTTTCATCCATGTTCCAAGACATCGTCAGCCGATGTTCTGATTCGGATGCGATCAAACTGCATTATCTAGAAAAGGCACTAGTTGGTGCTGCCTCCGGTATTCTTGATGCCAAAACCCTGTCTGATAACAACTACAACCACGCGTGGGAAATACTAACCGATAGATATGAAAATCCGAGGATTATTATCGATACCCATATTGACGAGCTTCTAGCTATGAGAAAGATGTGCAAAGAGTCTCACAAAGAACTACGTGATTTGGTGGATACGTGTACGAGGCACGTTGAGGGTCTTAGGGTTATGAAACAATCAGTTGAGGGTACAACTGGGTTAATTATCAATAAGATTTTGACTTCTTGTCTCGACGCATCCACACGTAAGCAATGGGAACGCTCTCTTGCCCATGGGGAACTACCGAATCTTGAAAAGACACTGACATTCCTGAAGGATCAGTGTCGTGTCCTTGAACGTTGTGAAGCGGATCATCCTACAATCGTAAAATCCCATCCTGTTAAATCATCTCAACCAACCGCTAAGCCCAATAGCGTGAAGGTTCACGCTACTACATCCGACAGTAGTAGTGAGTCTTGTCAGTTCTGTGCTAAGAGTCACTTTAATTACCAATGTACCGATTTCCATAAACTGCCTGTGTCGGATCGAGTAACAAAGGTGAGAGAGTCCCATTTGTGTTTTAACTGTTTGCGGCGTGGACATAGATCCATTGCTTGTTCGTCTAAGAGAAACTGCAGCAAGTGTAACAAGCGACACCATTCTCTTTTGCATGAGGATGGATTCAAACGTGAAAGTAATGTGAATTCCAACAACCATCCCGTCCAGAGCAAAGGTGAGAATGAACGGGTTTCCCTTGTGGTAACTCCCCAAACCCCGTGTGATGATTCCGCAAATTCCTCTACTGTGTCTACCCAGCCGTCCGTCTGTTCTCTGAGTGTTGCCGTCCCTAATGTCTTGCTTCTAACTGCTGTGGTGAGCTTGGTTGATAAAAATAATAAGCATATTCCATGCCGTGCCTTCCTGGATTGTGGTGCTCAAACGAATCTGATTTCTCTTCCCATGTACGAAAAGCTTGGTCTCGAGGGAGTTCCTGTTTCCATTGACATTGTTGGAGTCAGCAATGTGCGCACCAAATCCAAACGTCTAGTAACCGTGAGCCTCCAATCCCTCTACAGGGACTTTCAAGTAGATCTCAAATGTTTGGTAACTCCAAAGATCACGAATGCTCTCCCATCCAAACCTGTTAATATCAGTCAGTGGAACATTCCTTCTGGATTTCAGTTGGCTGACCCTAATTTCTATGTACCTTCTGATGTGGATCTGTTGATTGGACTTGGCCATTTTTTCAGACTATTGAGGACTGGACATCTCGTTCTTGGTGATGGTCTTCCAGAGTTGCGTGAAACCGAACTGGGTTGGGTGGTTTCCGGTGTAATTCGTGATGAGTCTGTAGCATGCCTAAGCCCGCAGCAAATCAACACCGTTACTATCGAATCGCTCAACGAAATGATTAAAAGTTTCTGGGAAATTGAAGAAATCAGCAATGTTTCCCAGCGTACTGTTGAAGAAGAGGAGTGTGAAGAGACTTTCCGCAGCACTCATCGTCGTGATCCTACCGGTAGATATGTTGTGAAGTTACCATTCCGTGAAAATGTTTCTCAGCTCGATGATAATCGTTCGTTGGCTCTTCGTCGCTTTTACTTTCTTGAAAGGCGTCTCCTTCGTGAGCCTGAGCTTCACGCGCAATACTCGAAATTTATCGAGGAATATGAAAGCCTAGGGCATTGCAGAGAAGTTCGTGAGTCAGATGATCCTCCCAGCATGTTGAAGTATTACTTGCCACATCATGCTATCCTAAGGCCGTCGAGTTCAAGTACCAAGCTACGAGTTGTTTTCGATGCATCGGCAAAGCTCTCCTCCGGAACCTCACTAAACGACGTTTTGCAGGTTGGTGCAGTCGTCCAATCTGACCTTGAGAAAATTATCTTGCGATTTCGGAAACACACATACGTGTTCACTGCTGACATTGCTAAAATGTTCAGACAGGTTTTTCTTGATCCTTCACAGGTCGCTTTCCTTCGAATTTTCTGGCGTTCAAAGCCATCGGAAGCTCTCAGAGTTCTCGAGCTACTAACCGTGACTTACGGTACCTCCGCTGCTCCGTTTCTTGCAACCAGAACGTTGCTTCAGTTGTGTATTGATGAAGGTGACGAGTTTCCGCTGGCAGCGCATATTATTCGAGAGGATTGCTACGTTGACGATGTTCTGTCAGGTACTGACAGTATCGAGAAGGCCATCGAATGTCGTCAACAAATTCGGAATTTGTTGCAGAAAGGAGGTTTCCCAGTGCATAAATGGTGTTCCAATGATCAAAGGATTCTCGAAGGTGTTCCCGAATCTGAGCGTGAAACTCTTGTCCAATTGAACGAAATATCCGCCAATGAAGTCATAAAAACCCTCGGTCTTCTTTGGTGTCCAAATAGCGATGAATTTCTATTTGCGATCAACCCTGATCTTTCCGAGATGTCACCCGTTACAAAACGAAGTATGTTTTCAGAAATCGCGAAACTGTTTGATCCACTCGGCCTCGTGTCCCCAGTTATCGTGCTTGCTAAGCACCTAATGCAAAGAACATGGACTCTGAAGATTGGTTGGGACACGCCCCTTGAAGGTGAAATTCTTCATTCTTGGTTGCAATTCCGTTCCTCCTTGGCTCAGGTTAAAAACATTCGAGTTCCAAGACATGTATTGGTTCCTCATTTTGAGTATGTTGAATTACATGGGTTCGCTGATGCTTCAGGGATCGCCTATGGAGCTTGTCTTTATGTTCGTTGTGTCCAACCAAATGATGTGATCACGGTGAGACTTCTTCGTAGCAAGTCGAAAATTGCCCCTATCCATGAACTGACGATTCCTCGTAAAGAGCTTTGTGCTGCTTTACTGCTATCGAAGCTTGTCCAAAAAACCATTCCTGCCATGCAATTAAACTTCTCGTCTCTGTTCTTGTGGTCAGATAGTCAAATTGTTCTTGCATGGCTCCGAAAACCCCCATCGATGTTGCAACCATTTGTACGCAATCGTGTTTTGGAAATCACGGTCGAGAATGGTCACAATGAGTGGAATTATGTTCGTTCTAAAGACAATCCAGCTGATGTGGTTTCCCGGGGACAGTTACCAGGAGTTTTGAAATCAAATTCGTTATGGTGGGACGGTCCTGATTTTTTGAGATCCACTTCTTTCAATCAACCTGAGGTTGAAAATATTCCCGATGAACAACTCCCAGAATTTAAATCCGCTCCAGTAGTTGTGATGCCTGTTCTACATTCTGACGATCTTCCTTTATTCAAGAAATTTAGTTCTTTCCGTAAATTACAACGTGTACTAGCGTACGTACAGCGTTTCATAAATAACTGTCGAACGAAAATTTCTGAGAATCGTGTTAAGAAATGTCTCGCTACCATTGGCGAACTAAGATCATCTCTGCATACGATTGTGAAGGTTATCCAACAAAATGTACTGATTGACGATATAAAAAGGGTTGAGAATGGAGAACCTTGTCGAAAAATCGGAATTCTAGGACCTTTGCTGGAAGATGGGGTTCTACGTGTTGGAGGACGGATTCAGAATTCCCGGGTTCCCCTGAGTACGAAACACCAGTACATCTTGCCAAATCACCCTTTGACCGATCTTCTCATTCGAGCATACCACGAGGAACACCTCCATGTCGGACCGTCTGGTTTGTTGTCCGCTCTTCGTCAACGCTTTTGGTTGCTGGGATCTCGATCGGCTGTACGGAAGATTACACGAGGATGTGTCCGATGCTTCCGTATAAAACCTAAGGGAGTTACTCAATATATGGGTAGCTTGCCAGTTAGTCGCGTTACTCCTGCAGCTCCTTTTGAAGTATCTGGAGTCGATTATGCAGGGCCGTTCGTTATTAAGCATGGAGTAAGGAAACCAATTCTCGTGAAGGCATACATTGCGGTTTTTGTATGTCTGGTAACAAAATCCATTCATCTGGAATTAGTGTCGGACATGACTACGGCTGCCTTCATCGCCGCTCTACAGAGGTTTATCAGTCGGAGAGGTTTAGTTAGAGAGTTGCACTCGGATAACGGTAGCAATTTCCGAGGTGCCCGGACAGAACTACATGAGGTTTTTGTCTTATTTCGTGATCACTCCGCTGTTCATGAAATTGAATCCTTCTGCCAAACCAAGGAAATTGTTTGGCATTTCATTCCACCAGATGCTCCCGAGTTTGGAGGCTTGTGGGAAGCTGGCGTCAAAAGCACAAAGTACCACCTGAAGCGAATACTCAAGGAAACTCCGTTGACTTTCGAAGAATTCTACACGCTGCTTACTCAAGTGGAAGCAATTCTAAATTCACGACCTTTGTTTTCCCATTCCGATGATCCAACTGAAGGCGAAGTAATTACCCCTGCACACTTCCTCATCGGAAGACCACTTACCGCTATTCCTGAGCCTTCCTATGAAGGCCTGAGTAAAAACCGGTTGTCCAGGTGGCAGCATTTACGGCTAACGAGAGAGCATTTTTAAAGGTCTTGGGTCCATGATTATCTTGTTAGTTTGCAACCAAGAGGTAAAAATCGGATTCGTCAGCCCAATGTTAACCCCGGTTCAGTCGTTTTACTCGAAGATAAAAATTTGCCACCACAGCAGTGGAAATTGGGAAGAATTGTCCACTCGCACCCTGGCGAAGACAACTTAGTGAGAGTTGTTGATGTAAAAGTGGGAGATACAGTTTACCGACGCCCGATAACGAAAATTTCCATTCTACCCATAGATGACAATAAGCCTAAGGTCAACAATCAGGAATCTCCAGGTGAATCATCGAATCGCGTGGGGGAGGATGTTCGCAACAGCGAATAAGTTTCGAGACGACCCTGCACCGCCGCTGGCACTGTAAACGTCCTGAGTTTACCGACCGTCAACGCATCAGCAGCAGAAAAAATCTCCCTTCCTCCTCATCCTTTTTTTTTACTAACCCCGAGATAGCCGCGGGAAAACGGCCTCCCTACTAACATGACAACAACCAATCACAATCATACTTTATAGTACACTTTTCTATCCTTTTTGCGTTGCGCAGTAACAGCCAATCAGCAGTGGCTGATGAAATATTAAATTGTTTAAAAGTAGAGTACGCACCAAAAACTTTGTCAGTCTTTCTTGCATCCTGAAGAATAAAGCAACCACAACAAGTAAAAAGGTTTCTCGCAGTATTATTTCAAGAAGAAACGTCTTCCAGTTTGCTTGCTCCTGCTGTTGATTGGTTTCGTCTGCTTGCTGTTTGAAGTTCCGGTCGTCAGCGTCCTGCTCTGACATGGTCCTACTAGTTGTCTGCTGCGTGTTTCCACATTATCACTTTTCCAAAAGAGTTTATTTCATCGGAGTTCTTTTCAGAACTTCCGATATCGTGTGGTAAGTGGCTTCACCAGCAGAACTAGTGCCCACTCCGTTCCGGGAGCAGCAATCCGTTCCATCGCTTGTCGTTGACAGTGGGCCAACGAAGCATAGTTCGTGTTCATCGTTGGCAGTGGCCAACAATCAGTCTGTCCGTCGATCTCGTTGGCAGTGAGCCAACAAGAAAAATCGTGTTCGTTCGTGTCTGTTGGCTGTGCCCAACAAGTTTTTCCCTTATTTTCTTCACGCATCATAACTTTCAAATTTAAGAAAAAAAATTGCTTGAAAGACATATTCGATGATATGATGCTGATGAATTACACACCACTGACTGTAAAAGTAGTAGTAGTAAAATTTTGTTTATTTCTGTTGATTATAGTGTATACATTGATTTTACATTTCAATTGATTTGACTATCTGGCCCTTCATCTTTGTTCATTGGGTATTCTAATTTAGTAGTTGCGTATTTCATCTAGTTAACAGAAAACCCCTTGTTTTAATTGAAAAATTTGATAACCTACCTAACTACGAGCCTAACTTAACTAACGTGCCAGATCACCTATGATCTGAAGATCTGATCTCAGACGGGTGTCTCTGAACCTTTCCAAGGAGACCGTTCGTCGCTCTTCGAGAGGCTGAAGACCAGCCAGGCGGTGAACCTCAGAATTTCGGGTCCTGGACTGTTTATCCTAAGGATCTTGTTCTGGAGTTTGTATGTGTTCCACACATGAATTGTTGCAACGTGATCAACAAATCAATATCTATGTGTCGGCCACATATTTAATATATGTACCATGCGTGACCACACATACTATTCATTTGCGTATAAATTTCATGTGTACTTCTGAGTGGATTCTGTTTATGTGTGGTCAAATGAAAATCATGTGAAATTTCACATTAATATATTTGTCAAGAAAAATGTTTAAATTGTTTTGAGTGAACCATAACCGAAACATTGAAATACTTGAAAATTTTAAGATAAAGTGTAATAGTCAAAAATGCATGAAAACATCAATTTTGTGTGGTTCTACGTCATACTGCGGTCGTGTCTAGGACACAACCCTTTATTTTTTTTTTTTCTTACCGTGTATGTTTTTGTTTTTGCATCACCCTTTTCCCGCCTTTTTAATATCAGCTGATGGTTTCGACCAGTGCAACCAGAATGACAAATATGTTTTCTTTAGAAGATGTGCAGGATTATTTACTTCCATTTCTTTTCTGGACAAACAAAATAAATTGAACACTGTTGAAGCACCTTCAAGAGCATGAAAAACATTGTTTTTAAAAACTTTGTTACAATGGTAGGTGATTCGTACACACCTTCGCAATGTGGTGTGTAAAAAAAAGGTAAACAAAAACATTTCAGCTTACAAAATTTTACGCGGTTCGCGTTTGTAACGATGCAAATGATATTATTGAAGTAAATATCGTCTTAAAAAGAAAATTAACTTGAAAGTGATTGTAGAAGCACGTGTCGTAATTGTTTTTAGTGAGGTTCTGAGAAGTGAAAGCTAGTGAAAACAGTTATATAAATTATATGCCCAGAGCAGAACGAAATCGACTGATCGTTCTTTTTAATACAAATATTGCGAATGCATGTATAAATTGGCAATATTTTGGTGGGAAAGTGTACAAATATGTATCCAGATCTTATCTATACAATTTTGGCCCATTTTTAAAGGTATGTAATTAGTATAGTAATTAACTATTTTGTAGGAAGATGTCTTGCGTACGCACGTTTATTTAATGATTGTGGGGACCATTGTTGCGTGACGTGCCGTATCACCTTAAATGAAAACAACAATCACGGCTGAAAATGTGTCGCGTGTTATTTCTTGGAATGGGTCATTCGCATTATTAAAGAAAAGAAGAAAATCGAGTAAAGAGAAGTCGAGCAACATTCTAACCTTAAAATTTTTCGGAACTGAACCAGGAATCGAGCACGCCTTCTCCGGTTTGGTAATACCGTGTCTTAACTTACTAGGCTAGCTGCGCCGGTGATGTAGTGGTAAGCGTGATTACCTCTCACCCCAGGAGGCCTGGGTTTAATCCCAGTCAGCGCCGCCGGGATGTTCTGAGGCAAAAAATCTCTGATCACGCCTTCCTTCAGAACGGAAGTAGAGCCGTTGGTCCCCGTTTCATGAGTTTGATGGGTCGAAAGGTAGGGCCCAGGTGTGGGAGCTGCCTCCCTGGCGTTGGTAGCGTTGGTGCTAAGCACGGAAAACAATTCAAGAAAGAAAAAAACTTACTAGGCTATCTACTGAGTCTGAACAACAATCAGCGTCAGTGGCAGAGCTAATGGGTGGATGTTATGGTGCAAATCTCCCTCAGCAGAAATCATTTCCCATGGATTTCTTTTTTCCTCATTAAAAAAAAAAAAAAATATAGGAACAACCCACTTCTAGCTAAAAAAAATTGGATTGCTTCGCTGTTGCAGATAATTGATAAAGTCAATATAATTCAGGCTTTCATGAGATTTTTCAGAATAAATTTCAACTAGGGTTAATGCCCCTAATGTCGGCTCAAGTTTCTCTAATATTGTGTCCATATTTAAATGCATTTTTAGCTAATTTTAACTAACAACTAAAAATATCAATTTGCATTGTACAGATGACGAATTGTTCCAGGAAAAATTTAAGACCAGGAGATTTTTATCGATGGGTACAATTGTTGGATCCATAGGACTACGTTAGAGCCATTTCCCCTATTTAGAATTGCCAATTGGAGTAGATGCAAGTTGCAGTCTGATCAAATCTGCTTTAAATAAACACAAGTATCAAAAGCTATTGGAGAACCTCACCTAAAGCAACTACGGGCGAAGACAAAATAAGGGTAAGCTTTATCGTAGCAAGATAACATTTGAATAAATAATTTATGAGAAACGTTATCGAGACGCCCGCCATTTCCTCACTTGCTTCGGTAATTCTTGCATAAAATTGAGGATATTCTTGCTAAGGCATTTTTCGAACCATTTGCAAACTTTCCACTCTGTGGCACAGCTGTTGAAAATAGTTGAACCCTGCTGTGCTGATCTATTCAAACCTGCCTGAGCCTTTTGTACAGGAAAGATATACGGTGGAAAAGAAGCTTAGTAAAACCGTTCTTCGTCTCAGAACGATAAACAAAACAGCGAAAAGCTGATAAGTAACACATGAAAAGCAACTTTCTGCCAGGAAGTAAAGAAAACAACTTCCGGGGCCGGTAGTTGCTCCTCCTTGTGTTGTGAAGCTTGAAAAAGCGCGTTGAACATGCCATTGAATAGCGTCTCTATGCTGTTGATGAGAGGGGCCACATGTAGACGGCACGTTGACTTTGCTCTACACCGCACCGGTGTCATGGTATTAAGGTAGAACCTAACATTCAATGAAAATCGGTCCGCATCGCACAGTAAAGGGATATACAAACACACAACTTATCTAGATTCACACAAGCACTAACTGGGAAGCTTTTTTAATCCTCCTCTGTCAGTCAGTCTCTCCAAGTTTACACGATAAAGGATAATCCTTATCGGATCAGGAAGAGAGAATGGAAATTGTGTTAAATTAAATTTAATTAATTTTCACTTGACACGGCAAAGTGGGAACTACTTTCAGATTCTCAAAAGAATTCGTTTCGATACACGATGTTAATTTGTGTAAGGACCAACAGTAGTATCCATTTTTATCCCTCTCCTTCTCATGGTTGCACAGGAGATCCTTAAGTTTTTTGGTCCATCTCATGATTGTCAATTTAGCTTTAAATATATTTGTACAAACTTATCCGTGTGCCCACTATTCTCTTCCATAGAATGAGCAACTATTGAAAGACTATTTGAATAGCTACTACTGCTTTTTGACAAAAACTTTATGTAAGAACTTGATAATTCGAATCTGTATAGATTGTACTTCTTTTGCTTTAGCACTTAAAAAAACACATTGAGCAATGGATGACACCAGCAAGTAGAGGAATGTTTCCTAGCCTTTTTTTATTTTGTGCAGGGAACTTTTATTGGCGATAAATCGATGGTGAAAGCCATTTTTTACAAAAGCAATTAAGTCCTTTTGAAATGTTGGTACTAATTTTGACTAAAGCGTCATATTTCAAAAGGGCGTATGTATTTTCATGGACACATGTTTGAACAAGCATATCTCAAAAACTATTGATGGACCAAAATTTGAGTTATTAAATAAATAAATAAAAATTGTACCGCAATAGTATCTTAGGACAAGTTATAGATAGTTGTTTGAACGAGAGAAAATATACACTGAAAAAATAATTTTGGGTTTTTTTTATTAAATTAATAATAACTAACATAAATCCAAACTTTTGAAAAAATGTTTACTAATTTATTTAGTTTTTTCTTGGAAAAATTAAGTTATTTTTTTTTAATCTACGGAGATGCATCCAAGTTTTAACCCATTTTTTACATTGTACTGCAACTGAAAACAAAATAAAAGAAACCACCAGATTTGGAAAGCATGACAAATTTCCTATATTAATTGATCAAAAGTTTCTGGTTTCAGTCGTTCTTAATGAATGTTTCTATTCGCTGTTAGCACGACAACTTACCAACACTTCCGATCGATCGACCGTAATGCACAACTGAATAGTCACTTATGAGAGAAAATGGTGATAAAAGACGGTTGATTCGAATTGCGAAAGAAACTTATTCTCCGAGATGGCAAACGACCAAGATGGTCAACAATTGCTTTCGACATAGTCACATACTGCACTCGGGATGAAATCCTACCGGTAAATCGAAACGAAAAACTTAGTTTATGAAAGTTACCCACCATCGCACAGTGGGGAATTTTCTTATTCTAAATGACCAAAAGCTTTAATCCCTCTCCAAATTACACAAAAACACTCTCATAATTATAATGAATTTAAGCCAAAGAGAGGCGGGATCATGAAGTGTACCAAAAGTGCTCCTGAACGTGTTTCGCAGTTGGATGTGGTGAAAGCCGTGCATTCCCGGTTGATTGTGGAAATTTCGTATCACAAAATTGCTCACCTATTCATTTTTTTGCCGTTCGACGACGACGGGTGTGCTTTCGCGAGAAAGTGACGTTTATTGGATCCGTTTCTTTGCACGGATGTTTTTTTTATTTGACTTTGGATTACGTCTTTCGGCAAAATATTTAAAAAAAAACCAAATTCAACCACGTTACGAAAAGAAGTCAGGTTTTGACCACTTATAACTTTGTTAATAGCGGATGGATTTTAGTTCTAAACAAGCCAATCGATTGGAAAGATTTCTACAAATCTTCTAAAATGAACACTTTATCAATTTTCAGTAGGTCATTTTTAAAAATTACACGAATGTCCAATTGTTGCAATGGTGATAAAAATTATTACCGATTGCCTGCAAAAAGTGGTTTCCCTAACACAGTCGCCAAATATTGATACCGAGCACGTAGTCGTACGTCATATCTACAGTCGTGTCTTAGATACAACCTCTTACTATTGTAACTAGCGTAAGTGCGCCTGCGATTGCCTCCAGGGAGGCTGGTTCACCGTGTTCGGATGTCACGCTTTCATCGTGTGGTTCTATCGTGAGTCTCGTCACCGTGTGCCAGTTTGAACACGGTCCGGTTGGAAAATTAGCCGGGCAAAGTGCTGATAATGTGTCCGTTGCGAGTTTTGGTGATGATTCGGTTGTCGACGTTGCCGTGAATCAGCGAGTTTACGGCTTAAAAAAGTGATCGTCTGCTGGTCAGTGTAATGCTGCGGATACACTTGTATGGCAAACTTTAAACATGAGCATTATTTATATAATACATTATGAACACATCCCTGGTCGCATTTGTATAGTTATTGTTTAGTTGTAGTAAAGTGCTCATAATCAGAGTAGGCTGCGCGTTTTAACGAACATGACGTTCGTTTTTTTTTCTCGGAGTTTTTTTATGCTTATTTGGTTATTAATCCGGTTAACATTTTCGACGATTGGACACTTCAAATTTCAAATTCTACATAGGACGGGACTAGTTTATGTCGATCCCCATCAAGCGAACCGTCTTTGATTGGAACTACAATGCAACAATAGCACGGATGCTTCCTGTGGATTCATTTGGACTAACTTGGTGAGATCGTATCTGATTTTATCTATATAAACTATATTTACATGATTCTCTTAAATTTGGCAAATTCTTAATGGAGTTGTCTCCACACATCCCATTTTTGTGTTTTTGAAAACATCATTGGACGCCGAATGTCTGTTATTTTTGAACATGTGGTGGAACATTACTGTAAATCATATATTTTAAAACATTATATAATATATTGGGTTGGGGAGGGGCAGCCTAAGGGAATCAAAAGATTTGTTGACTGGACGAGGGTTCGTGGATTTGCCAGTCTCTTGTCACGTGATTACAGATGGCCATCTGGTCGTTTTGTCTTCCAAAGGTCTTCAATGAAGCTGATTCACCCTGCTGCAACAAACCATCAGGCAGAACTTTACAACCGGTAAAGTATCTGCAGACATTGGTAATCCTTGCACTGATGGTGGGTTCCATTCACATCACATCACATTAAGAGAGGCGAAATCATGTTTTAGGAAGGAGGGTTTCTTTACTTCTTTTTTTTCTTTTCCTTTATTTAACGTCGGTCTCTGTTCCGCAATCTAGTGCCAATCACCCACGGACATCGATTGCCATCCATTGACGGCAACCGAATGTGCAGGAAGGCAGCTTCCACACACCTGCGTAGGATATCGCACCCATTTACAACATACATGGGCCGGGACCAACGGCTTTACTTCCCCCTTCCGAAGGAAGACGTGACCAGAGATTTTTATGCCTCAGAAAAATCCCACCGACCTCGGCTGGGATTGAACCCAGACCCATTGGGGTGTTGGAAAGCAGTCACACTTAACACTACACCACCGGCGCCGGCAGGAGGCTTTCTTTAGGAAAAGTTCTTTTTAATGTGTACATATAAATTGGGAGGATGAAGAGTGAAGAACAGTGTATCCTATAAATGCAAAATAAGAAAACTAGACTGAAAGAAATACATTCACGAAAACTGAAATTAAATTTTTTAACAAAAATTGCAAAATTTCGCTATAAAATACATTCTTTACTTCTGTATTTTTGATGTTTGATTAAGTTAAGCTTGAGCTACAACTTTGTGTTTGACTCCGAGACGAAGAAATCGCAAATATAAATACATTCAATACAATTAATTCAGAAGAAAACTATACTTATTCGTATATTACTAACATTTATTTAAATGTTTTTCTTTTTTTTTTAGAACATCTCTGCCTGCAGGAACAATAAGAAGGCATCTCAGAATATCACAGAATATGTTTACATTGTTACCATGATTTAGGGTTTTTGATCTAATATCCTTCCTACTAACCGCAATCAGTACTTTACCTCTCTTTTCAAACGGATGTGCACCAAAAATGGATTAATTCTACTATAGATTACTTCAAATTAATTAACCTTTCTATATGCACCGTTGGATTTGATAAAGAGTCACAAATTGTTGAGATATTGTTAGAAATCTAATACAGCTTCTTGATTCCAAATTCGTTCTACGAGTTTTAAGTTCCATCCTAACGCATTGCAACTATAATCGTTATATGTATAGCCTGGCGAATAGAATCTCGGGAACCAATTTAGCTGTCAAATACCGGAACTAATCGAGGATACCACGACCAACAACAGAAAAGAGCACATCAGGTTTTGCAAACAAAATTTCGGAAACCGATTTCTCGTGACTCAAAGTTCGTTTACGCAAACCAATACCATCATCATCGGGATGGCGAAAATAACCCCTATCCGATCATGCCCATGATTTGCGTACGGTAGGCGAGCAAAGAACTATCAAAATATTGTTAAAGTACCTTTTATATTTTTGGTCTTCAATATATTTTATTAGTTTCGCTTTTTGATAGATCGAAATTCTAGCGACTATAATGAAACTCCATTTTTTTTTCTATGATTTATTTTCCGAGCTGAGCACCAATGCTACCGACGCCAGGGAGCGACCCATTAACTCATGATCCGGGGACCAACGGCTTTGCTTTCCTTCCGAAAGAAGGCGTGATCAGAGATATTCTTGGATACAATCGATGTAAATATTTACATTATTTGACAAATCTCAGGTAATCTTTTCTTCATTCATAATGTTTTCAATAATCAAACGTCATGATTACCTGGGTTTTGTCAAAAAAGGTAAATATTTACGTTGTTTGTACCAAAGAATTATGCCTCAGAACATCCCAGCGGTGTCGACTGGGGTTGAACCCAGGCCTGCTGGGGTGAGAGTTAATCACGCTTACCACTGCAGCACGGGCGCCGCTTTAAACTCCATTGTTTTTTGTCTTGGTTTTTATTCGTTTGCGTTATGAACTCAGATAAAATGGATTTGCTACGAGCGCTTCTTTTGTTTTGAGAACAATGAGTGTAAATATTCGAACAACGCGCTCGTTTGCTCGTAGCTTATAAGCTAGCACATCGAATCAAACGTATTATTGATGTGTGCACGGTGAAATCATTGATATGATTAATTTTTTTTCTGGTCGATAGAACGGAAATGAGCTATTATGAGGAAGTAGCACTCTACCCTAATGGAATCATAGTTGAAAAAATAATTAAATAGATACGAAGTTTAGCCGAAACTACTGATATCATGTGGAATAAATACATCAATACCTGCTACATCGATGTAGGTTTTTTTTTTTGCATACAGTTTCAATCATCCAGTTTCAGCAAATAAAGGCATGATTACTTTAACTGTCTCTTCGAGCAAACCAGCACGATACAAATAAAAATATTGAGCATTGTTCTTCTATCCTTTGAGTATACAATATAACAATCTAGAATCAATATTGGTTTATTTTGAAAAATCTTCTTTTGGCCAGCTAGATCGAAGGAATACCCCTTCGTGCAGTGGAGGAGGACTTTTGCTGCATCGATTGGCTTTGAGGTGCCGGAAATATAGAATGGAAGAGACAGAACTTGAAGTAAAATCATTGGTACGAAAATTCAACAATTCAATTTCCCTTCTCTTTACAATGGGACGTCAAGATCAGTTCACAGTGACTATACGGGAGGATGAAGGATGGGGAATGGCTATCTTCTCTTGGTAAGTAGTTTTTGTGCAAAGATGGATTTGATTTGTAAAGGAAGGAAGCTATTTTCGATCCTCTCTTTCCAGTATGACAGCATTATGTCTTCCCGCATAGAAAAATACCATTTCTAGAATAGTTCAAACTTCACTGACACCTTACTAGCTATGTTAACTTTTCACAAAATAGTTTTGTTATGGTTTATGGAATGTAATAAACATTAAAGAAACACTACTTTCAACTGTTACAGTTTCTGGTATGTTTCAGCTAAATTTTGTTACGGTTGATCAACTATACTGAACTGTTACAAAACATTACGAATAAAAGTTGTAAACAACTTGTACAACGCTTACGTGTTTCGATTATGGTTGCTTTATGTTTTTACAATTTGTACAAACAGAAGAAAACGCTTTTGATTGAAACGGTGCTCGTGAGTTCATTGTGTTGTTTTGTTCGTTATTTTATTTTTAAAACCCTTGGTAATATTAGCTTAAAGCATAAAATATTTCTTAAAAGCGCATGCATTTTCTACACAAATATTCAGGGCTAACAGCGGTTTACATGTGAAGGAGATTTCGATGTTGGTGGCTCACATCATCCAAAAAGGAAATCGAAGCAGGTACGTTATGCCGGGGCCTTTTTATCTTCCAGAAATGGAATGGAGTTTGTTTTGCAGGGCAAATTCATTTATCTATTCATTTTATATTAGATCAATAAACATGTTACCAAGAGCAAGGGAGGTGTCCACAAAAAGAAATCTTGTAAATCACATTAAAATTAAAGAACAACCCATGATGGCTGTATTCCGGATAAGCTACGACAGTATTTATTATAACGTCAATAAGTATAGTAATTTATACCATTTCATAGTATATCATGAAGTTAACAACAATGGTTGGTTCTAAACCGTACTACCTTATTCGAAAGTTAATGGAAATAGTTTCACATATCCAACTAGAACCTTTTCTGATGTGGTAAGGCTATAGTTGTTTTGCTAAAAATGTATGAGAAAAAGCGAGATTTCGTATGGTGAACGTTCTTAACCACCCATTGTTCATATGGTTGGGTCTTCGAAAACCTTAATCAATATGGTCAAAACTTTATCTAGGTATGGTTTGATTAAAGTTGACTGAACCTTTCTCATTATGGTTTTCAGAGGAAGATAAACCATTTTTAATGTGGTAATCGTATGGTTGTGATTTATGCGGGTTTCAATGTGTTCTGATGGATTAGAGTTAATTCATAAGTAGTATTAAAGACTTTTATGGACATAAGGGTGGGTCAAGTTTAAATGTTAGATCACAACCCTATCTTTCCCACTACTCTTTCGATGCGTCTCCAAAAACTGTGCAAAATTTGAGCAAATTTGGTTATGTTCTAGATTGGCGGGAGAATTTTAAATTTTGTATGGGAAAAAGTATGGAAAATGGCACGAAGCTTTTAATTTACTTGGCAAAAATTCCAAAATGGCTCTATTTTAATCAAACCTCGGCGTTAGATTGGGAATATTGCAAAACAAATTTGTCAAACATCGAAAATCGTTTTCACTTCTGAGAAAATGCGCAACACAATCATCAACTTCCTTTTCCATCTCTATATCCATTTTTTTTGGCAGTAGTAGCAGTAGCAAATTAGAAATTAGTAGCTAGAAGAATTTCAGTACCTGGTAATCCAAGTAGTATTTCTTGTTTTATAGCACTCTATTAGTGGTTCTTGAGATCAATTTTATAAAACCGTCAATAAAATTAATAGCTCCAGCACAACCTTTTGATAACCGCTATAAGATCGTCTTCCAGCTTAGTGGACCACTCTTGATAAGGTTTATAAAGCATGTTTGAGAATCACAATAAAGCTGTCTTAAAACCTTTTGTAAGAAAACCCCATACTCTACAAAAGGTTCGCATAGCCTCATTAAGAGTAATATTGTATTCAAGCAGTTCTATTACGCTTTGGTGAAAATCAGTTATAAATCCAATTTAATTGTTATTGCTTTAAAGCAACCGCCATAAATTAGCTTGTTGTTGTTCTGCTCTGCTGAAACTTGTTTTTTTTTTCATATTGAAATCTTTAGCGGTAAAAAAAGATTTGAGTGTTGGTGTCAAGATCACCATGCAATCAATTTTGTTTCATGGCGACATTATTGAAAATCTTAAAGAAAATATATGACTTTTTAGAAGTTCCAAAACATATGCGCTTGACATTTTATCGTGTAAATGCGTCTCCAAAATAATTCAAGTTAATAAAAAAGATTGTTTCAGATATCAAGGGAATTTGATGGAATCATCTTTATTTTACAGAAAATAGAGCTCAATAAATAAATTCATACCAATGCACACTGGAAATCATTTCGGATCTCTTATTTAGCCATTATTTTATTGAAATTTCTTGGATTTTATTCCAATGCAAATGGCATTTTCATAATGACAATATGGCGACAGAGGACAGCAGGCAAGAAAAATACCAAGCGCAATTTCCTAAAATGTCTAATGCTTCTTCTTTCCTTTATTTAACGTCGGTCTCTGTTTCGCAATCTAGTGCCAATCACCGACGGACATCGATTGCCATCCATTGACGGCAATCGAATGTGCAGGAAGGCAGCTTCCACACCTGCGTAGGATATCGCACCCATTCAAACACACATGTGCCGGCACAAACGGCTTTACTTCCCTTTCGAAGGAAGACGTGACCAGAGATTTTTATGCCTCTGAAAAATCCCACCGACCTCGGCTGGGATTGAACTCAGACCCATTGGGGTGTTAGAAAGCAGTCACGCTAACCACTACACCACCGGCGCCGGCTAAAATTTCCAATGCTTACATTGGATGAAAGCATAACAGAAAAGCATAATGCATGATTTTATTTCGAGCACAATTTTCTTTTTACAAGAACAATTAATTTTTTATTTGAGGGCACATGGAGAACAAATTCGTTAAGTTAAGATAACAATCCTAATATGTAGTTACTTTTACATGGAAAAATAGTGTTGTTTGAGAAACCTATAGTTATTCCAACATAAATTTGACCGTCAACTCAATCATATCTACCTACTAGATTCAACTGTTCATCTTATACTCATTTCAACTATAACTTTAATCAATTATAACAACCGTCAAATGTAATTTATTTATATAATTTGGTTTCAAGTGATTATCATAAATCCACATACTTTTAACTTGTGATGCGTAGAGCAGGCGATAAGATAGCTGGCTCTCACGCAGATGAACACGGTTCAAATCTAAGTTGAATGTCCTTGTTCACTTTTTTATGATTTTGCAGTTGTGTTTTTGAGATCGATATAGAAGCAAAACAAACTTCCTTAATATGTCGATAATGAAGAGCAGTTCGTTTAATAAACATTGTAAAATTTTGCTTTCCTAACAATAATTTTCTTGAATCAACTAAAGCATAGTTGTATTTTGAAGTTTGAAGTTTGTTCATCTACTGAAAAATATAGTTGAGCCAACTGAGGAGCCAACTATGAACTACAGTTGTTGCCCTCTATGTATAGTCAAATCAACTATAGTTTCGAGTTAACTCTTAAACAATTGAACAATATAGTTATTTTGACCGGAAAAATAATTACGTCTGCTATAATTTGTTCTCCGTGCAAATGTATATTCCTATTCTACGGGTGCAACCGATGAATTTTACAAACATTTGGAAAAGTTTTGAATGGTACATTAACCTTTTTGAAAAGTTATGCATGATTTCTACTTTTTTGTCCTACAACTGTCACCATTCCACGTATTTCGACCAAGATTCGACTGTGTCACCCCATGAATATGCGAGCGAGAATGGAAGAATTATAGAGATTGCTGACGTTTTTCTTACGCAAGTTGGCGTAGGTATCATCCTCCAACTCCAGATAATTATATATTTCCTCTTCATGAGTCATTTTTGGTGTAGCAATGTGTCGATTCGAAGTGAAGATGGGTCAGAATGGTGAGGAGGCACACTGTATACAGCTTCCTTTGTGACATCCGCAGAAAATGCAGCGGTTGGTTGGAGTTATTCACGAAGGTTTGCGGGTGACTGTAGCAAATAAACGGGCTCATGCTAACAATTTTGTTGATTTTTTTGCGCTCCGCTTGGAAGTACCGTAAAGTTTTGATTATTTTCTATGTTGTAAAAATAAACCGCCCATTTACACTTCTGACAAGTTGCAACAGAATGCTTATAATTGGATTAAAATAACCATTTCATGGCCAACAAGTTTTATTGCGTTTACTTATATAGCAATATAAGGATTTATTTTTGGGTTTTATCAGGGCAATCATAAAACTTTTCATAAGTGAAAATAGCATTAGCATCAGTTGGTTTTCTAATAAGCTTTATAGGGGTTTTGTAGATAGCTAGAGAATGTTCCATGACTTGCATTGTATATGACCGTCATAAGGCTGTAGGTAATGGTTGCAGCTGCAATAAAACCTTTATTAATTTTGAATATAGATTTGTTAGTTGGGAATAATCGCAGTAAAAGAAAAATATCTTATAAAATCCTAAAGATTGTTGCCAAGGATTTCTAGAAGAATTCCAAAAGAACAGCATTCTGAAATTGAAACTCGTCGAATTAATTTGGATTCAAGAAGCAATGCTAGATTTTTAACAATATCTCAACAATTTGTGACTTTTTATCAAATCCAACGATACGTATGGAAAGGAAAATCAATTTGGAAGGCATCTGCAGTAGAATCATTCTATTTTTTGTTCATACCCACTCGAAAAAGAGAGGCAAAGTGATGGTTGCGCTTAGTAGGACGGGAACTCTTTTTGATATTAAAATATCGTAAAACAAATGTCATTGGTTCGCCATTCAACATTTAACAATTAAGGAAGGATAAAGCTTCTGATAAAGAATAAAAAAAAAATATTTTTAGGCCAACAGGAAATCGTTACCATCCTTCATGGCTGCTATAATAAACGGATCGGGATTTGTGAAGTATGTCACAACTTTACTTTGCTACTACACTACAGTCATCAACTAAATTGTTCACTACTTAACAGGTCTTGTCCATTTGAATAACGTTGCTCAAGAGAGGAATCTTCTATCTGGTCTCGATCCTGAGCTATCCATTGAAGATCTTTATTTGCATACAGGCACCACCTAGTGAATCAATTCTCAACTAAACGGTTCACCACTTTTTGCCTAACCTTTTCATTTTAGCCATAAAGTGTCTTGAGACGTTTGTTTGTATGATCATCCTCCACAAATTGAACCTAACAAAACTTAGTCGTAAGAAAATTAATAATAGTCATATTAATTGTTATCCATTTTTACTCCATAAGGCATTATAACTTATAAAAAATAGGAAAGCTGACAATGCTTAATTTTTATTAAAGAAAAGATTATACTTTTAACCTTTTGTCCAAAGTTGACGAAATAAATAAATAAATTTAAGAAAACAAAACTGTATATTCTAATATGTACTAGTCTACGTTGGTTGACGAAATAAATAAATAAATAAATAAATAAATAAAATGAAGGTATAGATAAATCATGTCTTCTGTAAAGTTGTAGAAAATTTCAAAACAAGTAACTTGTTCAAGAAGTCAAACTTCAAAGCCCAGTGTTTTCAGAGTTATGGTACATTTTGTATTTATATTATCGATTATTACTTTTTTTTTCTTGTCTTTGGTTTGTTTTTTCTGTCGATCTTGTTTTCCGTGCTGAGCACCAATGTTACCAATGCCAGGGAAGCAGCTCCCACACCTGGACCCTACCTATCGACTCATCAACTCATGAACCAGGGACCAACGGCTTTACTTCCCATCCGAATGAAGGCGTGATCAGAGATGTTATGGCCTCAGAACATCCCGGCGGCGCCGACTGGGATTGAACCCAGGCCTACTGGGGTGAGAGGTAATCACGCTTACCACTACACCACCGGCGCCGTTCGGGAAGCAGTTTTATGAGTGTATGTTTTCCGGTAGCAGATAATTTTATGTTTCTTATCAACTTAATGGCTAGAACTTTGCCTCGAGGCGAATGATCGCTTCATGTACATCATCTACATTATTTTGCTGAGTGGAAGATGAGGGAGTTCCGTATTTCTATTTATGTTTTCGGATAGTTGCGCCTGTTTTTCTATTAGTAATTTTAACTCAAAATTCAGTATGATGAGAGTTTGGAGTGAGCTACAGCACGGCCGCACATACGATTGTATATCAATTTGTATGTCCTTTTTTCGTTGAGAATTGCATTGAACAGGCGGCATGAAATCTACGCGAAGCAGAGTGCACAGCAAACAATTAATTTTAACATTACATCCAAGAGGATGCACTTCAATCATGACTCAGCGCTTGATTCGTGTCCCAGTCTTGAAATCGATTCCGATAACTCAGGGTGGCAACTTCTGGAAAACAGAAAGCTGTTGAAAGCAAATTGGACTGTATAGTTTTATATACATATTACATATCATATATACATTAAAAATATACATATTTATATGTCACCGGGACTTTTTGCCGAAAGACGATTCACCGAAGAACGTTTCGCCGAAGGTCATTTTGCCGAAGGTAATTACACAAAAATACTTACTAACGAAAAGTAAAAGAACACCATTTGTTGTTCTACGATTATTGTTAATTTTCAAGTGTCTCAAATTTTTAATTTTCATTTTTGTCTGTAATGTCAAAGATAACACTTTGGAAAAAAAAGTATAACATCCAAAATGGCTAAATTTTAGCGCAAATGCAAACGATTGCCCATAGCAAACAATTAGGCAAAGTTTCACACAAATCGGCGAAGATCGAGTCAAAAATCCATTTTATTTTTGCTATTTGGCCTGGAGCTGCTCTATGCAGAGCAAACATTCCCGTGAACTTCTTGTGTAGAAAGTAAAGTAACTTTACTCTTTACTTCATTCGATCCATTGTCTTTCAAGAACATTAATGCTGTTGTCGCTAAGATGTCGATGAAATTTTCATTTCGACCGAATCGAAATTTGAACTTGCCAATTTTAGTATGATACTCGTACGCTGTTACTGGCTATGACAGGGAGGCTTATGGCATAAATAATTCAAATTGACAGGCTGTTGCAAAATGCGTATGATGGCCTTTTCGCCTTCTTACAAGCTATGCTATAGAGTTTAGAATTGCTAGGTAAATGTAGTTATGCATTGTTCATTATAGCTAACGCACAATAGTGCCAGATTTCCAGAGTACGGTGATAGCATGAGAGGATAGTTCGCGCACAGCAGGTGAAAAGCTGTGCATGCAATTTCCAAAGTGAAAATTGTGTTTATGAATAGTTAGCTACCAGCTTGCAGCAATGGTACCTCGTGCATTTATCAATATCATTAAAACCCTACCGGTATTTCAGGAAAATCGTTTTGGATAAGGTATAGCGTAATTTTGTCCGGCATAATGAAAGTATAATGTGATTGATGCGATTTCCGAAATTCAGTGATTTTTTAACGCTATTATGGTTATCCGTATCAGCTCGACTGATCCACAAAAATAAAAGTTATTATTTCCACGGGCTTAGATATGTTCCTTTGGTGAGAAACCCACTCTCTGATAGTTTCAGCTCATTTGGTTGTACGATGAGCTGGCGCTTTTAGTTTGAATTTTGTTTGGGGATTTGGTTAACATACACGACAAAATGACACTCCTACCTTCTTTCGATCATATAGAAGGTTCGTTATTCTCGATTTGATTCAGATTTTAAGAGCTTGTAGTCCAAGCAATGAATCACAACTTTGCTCCATACTGAATCATGAAGCCAGTAAGTTTTATTGATATATTTGGTGTATGTATATATGCATAGCAAAAAAAAAAATTAAATATCACATCGAAGTGGATGCACTACAATCGTGTCGAAAATATGGTGTAATATTAATTGCCAAAAAGGACAACATTGCCATTAATACAGTGCATGAACTTACATTACGCTGCTTTTACTGCATTTGTTTATTGTTGTGGCCATAAAAATTACATGAGATTTTCGACATGATTGAAGTACATCCTCTTGAATGTAATATTAAAATTTATTTTTTGCTGTGTGGGCTTACATTTCAATCATTAGAGATTAACCAGCCTGTCTAAAGTCTCGCTTATAAAGATAACCTACATTTCAATCAAAATCCTATGTATAAATTTTAAACCAATAGTGCCAGCCCGTCAAAAACGGTTGAAACATTCAGAATGTGGTTTTCTCAGATAAAGACACTCTGGGTGTTGGTCCGTGGAAAATACAAACTTTTATTCTTTTTTAGGAAATCTAGTTAATACGTTGTCTGTAAGTTGTTTGCAATATACGAATAAAATGCACATATATAGCTAAACATAATATCTCAAAAAACTAACGTGATTCTGTTCTCGACTGTGCTGAAATTCTGAGCTTATTCGATTTTACTGAACCAGTTCTATGCAAGAAAGAAGTGAGGGAATCTTTTTCTCCATACATAGCCCCATATTGATTTTAAACTAACAGCACCTCGTGTTACATCCGAATGAGCTGAAATTTTTGAAACTAGATTTGATAGTTACATTGTATAAATTTATCGTTCTAATGTGTGGTTATTTTTGGGGTGAGTTGGAATTAATTCTGAATTCGTAACATGATGGTGCATACAAATTTAAACTTGTACGCGAGGTGAGATTACATCATTGAAAGGAGAGATCATGGAAATTTCTATTAGTTTCATAAGTGTTTCAATGTTGATCAACATGAAATGGGATTCATAAGAAGGAAAAGAAGTCTCATTAATACAAATATCGCTCGTGTATTTTAAAACTAGGTGGCAAGCGAAGGCATTCGGGTTAACATTTCATCTACCCGTTTTGATGGTCATCAATGCAATGCAAATCTGCCGACTATAAAAATTAAATTTCACCAAATCATTCGATCGAACTTTTCTCCGTCTATTCTCACCTTCAAGCTTAAAATTACAATCATTACGATTCAATTCAATTAGTACCAAATTAGACTCCGATCCCATAATATCAAATCTCGACGCCCGGCGTCCTTTCGGAAAAAGCGGCCTGGCCGTAAAACTTTGACGAAAAATTGTTACGACATAATAGGATTATCTTTATTACAGGGTATAATGGTTTTTACCAAAATTGTCACAAACTTATCCCAGTAAAACTTTCCGGACAAAGTCCCCACTCCTACAGGGGTTCGGTTATGCTGAACTTTCTCGTTGACGGGAAATAACTGAAGAGAATATCCTGTGCACTCACTCCATCCATGTCTAATTTCTGGTTGAAGCTCTTGCGGGTACCGTCCCACCAACACATGCAGACTTTTTGAGCTAAGCCACAAAAATGCCTCCTCTATTGGAATAATTGAATAATCAGTATCTGCTGACTTTTTTTTGCTTTGCCACCCTGCCTAGCGGTAAAGTTTAGTGGTTTGTTTAAACGATGAGATTATCGGGAAATTGATATGGTTTTTGAAAATGGGGCAGAGTTCCAAACAGTTTCACTTCCATTTTTACAGCACTGGTCTGAACTAAGCTTATATTGTGCAGATGTGCTATTTGATGTTGTGATAAAAAAGACCTTGTTATTTTGTTTTCATTATCTTGTGCGGCGTATAGTAAACTTGAAAATGTAGTGTCGAATAAATAATATCTTGATTGTAAAATATTAAAGAATCGCTATTTCAAAGCGCTCGCATCATGATAGAAAATATCGTATTGTGTAAGGTGCTTCAAAATGATTTTGTATGCAAAATATGGATGAGAAATATTTTTGACATATTACATATCCTTATTATGCGGTGGTGTAGTGGTAAGCGTGATTACCTCTCACCCCAGCAGGCCTGGGTTCAATCCCAGTCAGCGCCGCCGGGATGTTCTGAGACATAACATACTTCGGAAAGGAAGTAAAGCCGTTGGTTCCCGATTCATGAGTTGATGGGTCGAACCCGTAACACGTGTGGGAGCTGCCTCCCTGGCGTCAGTATCATTGGTGCTCAGCAAGGAAATCAAGATCGGCGGAAAACAAATCAAGGGGAAAAAATACCCTTATTATGATTTAATATTTTTTTCGGAGCAATTTCACCCATTTTTTTTTCTCTGTATGAGCATTTACAGCCCAAAACGCAAACCGGTTGGAAATGATTGTTTCCGATTTTAATGAAATTTTGCTCGTTTGTTCGCTACTACCCAAGGTTGGAATGGATTATTTTTTTAAAAAAAGCATTGCTTGAAAACGACTTATCTGATCAAAACCACATCTGGTAAGAAATTGTAGATATTTAAATGGTATTCAGAGAAAAAAATACACTGAAAGAAAAAAATCCGGAAAATTCCAGTACGAAAATAATAAAACGGAGGACGCTCACCTTCGATTTATATTTTTTGTGATGAATGTTGAAGTTATGCACAGATAAAAATTCTGAATTTTAATTGTGATGTAAACATTCATTCACGTAGGCTTGCATTTCATTTCACGCAAACGAGCAACTTGCAAACAATGTTGGTTAGAAAGATGGGCTTTTGTATACAATATTTGCTACATTGCATGAAATGTGTCAGAACTTTACATGATATATAATGTAAACGTATATGATGTGTGACGCTCCATTTATGTGCATCATATTGAACATAAATTTACACTACTTTTTCCAACTATGTATGTATTATTTTTAATAAATTAATGCATATGCATTTTTTCCTAAGTCCAGCCATTTTCTAGTAATTGTAATTTGTAACATACATAACTTTGTATTTTTTGGATTTTTCGAAGGTTATTCGTGGTGTCCAGCAACTATATGTATTATCCATGATTGATTATTAGATAACAAACAAGCGAGTGATCGGTGATGGTGCACAGTGGGACGAAATTAAAAAATGGGACATGGTCATTTGTGACGGAACTATTGATTGTAGCATTTGGATGTCTTCTAGAATGTTTCTTCATATTTTGAGTACCGTAAAACGGGGTAACATTAATAATTTTTTAAAGTATATTCTATATATTTTCTGCAGCGATATTTTTTTTTTAAATTTTATATTTTTAAAACAAGTACTAAGGATTTAAGAGTTAATTTTAGTAATTTGTTTAACGGGAATTAAAGCATTTGCACTTAGTTTTGTGACCCAACATCAGTATTTTGATTTGGAGTTACTTTGATAATGCTCGATGAATGTAGAACAAAATGCGTGAAACTCAAACATTTTAGTGCTTTAAAAATGAAACTTTGAATGAGTTTATAATCAGAAAACATCATAGGCAATAATAATACAATATATAATATGTGATGACTATATCGGAAATACATTTCATAAGTAATGGTTTGAGTGCTTTTTCAAACAGGTGAAAAATACGAAAATTATTTTTTTTTTTAAATGTTACACATACTATATAAAAGCTTTATACGATATCAACGGAAATACCCAAAGCTACAATATGGAACCAACATTTCTAATTTAGAAAAAGCGCAGCGAGTAAATTTAATATTTATATTATACTTTCAAAGTTACCCGCATTATCAAAGATACCCCGTTTTACGGTACTTTATTTGGTATGGATGAGCCTAACATAAGATGTAAAATACCAAAAATTAATACAAAAAAAAAATGTTCACACAATACCATTCCAACACCAAATTATGATAATGCAATACCAAAACAATACCACACAGGTATTCTCTTGGTAGCAAAATATCAATTTTTGTTATTTAGAATGTATTTTGCATGAAATTTTTTGGTATTATTCTTCAGTATTTTACCTCTTATTTTGGTATCAGGTCAGAATTAGGTATTCATAAGTTATTTTGTCCTGTTCGGGTTGTGTGCTATATCCAGGCTTGCAATTGCTCATTATAGCTAAAATGCTATTTTTCGCTATTATGAAACAATGGGATACTATAATGATAATTTTTATGTGTACACAGCAAAAAAATAATTTTGATATCGCATCAAAGTGGATGCACTACAATCATGTCGAAAATTTCATGTAATTTTTATGACCACATAAATAAACAAATGCAGTAAAAGCAGCGTAATGTCACACAGTTCGAAAAAGTAGTGTAAATTTCTGTTCAATATGATGCACATAAATGGAGCGTCACATATCATATACGTTTATATTATATATCATGTAAAGTTCTGACACATTTCATGCCTTGTAGCAAATATTGTATACAAAAGCCCATATTTGTAAACAACATTGTTTGCAAGTTGCTCGGTTGCGTGAAATGAAATACAAGTCTACGTGAATGAATGTTTACATCACAATTAAAATTCAGAATTTTTATCTGTGCAGTTCATGCATTGTATTAATGATAATTTTGTCCTTTTTAGCAAGTAATATTACACCATATTTTCGACATGATTGTAGTGCATCCACTTTGACGTGATATCAAAATTATTTTTTTGCTGTGTAAGATTAATTAATTAATTTAGCTTTATTTAGGAGGCTTTCAGCCTTAGGCTGGTTCGCCTCCGCTCTGCTGTGTAAGATGTTAGAAGCGCACACCAAAAAATTCTGAATTTTACTGGCGATGTGCATGCATGCATGCAAACATTTATACATGTAAACTTCCTTTTCACGTAAACTATCAGCTTGCAAGAAATGTTGCAAACAAAAGTGGACAGTTGCACACAATATATGGAATATTGCATGACATGTCTCATAAATTTACACGATCTATAATCTAAACTTGTATGATATATGACGCTCCATTTATGTGCATCATAGTAACGGAAATTTACACTACTTTTTTTTAGCTGTGCGGTGATAAAGATTGTATATCTATCTATATATATAAAAATGAATTTCTGTCTGTCTGTCTGACCCTTATAGACTCGGAAACTACTGAACCGATTGGCGTGAAAATTTGTATACAGGGGTTTTTGGGGCCGTGGAAGGTTCTTATGATGGTTCGAGACCCCTCCCCCTTCTGTAAGTGGGGGCTCCCATACAAATGAAACAGAAATTTCTGCATAACTCGAGCACTAATCAAACAAATGGAACCAAATTAGGCATGTGGGGGCGAGTGTGGGGGTATAAGGAGATAATCATAGGGGGTAGCCCCTTAGATAATAGGGGGGGGGGGGGTGCTACGTACAATATAGCATGCTTTTTTTTTTAAATCGGCGCATAAACTCAAGCTAATATTGAATCCCGAGCAAGGCCGGGCACACTCAGCTAGTGACATATAAAATTTGTCAATTTTGCTGTCAGAAGGTCACAACAAGCGATTAGCTGTAACGATGAGCAATCAGCGATCATGAAATCGCTAGTTGTGACCTTCTGAAAGCAAAATTGACAAATTTTGTATGTCATATACAATCTTTACCACCTCTTCTTGCATCTTACAAATAAAAATTATCATTATATCCCATTGTTTCATAATAACGAAAAATAGCATTTTAGCTGTAATGAGCAATTGCAAGCCTGGCTATATCACACATGTTGGATGAGGTTTGTCCAGTACAGTGTGAATAAAACATTGAGCTGCCAGCCTCACCTTCGACCACCGGGCCGTAGTGATGATTATGATCAGTTACTTTTACTTTTTACCTGAAGTTAATATCAATTAATTATGTTCACACTGCCGTACTCTAACGGAACAATCAACTCGTTACTTTCATCTCCTTATATTTCGTTTATACTTACCACTTTAAGTCTGATATTTGAAGTTAAGCATCTCCAACTAAATATTATTTGTTTATGAGAAAGTTAGAAGATACTGAGAGGTAAGCAGATATCATTGGCAAGAGACGTGTGTATGAGAAATTTTTTGAAAAAATCTAAGTGATGTCAATGAGAAAAATAACCGGAAGTCAGTCACAATGCCAAGACGATGTTGTATTAGATAACATGGTATCATAAAACGTTATTGAATGTTTTTGGAATCGTTCCACTACTTCCGGAGCAATGGCCAGAACGAATTAATGAAAATTTAAGAAACGTCCCTAACCCACCATGCGATAAATAAATTCACATGGGAATTCGACAATTGGCAAATTGAAGCAAAGCCAAAACTGGTCAGGCGGCAACTAGTTTTAAGATCGGCAATTACAAAAATGATGACGTACTAAAAAAATTCATGCAATTTGACACATATTAAAACGTAATTACCATTTTCACCCACTCGCCACCTGTCAACTGTCATTTTTATTCTTCAGTAAAATCAATAAGAGTCATGATGAGTAATCAGCACCATGTTGGCAACACCCAGATATGCTCTGGGTACCTCCGTGGAAGTGGTAAAACCTTTTTAAATCTATATCCATCATGGGACACCTCAAATCACATGAGAATTCATAGCCATTTGAGAATTCATAGCCATAACCAACGAAGAATATAAATATGCTAAAAATGTGCTTCAGGAAAGATTTGAAGATTTAGTAACAATCCCTGGAACTAAGAAATATCACGAATGTATTTCCAAAGACGAGCGAAGCACACATACCAGTGAATATTCCGATCATTCAGATTCCTTAGACAATAAGGTATGCTTTTCTCTTGAAAACGAAGACGTACAAGCGACAACATTCACCGAGGTTCTCGTGTCAAGAAAACGCTTGATTATAATGAAAAATAATATAAGTAGTAGTTAGTGCAACCTCTCTGAAAGAAATGAATTGAAAAAATCCCCGCAGAGATTATTTTTATTTTACCAAACCTGTTATTTCATCCAGATCATGTTATATATTTGTTGACAGTGAGCATTCTTATTTCCATGTCTGGTAACAATCACCAACAGAAAACTACGAATGAAACGGATGATTTTCAGTTTTAGTAAGTCAAGGTTTTGATTGTAATACAATATAGATGGGTAGGTAGGTATTTAAGCTGCTACGCGTACGGACGGTGTGCGAGGAGAAAGAACAATTAGATTCTTTTAAAGAAGAGCGCTCATCACGACAGATCTCATTAGTTTTTCGGGCATATCTCAAAAACGGTATAAGATACATACCATCTTGAAACGTTCACCGAAAAAAATCTTATAAACTACCCAACAACAACAAAAAATCAATTTAAGCTGATCAACTTATTTATTTCATGTCGAAGATGAAAACTATGAAAAGACGAATCAATAGCAAATCTATGGTGATGTAAGATTTTCCCAGTTGATAATTTTGTTTGTTTTGAATAGATAATTGATAAGAACTATATATTTTTAAGATACCCAGAAATTACGTATTTGATTCGTAATCATGAAATTATTTCCTAAAAAAACGGTTGACTTTTCATTCAGATTAAAATACCTCTTATTTGTTTCCCTACTAAAATAGCAGTAAAAATCGGTTGAATGTTGACAGTTTAAATTGGTTTGAAAATCATTACGTCTTCGCCAGACCTAGATTAGAAATTTCGTGGGGGCACGTATTATGCTGCTGACGCGTATTACACCATTTAACCCTACCCGCTTCATAAGGTCGTATGAAATCCTACACTGGCACAACCAGCGAATTTTAATCATCCACCACTCGGTGTTGGAAAGAGTCCAGTAACACAGCGATATGATCAAACGCAAGCTTTCCATCAGGCGTTCTTTTTATAACTAAACAAAGCAAAAACTAAAATCAATTCCCTCAGCTCATCGACCACGTCGATAATATTGGGTTATTTTTATTTTTTAGGTAGGAAAAATGATATGCATGGTGACAGCAGATAGAGGAAAACGATTAAACGTTTACATAGGTCTATGGATCCAATCAGGTACATCTATACAAATATCCTTGTTGCTCATTGATATATGGTCATCTGGAAGGTACAATTGGCTATTTTAATTGCTACATTTTATCTGAAAACGGACTTCTTTTGAATTTATGCAAAGCCCAATATTAAGGACAATTAGGCCAACATTAAGTAAATTTACGCTTCCTATACTGAATTAAGAAAGAAATGTAAATTTATGCCATTATTTGGGCGTCAAGATCTCAATTGTCAACTGTGAAATTGATCAAAGAACACCAAGTTGAAGATATGCTTAAAGTTCCAAGTGGGACGAAATAGCCAGAGAAATAGGAAACAAGTTCACACAACATTATCCTTCGTAGCGTATGTTATCGAAACTGTGTTACAAATGGGAAAATCGTTAAATTGATTTAAAAACTACCCTGTACCACTCACTTGTTACCACATGTGGAATAGCAAAGTGTAAGAATTCGGATAAACCAAAGTTGTTTGATAATAGAGTTAGCAAAATACTTTGACCGAAATGGATGCGCTGGAAAATTTTCTACGATACGGCTAACGAAGTTTCGTGAGGGTTTCCCATCGTACCACTTACACATTTAGTTTCCAGTTTATGGCTTTACTACTCATCACACACTTTTGTCCACGTCGAACTTCAGCCTGTCTGTATACAGTTACTAGACTCTCTACGATACATAAACTCATGTGGTTTGAGTGCCAAGAAGAACAAAGTTTTTCATTCCGGTCCAAGTCCTTCCTTTCTGTTGAGTGGCGTAGAGAGAGAAAGAAGTTTCAAAATTGAATTGTTGTTCGGGATTTTCGGTTTTCGATGAAATAAGCAAGATTTAATTACTATCGGGTGTTTGTTTACTGGCTGTGGGGTTTTCTTCTGACACAATATTGCATGGAATTTCTTTCAATGACCATTTTTAAAGAACTGCTTTAAACATCCTCATAGCCAAGAGAAAAAAAAAGACCAAAAGATTGTTGCAACTTTCAATCCCCTTTGAGTTTAGTAATTAGCATTTTTCCATCAGGAATTTACTGTCACGACGCAGGAAAGCGCAGGAATAAGCGCTATAGAAATAGGGTACAGCTTATTTATTCCTTTCTTGTAGCTTAATTAAAACTTTGTAACTTTTACCGACAGCAAGTTCAGAAGCGTGAAACTTTGGCTTTTCTTGGTGTAAGATGGATTAAATTTAAATTGCCGTTGGCCACTGTAGCAACTAGCTCAGGGAATCGCAATAAAAAGTATCATATACTTTTTCATTTTATTTTTCGTGACGTTACAACTGGAACTTATGACTGCTCCCAACTCAGAAGTTTTTTTGTATTTTTCCATGCGTAAAATACATAAAATGAAAGCACAGACAAACAGACATAACTCATTAAATATTTCTCATTGTAAAACATCGTCGCTAAAACATTACCGCCATCTGTTGAGTATACTGTGGTGGGTAGTACGCTGAACAGATGGCGGTAGTGTGTAAATGTCAAACGCAAGGGAATTTACTATGCGCGCCACAGGTGGCGGTACTACCAACTATGATACTTTTAAATTGACCGTTAAATGCTTGTTCGATGAACAACTTGCGAGTGTTATGTCTGATTGTCTGTGATGAAAGCATTCAGCATCCCGGGATTAATGCAATATAAATTAGATTTCCAGATTTTCGTTGGTTTGAAAATATGTTTTGATCGATATACAGAAATGTACATTTGATACCGCTTCCATTTCCCGGAGGTTTCCAGCATTCCGGGACTTTGGAAATGAAAATTAAATTAGGATCCCGGGATGTGAACAAAGGTAATAAAAAAATGTTAATTACTGGAGGTTCCAAATATTTTTTGCTTTGTAATTTGTATTTCAATGCTAGCAAAACGAAAACCTGTCAGTTATAAAAGTTTTTTTTTTATAGTTTTATAGTTTCGAAGTGGCTACGAGATTAAGGATCTCACAGCGAAACACCTTGAGCCAGAAATAATACATGTTGAGATGTTGAACTAGATAAATACATGCAATATACTAAACATGTTGGTATTTCAAAGGTATCTAACTAACAAGATATCCCACTAATCAATTACTCGAATAAGGTAATAGATACACCACCCTTATGTGATCGCTGTGCTATCTGGTGAGTGCACATGGAAATTGATAGCAGTCCCCCGACAACTTCAACACCAGGGCTTAATAACTGACAGGTGTCAGCATGACAGATGCCAGCGTGGACGTTGATGATCAGCCTCGGAAAGAGGACGATATCATCAATAGCAAGATAGCAAGATTCTCACTTTTTTGGGATTGCTCCGATTTCCAATCAATACCACTTTTATGCGCAACAGAAACACATGAGAAAACAATCACGAATCCAGGCTTTGTTTTAATTTCGAGTGAAAGAATTTCCAATATCACCACCATTATCAAGAAGATCCAAATCGCTAATAGTAATTGATGAATTACTATGGAAAATCATTTCCTCTCCCTAAAGAAATATTCCAACATCCCACTGAAAATGCAACGTATTGCAATCATTGCTAAACAAACGTTATAAAATATGCCGTCTTCCTTGGCCAATGCAGCACGCATTCTATTTAAAAATTACTTTGGAATAATGATTACTAGGAAGTAGGAAGATATTTGTCAACGCAATCAGAAGCTGCGGAAGCTCAATGATGACGATGGGTTAGCTTCGTGTTTTGATTTGCGCTTTACCGTCCGCTCAGTGGTGTGGGTTCACACATGCATAGATGTTCGTGTGTGATTTTTCTTCCAACGCTGGAGCTCAACGTTGGCTCGTCACAAACCGTTTGGCGCTGTTATCTGTCTCTATAAATTCCAAAGAGTGAAGGAGGTCAAGTTATATTCTACTAGTAAGAGTAATCGATAGATGAATGAAGAAGGGTAATTATTACACATATTGTTGTCATCTAATTAAACTATTTAACACAGGTAGTGCTTAGGATTTGGTCGTTACATTCACCGAAAGGAATGGTAGTAAACTTTTCGTACATATATTTCGTACAGTTCATCACATTGCCGAAATAGAATCAGAGTCATAAGGTGATGAACAGTACTGACAAATTACCGGCTGCAAAACACCTACTTCACTTCCCTTCTGGACTGATCGAAGCGATCATCGGGTACTTGCCGGTCTAGGAACTTCTCTCAGCAACAATACTTATCCCAAGAAAGGGATCCTGGGGATTACTTGCATTTCTAAACATCCATGAAGTTACGAATTTTCCAGGGCGCTTAAAAAACTTTTTAAAAGTTAAGAGTTCTTCCGAAGGGGTCAAAAGCTTTAAGGAAGTTCATTGACCCCCTCGGAAGTTTAGAGAACTTGCAAGAAGTTCAGAAATATGTTAACTTCTGTGGTATTAGGTGTACTTCTCTGAACTTTTAGGATTATTTCTGAGCTTCGTGGAAGTTCTCGTAAGTTCTTTGATGTTTAATGATTAACATACCCAAGAAACCAAAAGTTATCATAAAAGGCTATTTGTGGCTTAAGCAGCTTGGTTGGAGGTGGTCTATGGAATTCTAAGCAGCCTCATTTTTAAGTCGTTATAAGAACTTGAAAGTTCTGGTATCATAATTGAAGAGCATTCTAATCAGCTTCTGGTGGAACTTGAACGGAACTTCTAGAAAATAAATTAAAAAGGATTTTGTCCTCTACACCAATTCTATATTTAGTTCGCACTTTTATGAAAGTTATTTCTTAAGGCAGGTATTAATGTGCATTGATAGTAGTAGTAGTAGATAGCATTAGAAGTAGAATTGGAGCTGTGTAAAGAACTAAACCCAGTCCTTCTGCGTGAGAGCCCCAGCACGAACCGCTGCGTTATCTGAGATATATTAAAGTGAGCTGTTGTCCCGCCTACTATTGGAGTTTTCAGTGCCAGCTGACTGACTTGAATACGAAACACAACACCTTGATGAATTTTAAATTGCCCGAATGGTGGCTTGTGGCGCAGTGGTTAGCAATCGTAGATCGCATGCCGAATACACGGGTTCGAATCCAGGAAATTACTTTTAATTTTTTTTATGTTTGGATAGAATGTTGATGCACTGCTTAAATGTAAGAATTATAATTTATTCGGGCCACTGATCATTTCATATTTACGTACATTAAATTTTGTTACTAATAAAGACTTGTGTGGATTGCTTCATGTGGCTTGAAAGTTCTGTCGGAACTTGATTTGAACTTTATGGAACTTCGAAGTGATTTTAATCGTTGATGTGGAACTTTTGGTTACTTGGGTATGGTCCCTGTTCCTTGCCCCCTATTTTGTGACTTTTCTTAGCTCAGAAGGCACCTAAAAATCTGAGACATAATTTGAATTGTTGGACAGTTCTAGATCTTCAGAATAATGCCTAATCATCCTAACATTTTAAAAATATTCAGAGGATTTCTTTAAGCTTTGATATCCTGAAGGTCCTTGGAATAATTTTTGAACAACCTGGTGTCAGGAAAGATATATATTAGAAACGTGACTTGAATTGTTGGACAGTTCTAGATTTTCAGAATAATACCTGGTCATCCTGAAGTCTTGCGAAAATACCCTTAGGACTTCATGAGATCTTTGATATCGTGAAAGACTTTGGAGAAAAAAAATCTGATCAACCTGGTACCGATAAAAAAATATATCTGAGAAACGTGATTTGAATTGCTGGTCACTCCTAGATCTTCAGAATAATACCTGTTCCTCCTTGTTCATCCTGAAGTATTAAGAAAATATTTGGAGGACTTCCTAGAGATCTTTGAAATAATTTCTGAGCAACCTGGTATCATGACAAAACATTTCAGAGACGTAATTTGAATGGTTGCGCAGTTCAAGATCTTTTTTTATAAAACCTGATTATTCTGAAGTCGGTCTAAGTGTATTTTATATTGTCCAGTTAACGCAGTGTGATTAAATTAATAACAGGCTTTGTTTTATCGATTCGTCCATTCTTTAGATTCATTTACCAACATTAGAGCCATTTTCCCAATAATGTTACACTGACGACGATATCCTATCGATAACAATTCGTGATATTTTGAAGAATTCGAAAATCACTCTGTGTGAAGTTCTCGCAAAACGCGTTCTGTTTTATTTTCATCTCTGAACGGAACCTTGGCAATCGAAAAAACTGTTGGTCCTTTTTCTTTTCATAGATAGCTCATTCGTCATCACACGAGACAATCACCGACCAACTAGGGTTCTAGACGCATTAAATCCATGTTGTAGTTTTTTCTACTTTTATGTTTTCTGTAATTGCTCTTTTTGCTACTGCTGGTTTGATTTTCTGAAGCTCAAAAACACTGTTGGAAAGATATCAAAATCACATAGTGGAATTCGGAATGATATTTTTTTTATTCCATCGTCATGAGTCATCAAAACGTTCATTCATTTCGAATTCCGCAATATGACTACTGATTTTACTACTATTCAGTTACTAAAGGGTGCCCTTTGGGTTAATTTGATTGAAATTTTGAGTGAGATGGCCACAGTGTTTATGGTTAACACTGCGTGAGGATCATTGTGAAATTTCTAGTAGTTTTTAAAATAATGTCGAAAGAACAGCGTGTGCTTGAGAAAATTTTGCACACTCACCTCAGAAACCCACATCTTTTGCACCGAGCCATCGGAAAGATGTTAGAAATCTGACAATCTACTGTTTCTCGTGTCCTAAACGTTTCGGAGAACATTTAACTGTCGATCGAAAGTAAGTGAGTGCAAGAAAAAGTGTTCCGTACTGCGTTGAAGATCACAAGCGAATGGTTGCTGCCTTCAAACGCACACCCAACCATTCCGTTCAGGATGTCGCAAAAATAAAAAAAATAAACTGCACCTGACAAAAAGTTTCGTGCAGAAAGACAAGAATCGAGCAGAATCATGGTTCAGAAAGCACCAAACCGCAATGAACAACAAAATAGGACAGCTAGAACGCGGGCATGTAAGATGTACACACGAATGTTGACAAAATCACTCTGCTGAATCATGGGCGATGAAACATACGTAAGAGCGGACTTCAACCAAATTCCGGGAAACCAGTATGTGACTGCGAAAGACAAGTTCGATGTTTCAGAGTCCCTCAGGAGAAACAGCAAGTGTCGAAGCTCCCCAAGTAATTCATGATTTGGCAGGCGATTTGTTCGTGCGGAGCACGGAGCAAGTCTTTCGTAATAACTACAACCGTACATGCACAAGTCTACATGCATGAGTGCCTGAAGAAACGACTTCTTCCGGTTCTTAAATCACTCAACCGAGTTTCGACCGATCGAAAGATACTGGGCTATAACGAAGCACGAATTCCGTAAGCATCCTACGAAGTAAGAAATGTCGAAATCAAGGTTGAAAGCAGAAAAAATGAAGAAAGTTCGGACATTTTGATTTGGTGAAGAAATAGAGTTAAATAAAGATACGGAAACCAAGCTTATATGTAGTATTACATTCAATGAAAATTTCATGACAATCGGTTGAGAGACTCATTTTTGGCGAGTACTTCTAAATGATGCAATTTAACTGTGGACACCCTTTAGTCCATAGATTTTCTGATATTAACTTTGATATTTAACCTCTTATATCGATCAAACCAATTCTAAAATATGATCTTCAGATTTTTTTGTTTTTAATATTAAAATTTGTTATTGATTAGTATTTTTTTAAACTCGATATAAAATATTGTTTTTAAAATCATGTTGATAGCTTATTTTGATAAGCTATTTTTTTCCGTTCAATTCATATTTTTATATTAATGTGATATTTCTAAAAAAAAAATTAAAAACTAAATTTAATATTTTAAAAAAGAGCATTTACATTTATCACTCTTAATTTAAAAAAATCACATCGTCTATTTCCATGCTATTGGATCTTATAAACTTCAATCGTTCGTCATTTTTCAACTTTTGGGTTTTCTTCGGGTACCAAATTCATGAATCTCAGCTTTTGAGGTCCACCACTGGACGATTATTTCCAGTTATGTACTACGTACAATATTCAACAATGTATTAGTATAACTATTAAAGACGCACAGGATGAAATCAATTTCATTTCGATTTGTAAATTCGATTCGCAGGTAGATTAATATCAATAAATGTTTCAAAGTATAACTGTTAAAATCATAATTGTCTTTGTGATGTTCATAAAGAAAACAGCACGCATCCTGATTGACTCGAAAAAAAAACAAAAATCAAAACAAAATATAGATTTCAGTGATAAATGTAGATGCTCTTTAATAAGATTTCAAATTATATTTTTAATAATATTTTTGAGGAATATCAAAATAATTTCAAAAGATTAATTCAACCGAAATTGTAAAATAGCATATCAAAATCTGCTATTAACATGAAGTATACTTTGATATTATTTTGATAGTATTTTGATGTCCGACTTTGCTCGGGAAGCCATCTCTAACATGGGAAAAATACGCTGTTTTGAGCCGTCCCTAACATGCAGAACAAACACTCGCTGTGGTTAGGTTGGTTGTACTGTAGGCAAAAAAGTATTTTTTATAGACATTTTTAAGATCGAACTTCATTCATAACCAGAGACAATGACGCTGGATACGTTTTCTTGATATGGGTTGGTGCATTATATCGCTTCAAAAATAAAACGGTCATAATCCATAATTTTCAATTTATAGTCAACACTAGGTGTTCAAGAAATCATCTGCACTCTGCAGTAGGTACTCTATATAACGTCATGTTTATTTCATCATCCCTTGCCTGATTACCGCTTCATCAGTGTTTCTTTGATTAAAACTTTTTCCATCCAACCCAAAACAGCCCCCTTCAGTGGCTCACCAATGTTGAGTATTGGGTTATTTTTTCCGCATAAAGTTCTCTTGTAATCAAGTGAATTAAAATTTAAATGAAGTAAGACTGTAACTTTCTTTCAGCTAATTAAAAGTCACAATTCTGTATCTGAATGCTTGTTTTAAAAGTCAATATTTCTGTAATATGAAGGCAAATTATCTGACGTGAAATAAAATCATTAAAAAAGGCAAAACTTTAGATAAAAATTAGTTGGAATGTCGATGTTTCCTTGATATAGCATACATCGCAGATGTTACCGTTTACTTGACACTGAAAACAATGTGTGGCAGGGTTTATGAACACTTGAATCTCAATGCTGACTACTTGAATACGGCAGCTTGAATCTTGAATAGGAAAAGTTGAAACCGCACGACAAAAACACTGCTCCCAAACCACTCGATTTATTGCAGCTTAGTAATAAATTCCCAGCTCATTTTCTAATGAACACAATATGCTTCGGTGTGGTTTCCTGCTGTGTTCTAGTTTGCGTTTTGCCAGTCATGCAGCATGTTGGAATGGTGCGGTGTAGGTACTACCAAGATGGTCAAGATGTTACTCGGTTTTCCCGTCTGCAGCATGCTTGATCGTATGGTTGTGTGCTTTTGTGCATGTAAGGGAATAAGCTAGCTTATGAAGGACATTTTTTTCACAATACGATTGCTGTTCACATTCGTTTGCAATTTTTCATGAGATGACAATTCGAAGAAGGTTAATATTTCTTGGGAAAACAAATGATAAGGAATTTAAATGATGAATTGGGAAGAATCAAATATGCAAATATAGTTCAAGACAAGCAATTAATTTTAAATATTGTAATTGTAAGGATCATCAACACCAAAGTTTTACCATGTTTGCAAATTTCGCAAACAGTTTCATTCTACTACGTGCATATAATTTTTATTATTATTATTAAAAATCATCTCTGTTGAATACGCGCATCTACTCATGTTCAATACCCTCGTAAGACCTTCTTTCCCCAGCGTAGACAATCGTCCATACACATGTTTGGAAATATGTATAAACCATAGCTAACCCTCCCCTCTTGACGTGCTTACGGGGCATAGACGATTGGAAGTTTTTTGTTAAATCTTTGCTTAGAAACATTTTTTGGTGAACTTTAAAGGTACTGTTTTCCGCATTGTCTTTTTAATGATTTAGAGAGAGAGCACTCAGCTAAAGTGTAGCTTCTATTTTATAACATGAATGTTGATTATGGATTAACTGGACTTCCTCTAGTATGAGCAAAAGGAATGATATTAAAAACAAACCAATGCGATACGATAACACGATAAAAAATGCTTTGAAATGGACTTGTAAGTTGACAATAACAACATCGATTTTCAATCTGAAACCTATTACCAGCTACTTAAGCAGATTAAATCTCTTTGAAATTAAATAAGGTGAAATGGCCCATTCTATCCAATCGTGCAAATGGAATCAAGCATTGTAGGATTTTTGTCCTTTGGACCTTTTTTATATTCATCACACTCAAGCAGGATTCTAAGCCCATTCGCAGACATAAGAAATTATGTGCGATGGTAAAAAAAAACCAATGGGGTGGAGTGGTACTATAAGGCATGCGAACAAAAAATATTCAATCAGTAAATTGAACTAGCTATACTTCAATGCAAGCGGCAAGGAGCAGAATGCATGCAAAGCTAGAAATATTTTTTTGGATCGGAATATCTAAGTCTGTGGAAGAAAATGTCATCTGGAATAATAGGATAAATTACTTTCCATACCATTGTATGCAAATCTGCTTCCAACCATCAGCATCTGTAGCACAGTCAAATATGCAAAATGCATCGTTGTCATTATTTGCATCGCTGCATCTTTTATTCATGCGTTAAATGTTCATGATTCTATTTTTATTTTTTATCTTGCCCATAACAACCGCAGATTCTTCTATTTTGAATAATAATATTAAACCAAATAATGAAAATGACGCTAAGATTCACTGCATTGCTATTTCCACTATGAATGATTGAATTTGTTTTTGGTTTTAACATCTGTCTAGGATATAACTGGTGCTGCCTGCAAATGAGCGTCTATATAGCGCAAAATTGATGCAGTTGTTCAAGGAATATGGCACCAGCATCAGCAGCAGCCAGCCAGCAGTGGGTGGCTTATTTTCATTTGAATTGCAAATCTTTGAAACCAGCAATCAGCTTGGACCTAGAGATGGCAATAGATAAAGCTGTTAAGAGAAAAAGATTTATCGGCTTTTGCACTGGCTTTCGTGCATAATTGACACAGGTTGGGGATGCATTTAAATAGTTATTGAAGATATTTGCCTTATACGAGCCTGACAGCGTGAAGAAAAAGGGTTTTGATAAAAAAAGCCCCCATTGAATTGATAAGTTCAGCGATACCTGGCAATTCTATATCGCTGCTCATCACTTCTTTTACATTGCAGCACTGATATCATGTGTGTGACTGCCCTGCTGATGTGTTTTGGAACTAGGAATGCTTAAAATTTTCACTTAAGCGCCAGGTATAGATATTAGAATCTACCGTGAAGAAGCGAGGGACTCAAACAGACCCGTCCCGCCTCTGAGACCTCAGGGCGAGTTCAATCGTAACAACAAAAGGCAAGCAAAGCGGTTGCGAATTCTGAAAATCAAAACTTAACCAACAGGGGATAGACTCGGCTATTCGTGAGCCGAGTGCGTGGGTGGCAAATGTTCGTTCGCCGGTGTCCGTCGTCTTGTCGTGTAGGAGGTTTGTGGCTCTGCTTGCGTATTTCACCACTCCGCGTGCAACGTTCACTACTCACCCCAAGTAGCAATTGGAGTTTTATGAGGGTTCTGCAGACTATGATATAGAATTGTAGCATGCTTTAAAACCGTGATAAAACTTGCAATGTTACTTGGGACCACTACATTGAGCTTATGGTGAGGTAGGAATTCACCAAGCCGCCGTGCTTTCGACGTTCGCGCAAAGCTTCCCAGAGGTAATGCACGTGACTAACCTGCAGATGGCGTGTGTCCATGTGAGTCGACCTCAATGAAGGGATCCGTCCTTCGCTCGGTTGTTCTGGATCCACGACCCGAGGGGTGCACCCTTGTTTGAAGAGATTGTTCCTTTCCAAATGGCTGTCGCTTGCTTGTGAAAGCGAAGCGTCCTCACACTTTTCACTATGGCTTCCCTAGCTGTTAACTGATATTTTAGTAAAGCCAAAATTTGATTGCACTTTTGTTCTACAAACCGGGAAAAAAACGGCTTTTTTAACCACTAGACCTTTCCACTAGACACTCCTTCTTATTTTAATCCTTGCCTTCACTAAATGAACTATCTTTGGCCGTGTGATCGGTAACGCAGTTGAGATCAGATAGAATCCAATTGGCCAGCCGTGTACTTTTACGACCCAGCATTGAACCGAAGTTTATCATGTCAGAATTCGTGTCCCATTATATACACTCGGAAAAGTTTTTCCGGTGGCATAAACTCTTCCTACCCGTCATCATTCGACATTCTTCGTCTGACGTTTCTGGCCGTTTCGAGTCCAGAGACTAGGAACGCGATTCGCTCGTGTGAAAAAAGTAATTTTAATGGGGTTGTGTAGGACTGTATTTTAACTTATTTTTTTTTTATACTTGTAAGTTAAAACCTTGTTACAGTTTATCTCTCCATGATATCTGTTCACCCAGGTCGACAAAATCGGTATAAGCCTGTCAGTCCATCTACCGATATTTGCGTGTCTCATTTCTGCTGACACTTTGACATCGACTCCGCTCGGTCCATTTTCCGTATTCCTCTGGTTTCCTTCCACTTGAAGTACTCACTGTTCTCCGCCAAGGCTATGTTGATAAGGATCATTCCGGCGATAATGCATACTGCTTTCGATGAGATGGTTCTGTACGCGCTCATGACTCGCCATGAGTTTTGACATGAGTCTGAACGCACTGTTCATTATTGTTTGATTCTGCTTGGTTGCCAGCGCTGCAACTTGTTCGGCATGATTCTAGCAGCCTTTGCCGCCATCTCGTAAGAAAAGACGACATGGCTATTGAAATTTAGCCTGCTGTCGATCTTTACTCCTTGGTATTTCAACAGGCTATGCACAGTGGCGGGCCTTCATGCAAAAGTCATAGAAAACTTCAAACATTGCCGTAAATTGTTAAAATTAATAAACTGACCTGTCAATTTCGCTTTCAGAGAGTTACAGTCGGCACTTTTGTGATCACTGAGTGCTTACGCATTGTTGTTTGAATCTTTTCTCAATAATCAAATTTAGTGTTTCGATTATTTATTAAAAAAACGTAAGCCTCGAAATTAAAAAAAAAAACCAGACAAAATCAATAAAAACGGGACCTGCTCAATTTCAGGAGAAATGGGGCACTTATTTCGGAGATATGTGAAATTAAAAATTCAAAGTGGAAGTGCCTACGTGGTGGCCATTTTTGGACTCTACAAGGAATCACCTTAAGTTTAGCAGCTATTTTCCATAGGTGTAACATATTTTTCCCTCTATTCGATTGAATCTAACTCATATTTGAGTCGCAACAATGTAGTCACTGATAGACTGAGAGAACGCCACTCAAATATGAGTTCGATTCAATGACCATTTATTGAATTCTACAGCTTACTAAGCCCCCGAATTCCCAATAACGCCTGATTATCTTTTCATGGTGGGTTACTGGTATTAAAATCCACCACCGAAGCTTAGTCCGAACTACTTCAAACTAGAGGAAAAGGATTGTTTTTGTAATCATAAGAACACATCTCAGTCTTTGTTACTTTCTATGCCTTGCTGAAAGCGACAAGACTCGGCTTTGTCCACCGAGGATGATCTTGAAAAAAGAAAACAAAAAAATATGTAGGTAGTATGTTTTCATCTAGGTGATTACGAATATTTTTTTCGCTGTTCTCTATTTTGAAGTGGTTTAGGCTAGGATTCTGATACATCGGTGTGATTGCTTGATTTTGTTGAAAAGGAATCAGGTTTTACTGACAAAGGGGCACGCCTTTGGAAGGTTTTTCAACACTCCGAAGGTTAAAAAGAGCGAGACCTTACGATTAGAGTTCGAACCTTGCGAAAAAGCATGAATGACAACTGTTTCAAACTAGAACACTTCTGCATTTCTCAATAGTAATGGAGTAATATGACATGTATTAAACTAAGGACACGGGGTGTACCACAATAGATCAAATATCTGGTCGCAGTAGATTTGTGAGGGAAACAAAGCCTTAGAATCACACAATTTTCGACTGGTGACGGTTAACATCAAAAGATGAAGTGGAGTGTGGGGTGAGAAAGGCTTCACCCCGACCTTCTCTTCTCTTTTTTTTTCTTTGATTTGTTTTCCGGGCTGAGCACCAATGCTACCGACGCCAGGGAGGCAGCTCCCACACCTGGACCCTACCTATCGACCCATCAACTCATGAACCGGGGACCAACGGCTTTACTTCCGTGATCAGAGATGTTATGCCTCAGAACATCCCGGCGGCGCTGACTGGGATTGAACCCAGGTATGCTGGGGTGAGAGGTAATCACGCTTACCACTATACCACCGGCACCGCTACTAAACCACCCTCATATGTCAACATTTTAGATTAGAACCGGATTGTGTAAGACCCTTTTCTGGGTCAATCCCGAGTGACAGGTGATGTTTTACCGAGAGGAAAACAAGTGAAAATTTCTCATTTTGCACTAATTTCTTGTGCAAAACAACAATTGCATAGTAATATTTCCGCACAGAAGAAACTAATGAAAATTCTACTTATTTTAAGCAAGTAGCAGCTTCAGAACAGTACTAGCAAGCTATACTAAAGTAAGTTTTAACGCAACCCCATAACATCTTGACTGCTCCGATTCATGTGAAGTGTAGCTGAAAATTCGTTTCTTTTGAACTTTCGTATTTAAAATTTCATCATCTATAGCTTTGAAGCATGTTGATCAATTGTGGTGAATTATGAAATTTTTGAAAAACTACTGGGATTTCCTTTAATCTGACCGGTCGTGATCTAAAGCGCCGGTTGAAAGATCCAATCTAGCGAATCAACTGATCAATTCAGCTGCTGTTTTATTCGCCTTGAAGATGATTTTGTCGAGCATCCACTGATTCACATGAAACACTGGAGTATCAACTCGACGTCAATCTTTAAACAATATATATGCAACGACATAGCCAATTGTGTGATAACCAGATGATGCGTTAATTTGATAATTGATGCGTAATAAATCAGAACTAAGATTTAAGCAATAAACAAAAGATATTGGATGCGCATTAACTAATCGTAACGTGGGTAGATCACCTTTTCGTGGTACGTTATGGGATGTAAGATCTACCACCGATTACTAGTCTTGACTACTTCAAAGTAGGGGAACAGGATTTTTCAGTAATCAAAGAAACTCATCTGAGTTATTGTTACTTTTTATGCCTTGTTGATAGTGACAAGACTCGGCTTTCTCAACCGAGGATGATCTTGAAACAAGGAAAAAATGAGTTAGTTAGTCTTCATCTATGTGATTCCTAATCTTCTATTCGTTGTTCCCTAGTTTTTTTTTTTTTTTTTTTTTTTTAATTTTTTTGTACAGGCTCAATCGAATAAACTTTACAGAGCCGAGTTATCATTTGCATTATACATGAATAATGTCTTAATTCTACAGTTAAAGGAATTGAACCGATTACTCGCGGTCGTCTCGAGGTTAGTGGAGATTTACAATTTTTCGGATGGAGAAAGGGAGAAGGAGGTTTGAAATATGATTAATTATACAAATATTTAATTAATCCTAAAACATGAACTTATTTCTATTCATCTTGAAAACAAACAATAAAAAAAAAACTACACGCACAATACACAAACTAAACACAAGGTTAATCAAACTTACAATCTAAGGTTAGTATTCTTAAAGTAAACATATATGAGTTTCATAAACTCCAGATCACGTCTAACCAAAATAGTTGTTCCCTAGTTTGAAGTGGTTAAGACTAGGGTTCTGATATATAGTCATTATCGGTGTCATTCCTTAATGTTGTTGCTAAGGAATCCAATTTTGACTGACAAAGGGGCGCGACTTTGGAGGGTGTTCCAACACTCCGGAGGGTTTAAATAACGGGACCTTTCAATTAGAAGCGATTCCTTGCGATGAAGGCAAGAATGACAACTGTAACACAACCGATTACTTCATCATTTCTCAATAGTGATGGAGTAATACGACATGCACTAAACTAAGGACACGGGATATACTATAATAGATCAAATTACCTACTGGTTGCAGTGGTGTTATGTCGCGAACAGAGGAAAAAAAAAACTTTTTTTTTCCTTTATTTAACGTCGGTCTCTGTTCCGCAATCTAGTGCCAATCACCGACGGACATCGATTGCCATCCATTGACGGCAATCGAATGTGCAGGAAGGCAGCTTCCACACCTGCGTAGGATGTCGCACCCATTCACAACACACATGGGCCGGGACCAACGTCATTACTTCCCTTCCGAAGGAAGACGGGACCAGAGATTTTTATGCCTCAGAAAAATCCCACCGACCTCGGCTGGGATTGAACCCAGACCCATTGAGGTGAGAAAGCAGTCACGCTTACCACTACACCACCGGCGCCGGCTGAAAAAAAAAAAAACTTATCGATTCCTATATATTTTTTTTCATCGCCTTGAACTTTCTCAGGTGTTTCGTATTGATTGTCACTGGAGGTGGTTTTTTATTCCGCGCTTGAACTTAAGCTAATATTTAATCTGAAGCACACTCAGCACACTATAGAAATTAAGGAACAATCAGGCCTCGCAGTGCCATTCTTCTTTCGGCAGTTGGAGGGAAATTTGGGAGTTGTCACACCTCAAACAAACTTGACCCAATTATTGGATCCATTATGATGCCAATTTGTGTACCGTACAAGAGCAACGGCTCCCAAGATGGCTGATTGATCAAGAAGTAATCGAAATGCCTCCAGCTAATCAAAAATCTCAGTAAAGTACTCTGGACATTGTTTCAACAATTCAAATTTATCAACTACTGTTCTGAGCATTTCAGTATAGTACTCTGTGTGATTTTCAAACTTTTAGATGACTGACTATTAATTAAATATTTGTATCGTAAACCACATTTCAAACCTCCCTCTCCCTTTTCCCATCCAAAAAATTGTAAATCCCCACTAACCTCGAGACAACCGCGAGTATCCGGTCCAGCTCCTTTAACTTTAAATATAAGAAATCAATAATGTATAACAAAAATGATAACTCGGCTCTGTAAAGTTTATTCGATTGAGCCTGTACAAATAAAGTAGTTAATAAAAAAAAAAAAAAAAGATGGCTGACTAATCAGAAAGTAATAAAGAATCCTCCATCAAATCGAAGATCTCAGTGAAATATTCTGGATAATTTTATTTTTTAATATTGAAGTTCATCACAAAACAAATCAGTTGCATGCAACCCTTATTCTCCTATAACCATCGAAACAACTTTGTATCATTACAAAGAGTAATCAGTTTGATAAGCCATTCAGTAAACCTGTTAATGTCATAAGTTTCATTAACTTTTTGCTCCATCCTTCTCTCTATCTTCAGAATCAAAAATCTCAACAAACAGCCGTTCATCATTCATCCGTCTACATACCTAACTTTTCTACACATTCGTACGTGATAACGATTGCTCACACGGGTTAAGGCTGCAGATAAATTACTAATTGGAAAAGTTGAGCAGTAAAAAAGTTTACCGATTCGGCATCATCTTCACCGTAACACCTTTGAGGTTCGCATACATCCGACCAACAACGTTTACATAAACTGATGTACCAGTGAACCTATGAATCTGGTGTTAGCATGTTAATTTTGAGGCTGTTTTTTTTTTTTGTTTTTCTTTACTACAGAGGTTTTCAGCCTAAACGCTGGAAAGTATCTAAGTGCGTGGCTACTTTTGCATGCTTTTTTTTTCATTCATAACTATCGTTGCTACATGCTACATAAATTCGAGTATTTATGGATTGCACTTAAAAAACTACCTTTATATTAACATTTTGAACAATTGATTAAGAAAACAAAATGCTGATCGAATCATATGGTGTCATTAACTGGAATAATGTAAATGACACATGGATCTATGTTTTGATTTTAAAATTTCTTAAATTTGATGGGGCCCAACAAAATTAGGGGCCTGGGGCCACGCCCCCTATTTCCCTATCCTTAAATCCGTTCCTGCCTAACATACTTCAATATGGGGGGAGGCAGCAACCCCGGGTTCCCAATATTATCGACTTTCTTCCTTCTTGATATAAAATAAATATTTTAACAAAATTCAAACAAATAACCCTAATAAAAATATATTGGAATAACAACGTACCCAATCAGAACATCGGAACTAAACTTTATGATTGAACGTAAAATGAAAATTGTTTGCTTTAGCAGAAAAAAAAATTTGATAAATTAAAGAGTACAACAATACAGAACATCATGGGGCCTCATAGTCTTGTCAGTAATGGCACGGTATAACCAATCCGGAGGCGGCGGGTTCGATTCCCGGTCCGGTCGAGGGAATCTTTCGGATTGGAAATTTTCTCGACTCCCCTGGGCATAGAGTATCATTGTGCTTGCCACACAATATACAAATTCATGCATTGGTATTGGCATCGAAAGCTCTCAATTAATAACTGTGGAAGTGCATTTAGAACACTAAGTTGAGAGCACGCAATAAGCTAATATGCGCTAAGCAATAAGCTTGAAATGCGAACAAGAATAAGAAGACAATACAGAATATGTCAGCCTCCATGGCCGGGGGCCCCACTAAGGTTACGTACACTATTAATGGTTAATTTTAGAAAGAATATTTTTTTATTAAGTAAATTATATCAGCTATGCTATTTTGATGATCAACCGCTGTTCATCACGAGTTAGTTAAAAAAGAAAAAGAATTTCAAAAGAATGTTTGTTATGTCAATGTGAAAAATTCTTCCGGAATCGATTCGAGCGATACAGATCTAAGATACCATTGAAAACGGGTTTCCTTGCTTACTATGCATTTTTCTTTTAGATATCTAATACATTTAGTATTGTAGCATTTCCAATGTAGACTCGTTGATCTCTTTCCTCAATCGCATTACTTATATCGGTCTCCTTTCGAAAAATCAACAATTCATCCCGGACCGGAAGGCTAAACTGCCGGATGATGTCCTTACGAGTTAACATCATATGAATAACCAAATAATGGTGTTTTGGGATGTGTGCAAACACTGTCACCACCGGATGGAGCCCAATTACCCTTGTGCGTGCCGTTGTTGAAGTACACTCGACTAGAAGAAAAATCCTTTGTCTATAGACCATCCGCCGAGCCTGTCAGAACTGTTGAATCCGTCCGGATGTCTGCAAAATATCAGCCCAAAGCATGGCACCGGAAGGCACGTAAACATATAAAAATGTGTGGAAAAGGGAAGGGGTATTTTTTTTTCCAGCTTAGGCTAGGAAACTTCACATGGAGAAAAAAAAAATGATGACAGCAGACGGCTCACATTCTTCATATGAACGCCCTTTATCTCTCTAGTGCGATAGACATAAGAGCAATGTCCTTGTCTGTCGAGCAGCAAATTGTGGTGGCTGTTATTTTCCGCTTTTCACACATTCTTGGTGAGTTTGCTTCCAGAACTTTGCCCTCAAGTTTCATGCCTTGATTGTGTGAAATGCGAAAAAAAAAATGTGCGAAGAATGCAGGTAGTCTCGAGACGCCAAGCATAAGAAAGGTATGATATATCTAATGGTTTTTTGTCTAGTATGCTCTAGTACTAGGTGTGCAGTATGCATATCTATCCGACCGTTGTGCATAGCGAAACGTTTCCTGTTATTATTGACAATCTGCTGTGCTGTGAAGAGGTCAGGTGAGAAACATGATGACATATATGTGGAAAATTCCAAGGAACGTAATACTGATGATAAAAATACTCATGTGCTTCATTATTATCACGTGAACTCGTAGAAGAGCAATAAATTCGTTTAAAAATGTTGTCAGTATATGGAAGCTGGGTTGGTTTACTGGTTTTACCAATATTATTGAATCAATCTTATTCGATATTTTAAGGGCTTAAATTCATCTATTAGAATCTACGTCTTTTACTTTGGAGTCGGTCTTGAGCAAATCGCTTCCAATCGCCATATCTATCCGACCGTTGTGCATAGCGAAACGTTTCCTGTTATTATTGACAATCTGCTGTGCTGTGAAGAGGTCAGGTGAGAAACATGATGACATATATGTGGAAAATTCCAAGGAACGTAATACTGATGATAAAAATACTCATGTGCTTCATTATTATCACGTGAACTCGTAGAAGAGCAATAAATTCGTATAAGTTATTCGTTTAAAAATGTTGTCAGTATATGGAAGCTGGGTTGGTTTACTGGTTTTACCAATATTATTGAATCAATCTTATTCGATATTTTAAGGGCTTAAATTCATCTATTAGAATCTACGTCTTTTACTTTGGAGTCGGTCTTGAGCAAATCGCTTCCAATCGCCATGAACGGTTTTATTCCTCTGTTCGGGACCTAACACCACTGCGACCAGTAATTTGATCTATTGTAGTATATCCCGTGTCCTTAGTTTAGTGCATGTCGTATTACTCCATCACTATTGAGAAATGATGAAGCATATTTTTTTTTTTTTACAGTTGCATTTATCGCAAGGATCCGGCTCAAATTGAAAGGTCCCGTTATTTATACCCGTTGGAATGTTCAAACACCCTCCAACGGCGCGCACCTTTGTCAGTCAAAATTGGATTACTTAGCAACAATATTAAGGAATGACACCGGTATTCTGTGCATAACGCTAATTCGGCATTGTAAAGAAAATATCAATATTAATCGATGGATCGATTCTAGTGCCGTAAATAAATCGATATTTTACTATCGATATTTTACTAAAGATCGCCCATTCCTACAGACGAATAATAATATTGACAACAACACAGGCGATAATGAACATCCAGCAACGAATGAATCCTACGCAGGTGTGGAAGCTGCCTTCCTGCACATTCGATTGCCGTCAATGGATGGCAATCGATGTCCATCGGTGATTGGCACTAGATTGCGGAACAGAGACCGACGTTAAATAAAGGAAAAAGAAGAACAAGCCACGAATGAAAAAAAAACATACTTCGTTACTCAGAGGTTGCCTTGATGATAAAATCACAGACAAACAGACGTAACTCTTCATTGTGTATCTTCGTTCATGCATTTAACGGTTGATTTGAATATTATCAGTTCCGCGAACTACTCGCCGCAGCGCTGGCGTTTCTATATATTCTATAGAAATTTTATGCAATATTGTTTACGAGTTAGCGAGCAAGCTTGTTTTCCGCGAGAAGCCAGATAGATGTCGTTACTGAGGTTATATGTTTTGAGATACTATGTTTTCAAGAACAAGTTTTTCAAAGAGTTACGTCTGTTTGTCTGTGATAAAATCATGCAGGTAGTAGATCTATCTGTTAAGGTTATCTTCATTTTTAGTTAAGTTGAGTGTAGAAAGAATTAATTTTATCAGCATTGCACCTGAGCTAACGTTCTGATACCTACTTTTCTCTCTTCCAAAATCCATGCTACATGCACAACACAACGTAGCCTGTCGTGTTTTATTAGTTTCTCAATGGTTGTGGAATAAAATGTCGAGAGACAGAAAGGTCAAAAGAGACAAAAGGTCTAAAAGGAAATAAACATCGAAAGCGCAAAGGACGAAAAGCCAACAACTTTTGTAAATATTCTAGATCTTATTTCTCATTACTATAACCCGATTCTCAGAAGTAAAAAATAAAATCAAATAAAATAAGTTTGCTTTCAGTTGTAGACTCAGCAACACTTGTTTATCTCGGTGTCGATCGCTTTATCGACAGTTGTTTACTAGGTCACGGTATTCGTTTGAGGCTTTTCTTATATGCATGCTTGTCGGTCAGTGGTAATTGCCGTCACCGTGGAAAGCAATAATGTTGATAGGAATGTGAGAAATAAAACACACTTTGTGTTTTGCCTATCCAAACGGCAGCCCAAAGCCTGTGATGGAGGAAATAGCCTACTTCGTAAAATCCCTGGACGTGAATCCTGTTGAAATGATTGCCACATATTACATTGCGGAGGAAAAGGTGGTTTTCATCAAATTTAAATCAGAAACATGCATTATGCACTGGTGTATAACCCAAAGCAATTGGCTTTCCATTATGCTAATGGTAAGGTAGTGGAGGTATGTACGAATGTCACTTGAGAAGGGCAACATTCAATACGTGCGAGCGTATGATTTACCACCAGAAGTACCAGATGAGGATCTAACGTTGATGCCAGGAATAATATGGTGAAGTGAAGCGTGTCGGTGAAAAATTTCCAGTTGCATTGGGCCTGATTCTATACTATATTATTCTTTCGAAGGCTTTTCCACAAACCAAAAAAAAAAAATTAACGATTGTCCAGGGGGCTGGACATTTGGGTTAAATACGTTTGGCATAAAGATGTTTCGTCGATAAATTTTAATAAAATTGTATAAAGGTATTTAATAAATGAATAACTTTCTGTTAATTCCAAAGATTCAAAGAAATTTTCCAGTTTTCCTGAGCTAAAAGTAAATTTTGAGATTTCTAGAAATTTCATGATAGCTTACAGACATATTGATGAATTCGAGATTTTAGTTTTCAGAGAATATCAGGGGATGGATATGGCTGTCGCTATAAATCAATGGAGACGCATGGTCAATGGAGCCCATGTTTTGAACATGGTCTTTTTTCAAAGCAATACACATTTTGTACATGATCGGTTTTGGGAATTCAAGATGGCCATTTTAATTTGCACCCTAACCTATAACTGCAGTGTAAAAAACTATTGTGATCAGGTGTTGAAACGACGTTTTTTACTACACTTGCTTTGTGTTGTGCGCGACAGTCTGTTTGTATTCACACTCTCATGCTCTACCGTTGTCTCTCTTACACAACACAAACGGTAGAACAACATTCGAGCAAAAAGACAATTATCATATAACTATAATACAACGGCACCGGTGGTGTAGTGGTAAGCGTGATTACCTCTCACCCAGCAGGCCTGGGTTCAATCCCAGTCGGCGCCGCCGGGATGTTCTGAGGCATAACATCTCTGATCACGCCTTCCTTCGGATGGGAAGTAAAGCCGGTTCATGAGTTGATGGGTCGATAGGTAGGTTCCAGGTGTGGGAGCTGCCTTCCTGGCACGTCGGTAGCATTGGAGCTCAGCACGGAAAACAAGATCGACGGAAAAAACAAACCAAAGGGAAATATAACTATAATATGACCTGTGTGATTTCGTTCTAATTCCACAATTTGGTGTAAATTAATACATTTTTGATCAAAAATGTTATTACTAGGACATCGTTGCTTGCTATTTAAAAAAAAGCTACTCCATTCAATAACGTTTTACTAAAAATGCTCAAACTTTTTCCAGATTGATCCAATTGCGCTCAAAACTATTCCAACAAATTTTGAATAATTGAGCAGCCAATATTTTAGGAAATTTCATGAACATCTGAATCAGTTAGAGTCCTTTGAACTATGAGAATTATCACGATGTTATACACTAATGTGACAATTTGCAACAACAAATCTCAAAATTAGAATATTTGACCTTGTTTTAAATTTCTGATTGTCTCTTAAGATAAATTCTAGAATATACTTAAACCCTAATATGTAATATGTTTTAGTAATCACTTTCTTTATGAGACTGATCCACCCTACAGGTGTGAATGAGATCAGTGAGCTTGTAACATGAAGTTAAATTTTCTGTATTTTACCAATTTTTGTTGCACAAAGGAATCATATGGAGGCTAGGTGAACTGATGATATAGAAAAACACGGTTACAAATGAAGCTACAAAAAATATCCCCAACCTTTCAAGCATTTCAACTTAACGCACATTTTTACACCCTATGGGGCAAATTGAAATAAGTACAAGGGGGCAGGTTGAAATGGTATCTTATTCTCAGTACAAGTTATAATTTCAATATGTAAAGGATAGCCAAGAAACAGCGATGGGTGGCTTTAAAAAGAGTATAGTATTTATCAAATATAATTATTATGTTTATCATAGAAAATGGAGGTCGAGATATCTTTAGTATAGACACACAATTTTTCACCATCAAACGAAATCCACCGGATGTTTAAGAGCAAATTTAGCTTGTTTTAGCTGTGGTCAGTAATATTTGGCTGTATAAGCTGTTCTGCAGCAAAAAAATATTGTTTAGAGACTATGTTCAAAGTATTTTAATACTTTCCTATTGCTGCGATAATACAGATATGTATTGTAAATCCACATATAGTAGAAAGTATATGAGAATCTTCATCGTTAAACTGATGTAACATGTGTGATTTAACATAGCCCACTGTATGGGGTAAGTTGAAACAACACACACCATATTTGTATTTTTTATAAAAAAAAGTAAGTGTGTTGAATCGAAACTAAAGTTTATTATTTGTTCGTGATGGAAGACGCTTTGCGAAACTCAGAATGTATAAAACATCCGGTTTATGTAACTTAATGAATTTTTCAGATAGCCAAAGTTCAACTTTGGAAAAACCGTTTCTACTTGGCCCCTTCCTTTATAAAAATATCATTGAAACGAGGATTGGAATACATAGATAGCGTTTTCAATTTCCTACAAATAGTCATCGGACAACAATAATGTGTCATGCCTACATTGGTAATAAATGGCAAATTTAATTTATACTACCTCAATTAGAAAAGCTGACCAAGAAAAATAACATTAGTTTTGTCGCATAGCGTTATGTGATGACTTATAAGGGAAGGGAGGGGAAATGCAGGTAATGTCGGCCTAAGTGTCCCTAATTTGGGCCCATACATAAATTCAGCAATCGACTAAATTTTCAATAGCAACCAAAAATATCCATTAGTAATGTCCCAATAACGCGTTAATCTAGATAAAATTGATAAATAGCAGATTTTTAGCGATGGGCCCAATCTTAGATCCATAGGCCAACATTAGAGACATTTACTCTATATGAGGGAATTTCAATATGTGTAGTATGATTTCCATGAAAAATAAGTATTCAATAGATTTCTGTGGGGTTATACTTCTTTTCATTTGAATATTTTCAAAATTGTGCTTTTTAATGCAATTTCCATGAAGTATTTATTCGAACATTTAAAAGAAGCAATTTACATCTTATCACCGACCAGGAGGGTTTAGTTTGAGTCTGACAACAAACACAGATATTTTATTATCGTGTACACCATTTATTTCTCCTCGATTCCTTATAATTTTCAAAACTAAAGTTAAGGTGAATGCTATTCATTGACCCAGGAATTATCTTGAAATATAATTAAATCTTTTCATTCGCTAGTTCAAAATAACCACGTGCAGTAATCCTCTAAAACTCTTGTTTGGGTAAACAAAAATAATCCGCTTTTTTATTTCTTGTCTATTTTTGTCGTTTTTTGCTCCATCACATATGTGCCTCCAACATGTGACAGGGCAGATCAATGGCTTAACTTCCCTTCCACGACATTGATTCTTTGTCTCTGAATATGAAGGAGGGTCTCTTTCAGAACATATGGCTACTGAATTTTCAAAATCCTTTGTTCACAAATTACATTTCCACAAATAGAACTGTGCGCTGGTTCGAAAGCTACAGGGTAAATTGCCAATTATTGCACACTTCACCTTATTTACTACTGTGTAGTATTCATCCGGCCATAACTGACAGATATTCATCATTCATCATATATTGATTGATACACTATGTTTTAAAGCAAGTATTTAAAGTATTTTTTATTTGAAAACCTGGCGTTATGGTGCTATCACCATGCTTCTTACGATAACGGTCATGATTTCAAATATGTATTATCTCAGGACAAGTCTCGAAAAACAAACCGTTTACATGTTTTTAATATTGCTGGTATTTTATATGAAGAGGTTACTTAATTTTTCAGATATTAATCGTCAGTTGTATATCAAGCTTTTACTCGACAAAAAAACTAAATCGAATTATATATTATTTTCATGTAATGGGTAGTAAAAGTTTTATAAAGAAAACCAGTAATACACGATAATTGAACCGTGTTCGGAATTATTGTTCATCGACCTTAAATAGTAACTCGATTTCGTTAGCCTCTTTTGGAAAACATTTTCTAATTTTCAATGAAACCCATCCACTTTTAAAGTGGTCTTATTGCACCAAAGTTTACCTTTAACATTTATCTTAAAGATACGACAACTCATCTAAGAGTGAGGAAATAATTCTCTTTTTTTAATAATTACGCTCTTAAATACATTTTTACAAATTAATTTTAAAATCACAAGAAGGACAAAACTTATCATAAATACAGTGCATGAACTGACATTACGCTGCTTTTACTACATTTTTTATTTTTGTGGCCTTAAAAATTACATGAGATTTTCGACATGATTGAAGTGCATCCTCTTGGATGTAATATTAAAATTAATTTTTTGCTGTGCAGGCCTGAAAAGTCATTAGCATTCATACCGTGCATTCTTCATTCATTTGCCTTCAACTATTTTCATCAACAGATTTCCATAAAATGATTTATTAAGCTTTAGTAGTTTTTAAAAGTACCTACAACTTTTGGTAATAACTCAAATCTGTATCTGTACCGCTTATGCATAATGAACCAGAGCGAACAGAACCCGCCATTGTAAGTGCAAGTTACATTCACTGAAAAACAATAATAAGTTTTTCCCACCAGATTAAAAGTTATTTTCAAAATAATTAGCACATATCAAAATCTACAAATAAGAGACGAACCAGCTACAGGCTGAAAGTCTCTATAGTAAAGCAAAAAAAAAACCTACAAACATTACATACATCATTTTAAGGAATTATGTTGATAAACAAAATGTAGTGGCAAATGAATGTTAATGAATGCATGAAATGAATGTAAATGCCTTACCATAATCATATATAAAGTACGCATAACCCAACGAACAATTTTGACTGCAGAATAGCTTATACAGCCAAAAATTGGCTTATACAGCTAATTTTTGCCTTTATAAGCTAGTCTGCAGCTTAAATTGTTTGTTGGGAACTTAATAGATGTATTAACAGATGCGTACAACAATTGGGTTCAGAGACAAATTCGGGAGGCTTGTAAATCGTGGAAACGCTTCATGAACCGCATCTACAGGATTCTAGACAAATTCAAACTTGAAGAACATTTTGATCCTAATTCGTAAAATAAAGAATGAAGACACCAAAAGTTGGTCAAAGCTATCGGAGTTTTTTTTTTTCAAGAGCTCACGCAAATCATCGTAAAATTAAGCTCAGGATCGCAGCTCTCGATGAAAAAAAAAATAAAACTATGTAGAATTCCTTTCTGTTTTTGTTTTTTTCCATAACCCATATTGTAATTATCATTTACTGTTTTTGAGATCTAAAAAATCATCGCTTCCGATAGCGGATTTTCATTCACTTGATTCACGTTGTGATGGTTCTGATATAGCATTACTTTGAGAAGCATCTGTTCAAACTAAGAAATTTATATTCAACAGTCCATTTAAGTTAATTTTTTTTTGTTAACATTAATTTAGTAGAATAAAGCCAATCATACTCAGTTCTGCAGATTTAGACTGAAAAAGTGCCTTTAAACCCGACAAATATTATCGGAGAATGACACGGTGCAAAGTGTGTGTTTGAAGAACATATATATTGTTTTGTTAGTCATATCTTTTTTATTTTTGACTTCTATCAATAGGAATCTTCAAGCAATGTTTTAAACTTGAAATTCAGTAAAGAAAACCATATACTTATAAAGAATAGTATTCAAGAGAGATAAATTACTGTAGAAAAATCGATCAATTGAAAATGAAACCATAGATACGATGCTTCTATGATGGCTATATTTTGTCCAGATTACATACATAAAGATTGGAAGGTAGTTTTGCATGGATCGGAAGCCTTATTTTTAGAAATGATTTTTCCCGTGAAAAATTTGTAATATGAATATTCTTTAACTGGAGCGCTTGCTTTGCTATGCAACGATAGGTAAATAACCCTAATCATGTGAACATTGTATACCATTTTTAACCAGCCTCAGGTGAAACAAATATGAAGCGTGTGTTTAACTTCAATTAGAGGAAACCGTGAGTGTCAAATGAGAGCATGCTTCAAGATTGTTTCTGATTGTGTTATTATTTGCTATGATACTATAGCAAAGATCGGCAGTGTCGTTAGAACTGAGTATTTGGGAATGCTTTGGTTAGATCTTGGCGTAGCAAATTTGTCTATACCTTTCTTCATGCATTCTCCCACCATCGAACGTCTGTGATAACTTTAACGGTTTTACAGAGAACATGTTGACCTAAAAACGAATTTCTGGCACCGAAATTCAATTATCCTTTCCAGTCTTCGTGTACCGAAATCCAATCACGAAGATAAGCAATTATAGCGACTAAACCATCAACATGTTCGGATTCGTTGGTTTGGTAGGTATGACCTTTTCTCGGATGTGGCACACAAAACGTGATAATGTGAAATCGAAAACCGATTGACGTATCCGGGAGCGGTAAATGCCGACGTCAACAGGATATACTCCGTGAAACGGGGATACAAGATGAAAATTTTCACATTTCCACCACCTTCTTTCCCTGCTATGCTTATCGATGTTCTAGGAATGGTTTTGTTATCAACGTCATTCGACCATATCTTAGGATCGAGAATCGAACAAAATCTTGGTCATCGTTTGGGTAACAGAGGTGTCTCCATAACACAGGTTCTGAGCTATTAACATTGCACAGTGGTCCATAATGGGAATTTAGTCAGAATAGTAGTCTTAAAGCTGTAATGTTAGACGTTTGGTGTCTTTGGTGATTTTTTTTTAGTTTAACCCGTAAAGTACCAGGACGAACGAATTTTTTTTAACAAACTCGTTCTCAGCAATGCCTCATCCGATTTCCCTAAACTTGGATTTTTATTCAAGGGGAATAGTTGAACTAACTTTTGTCGTAGGTATCACCCCCTTAGAACCCTCCTCGTTTCTGGGAGATGTAAATATGTCTGTGTTTTTTTGTACGTTTTTAACCAGTTTGACCAAATTGTTTTAAATATTCACGCGAATCGGTTGTCTGGCCAGGCTTGCAATTGCTCATTACAGCTAAAATGCTATTTTTCGTTATTATGAAACAATGGGATACTATAATGACAATTTTTATTTGTGAGATGCAAGAAGAGGTGGTAAAGATTGTATATGACATATAAAATTTGTCAATTTTGCTTTCAGAAGGTCACAACTAGCGATTTTATGATCGCTGATTGCTCACTCATCGCGTTGCTCATCGTTACAGCTAATCGCTAGTTGTGACCTTCAGAAAGCAAAATTGACAAATTTATATGTCATATACAATCTGTGCCACCTCTTCTTGAATCTCATAAATAAAAATTATCATTATAGTTTCCCATTGTTTCATAATAACGAAAAATAACATTTTAGCTGTAATGAGCAATTGCAAGCAATGTCTGGTGCAGCAAATGATTTCAGATAGATAAAATATGATTAGTAAGACTGAATTTAGATATTTCGAAGAACGTATGGCTACGATATTATCGGTTCCGGGAGGCCCTAAATCGGTTCTGTAGGACATAGTAATATCTCAGGCAAATGTATCTTTTGGCATGTCAAATTATGTCAAATAGGTAGAATCCAGTTTATGAAGATGATTTGAGATGATTTTGGCCAGTTTGACATCGGTTCCGGAACGCGGATCTGTGAATTCCGGCAAACATTTTGTTGGAATATAATTACATTGAGGTTATGATATCATATTATGCCAAAATGACAAGCTATGATCAATGAAATCAGGTTGCAGTGTATCTGATGACATATGGACACATTGGCATCGGTTCCGGGAAATCCGTGGAATCCGTTTTTATACCCCACTGTAGCATACGCGGTAAATAATCAGTACAATATTGTCGCGCTTATGTTAAATTCTCATTTGGTGACGGTCGAAGCGCGCCGCTCATAACCGCGATGCAACCCCGCCCATAAGGATTATACACAGGTGTGTAACTTTGATAGTATTTTATGACAGCGGCTTCAGGAGTGAATCCTGGATAAAGAGCCGCCGTGTGTAAAATCAATGGGCGCAGTCGTATGGCCATAAACATAAAACAGATGGTATAATCCCTTTTTGAAACATTATCCTGCCACACACAATATGTAAATGAATGGCGCCTTCCGAAAGCATGTGCAATAAAAGCTACTATCTATAAAGCTTAGCTTTTTATAGCACAATATAGCAAAAGTCACCTAACTATAAATAACGCGTATCTTCGACATAGAATTTTATGAAACACTCAAAATGCAAATGTTTGTGTTAGGATAGTAACAGGAAATTTTCAAAAAATGCATTCCTTTAAAATTTAGGCCAACCCTATCATAAAAAATAGTTTGTTGAGAAAAGTACTTATATCATTGCCTACATTTAGGCGTTTTTTGTTTTTACTATTTTGCAACAAAATATGCAGCTTTTGTTGAAATTTTAGCACCAGATTCTTCTTCAGCAACAGAAATTCTACTTGTTCAGCATATATACTGCTACCTTCTGAATGTTTCATTGCATAAAATCCAATTTACCACCAGAATTGAAAATTTACACATTTAATCTACTTTTAATTCTTTTTTTTTATTATAGTCACTTTAACGCTCTTGGGTCATTCGTGACTTGTCCGGGATGAGATTTGAACTGATAACTTTGGCGAGTATGGATGCTAATCACCTACTACACAGCTACTTTTAATTCTAAAAATTAAAGCAATCATGCAATTTAAAAACTAGACTCTTTCATTAGAAAGGCATTGGCTTGCACTGGTATGAGAGGTATTGGTTTGTGTGCCAAACATATAGTTGGAAAAATATTCAGCCTGATCGGTAAAAAGTGAATTCGGTTTTTTTTTTTCAGGAACACCCTAAGTCAATTCCGAAAAATTACTCTTGAACGAGAACGTTAAGAGATAGAAAAAATGTTTATTTATTTATTTTTTATTTCTTTATTTGAAGGGAAAAGCCACAAGTGTAGCGGCGCTGGTGGTGCAGTGGTAAGTGTGATTACCTCTCACCCCAGTAGGCCTGGGTTCAATCCCAGTCGACGTCGCCGGGAAGTTCTGGGGCATAACATTTTTGATCACGCTTTCCTTCGGAAGGGAAGTAAAGTCGTCGGTTCCCGGTTCATGAGTTTATGGGTCGATAGGTAGGGTCCAGGTGTGGGAGCTGCCTTCCTGGCTTTGGTAGCATTGGTGCTCAGCACGGAAAACAAGATCGACGGAAAATAAATCATGGAAAAAAAAAGCCACAAGTGGGCATAAAGTTGCGTGGAACAAACATATTTTTTTTGCTTTATTATTTTGTCTTTATTTCCAAAAGTAAGAAAGCTGGTTTTAAAATTTCATCTTATTTGAGAGCTATCCTATTGTTTACTAGCACCAAAACAAGGACTATTTTTTTTACCCACACATACTCAAATTCTTTTACTTTCGATGAGACAATAAGTTCTGAAATAAATTTTGAAGAAATAGCAATAAGAACTTAACCACCTTACATTCGTTGGGTTTCGAGTAAGTCACGATCATCTCTGAAAACATTGTACTATAATCATTCCCAAAAGTTCCCTCACTTTTATTTTTTTTCCGACTAGTTTCAGTAATCGAAATAACTGAAAAAGATTATAATTGTATTAATTGCTTATATTATATTTAAATAATAATTTTTTTTTTAATAAATTACATTAATTTTTGATGCACTTTTCTTTCGGTTAAAATTCTGACAATATACCACAATTTACTTAGAATGTGTTTTAGATGAAATGTTTGTTTGTTCGTCAGAGCTTAGAATATTATTAAAAATATCGGATTCATTACCAGTCACAGTCTGCCTCAGAAAAGTGCATCAGGTCCATCTCCTACGAAACGTCGTGATCCTCGTCGATTTCATTCTCAGCCGCATCCGGTACGTCACAGCCTACCTCTGAAGAGAGCATCAGGTTAAGCAGAAACACATTTTCTTCCTCTAAAGAATGCGTCAATTCCGTTGAAAACACGAGTGCCTGCATGAGCACGCCTCATACGGTGAAGCTGAAGTTGTCCAGTTGGTTAGATATGCTGCTATAGAAGATGGAAATTCAGCACTCGCCGGGTACGGGTTCAATATCTCTCCCCTTCGAAACTGAATTCAGTGCCAACATTTCAAAGAGGCGTAGCTGCTGGTGTCATTATTTTTCATGAGTGAGCTTTTATTCGCGGGAAATCGACGGCTAAAGCCATTGTTTACAAATGCAATTACGCCCCTTTGAAATGTTGGCACTGAATTGTAGGTCGATAGTCCGATCCGAACCTCTTCCTGAGATATGCACAAAATTTGACCTTAGCGTTTTTTTTTTTATATTTTTTAATCTTGTAGGCCTTCAAACTAGCGCCATCTGATTAGGTACGATTACGAGCCCATTTTTTTACAGAGGGTCTAGCGCATCATCGGGTTTACGGTTTCCACCGTTTCTAACTTCGTGGTACCTTTAGTTTATCTATCTGAATTCCAACAGGACGAGCTATACTTTCTTTCGATTCTTCCGGCTAACAACGTTTCTAACAAATTTTGTCATGCTCACTTCTCCCACTAAGTTTAAGAGAAGTCCACAAACCATGGCATACTTCTGTGCATAAGAGACGTATGCAAAAAAGAGAAATCTCCATGATGGGTACTTCTCTCAATCTGGTCTATATAAAAAAAATGAAAAAGTAGTGTAAATTTCGGTTCTATATGATGCACATAAATGGAGCGTTACATATCATATATGTTTACATTATATATCATGTAAAGTTCTGAAGCATGTCATGCAATATAGCAAATATTATCTGTGTAGGTCTCATGTATGTGTTGGTAAAGAGAAAAATGAAAACATTGCGGGAGCTGACGACGTCACTCGTAAGCAATTTTGCGAAATATGAAATAAAACAAATCCTAGCTATGTTTGCATGAGGATTGCGTTTGCTTGTATTCTTTTGTAAAGTCACCGAGAAATATTAGCTGGCGTTTTTTCTTTTTGAGAAATTACTTACCTTTCTTAAAAACGGACAAAAAATCACCGGTTGGCTGCTTTGCATTGTATTCAGTAATAATCATTACACACTTAGAAATTACTACTTTTACACGAGACGTAATCCATATCGGACGTAAGTCATAGAACTTGACAAGCATTTCCTGTAAAATTAGGTGTTCTCAAATAGAAACATCAGCTAGTCCACAGCAAAAAAATAATTTTGATATCACGTCAAAGTGGATGCACTACAATCATGTCGAAAATATGGTGTAATATAACTTGCTGAAAAGGACAAAATTATCATTAATACAATGCATGAACTGACATTACGCTGCTTTTCCTGCATTTGTTTATTTATGTGGTCATAAAAATAACATGAAATTTTCGACATGATTGTAGTGCATCCACTTTGATGTGATATCAAAATTATTTTTTTGCTGTGTCGATAAAGAGAACGTTTGATTGTTTTTCACGTTTCTTGCAACTGATTCTTATGTCAAAAGCCATTTCAAATTTCCTATCGTTTGTAGGAGGTCTCAGGTATCAACATCATAAAATATTGGTGCTGAGCAATGCGCATGAAGGCTTTGTCTGTAAGCATGGAATAAGATTCAAACGTGGGATCACGTGGGATCACATGCCTAGTATTTTTTTTTTCACATGTTCAACGACAACCTATAGAGTCAACTATTAGTCCGGTTTAGCATAATCCAACGAACGTAGCGTCATACTACAGTACAGTTGAACTAGTATTGAGCCATTGGTTCGTACCTTGGCAACACACTTGTCGTAAAACAGTTGTAGTAACTCCTATGCAACTTTTTCCGGTCACAATTAAGTTTCGACTTCCCTGGGTATAGAGTCACACAATTATGCACAAATGATACAGGCATTGAAAGCTCTCAATTAATAACTGCGGAAGTACATCTAGAACACTTAATTGAGACCACTTAATAAGTTAATAAGCGATAAGCAATAAACTTGAAATGGGAAGAAAAAGAAGAAACAAGTTGCCGCAACTTTTCCCGTCAGAAGTGTGTTACTTGGGGACCCGTGGTTCCTCTCGGGTGTACCATTAAGATAGAACTTTCCCACCAGTAGGGTAAAGCCGGTCTCACGACGGTTTAAAGCCAGCTTACGTTCTCTTGAAAGGGTGAATAATCCAACGCTTTGTGAATTTTGCTTCTCAATGATAGGATGAGACGACATCAAAGGATCAAAAAGCCACGTCGCTATGAATGCTTGGCGGCCCCAAGTCAGTTATCCCTGTGGTAGCTTTTCTGACACCTCTTGCAAAATCTCTTTAAATTAAAATGGTCATGAGGTCTAGCTTTCTCTGTCTCAATATGTTCTGAACATCATCGAGATCAAGCCAGTTTGACGATCGGAGTAGGCCGCACTGCGAAATGACGTGTTTTTGTTTTGCTGCGTCGTTTTCGTTCTAGTGAAAATGTTATAAATTTACAATTTCATTTAAAAAAAAGTGTTAATTTGAAAGTACAGAAGTGATGTTGAAAAGTGCTTTAAGTGAAAATTTTCAAATTCTTATCCGTTGCATGTGGTGCCGACTGTTCTAACCTACGCGTAGTTACGTTCCGCTAAGTTTATTTACCTTTTCGTTCCTCTGTACTATATAGGAAATATCCATCTAATTAAAAACGAACATTTCAAAACTTACTAAATACGTGTCAATCAAGTATTGCACTACTGCTTGATTGAAAGTTTCAGTATGTTATCAATGGTGACCCCTCACCATCCCTCTCCAAAGGGGGAGTTTGGTAAAGAGAAATGAAAAAACCGATTTGTACCTTCCTTAAAAGTTGTCCTAGCTCGCTATTCTACTATCTATATGCAATTTTCACACTGCCGTATTCTAACGGAACTATCAACTCTATGCTTTCATCTACTCCATCCATCGTATACAAATTACCACTACAGTGTGTTATTTGAAATCAGCATCTTCAACTATAATTTACTTGATTTTATCCAATTTCTGCACATATGTCAAACAAAGTATGTTGTGTTACATTTTCCCGCATAAGCGGAATGATTTGTTTTTCTTTGATTTATTTTCCGTCGATCTGGTTTCCGTACTTAGTACCAATGCTATTGACGTCACACCTGGACCCTACCTATCCACCCATCAACTCATAGGCCGGGGACCAACAGCTTTACTTCTCTACCGAAGGAAGACGTGATCAAAAATGTTGTGCCTCAGAAAATCCCGGCGGCACCGACTGGGATTGAACCGCTTACCACTATACCACCGGTGCCGCTAATCGGAATTATGAAACCTAAAAAAAATCGAGATGAATTATCAACTATGTATAGACGTTCGCTAACTGAAATGTATTATAACTGAAAAAAGTTTCAGTTAAAAGGCAATTATTTCAAAAAATACCATGTGAACACGAGGATGATGGGTTTTAAATGCATTTGATAAATGGAATGCATTTCAGTTAACGAATGCCGTTTGCCAAGTGTAAATCAAATATGTTTCAGTTACCGAACGTTGAGTATACCGTAGGATAAATTGATTCATATCTAGCGCTCATCGACTAATGGATATTCATTTTCTATTTTTTGTAATTGTTCATTTACCTGTTTCAGATTTATTGAAAAAAACACAACTGCACTGCACTTAGTGTTTTCCTCGAAGCACGCATCAAAATTTGAATATAAACATCCGATAGCTTACTGAAATATCATGAAACGAGCTGGTTTGATCTGAGTTATGATGCGGTTTAACTATTATTATTCCCTTTTAGATTCAGGACCTTTAGTTCATATCTTATACAATATGTAGCATAGAGGCGGAAACGTATCCTAATGCTGATCTTCTAGTTGCAGTTTATCTAAAATCCGGCGAGACAATGATACCCAGCACCATTGCTTTTGTTCACCCGTTCTTCTGTTGAAGGCAAGTGTTGTCGGTTGGGTGTATAGGCAGGAATGTCGGCAGCGAGTTTCCACAGACTGCGGTCTTGGCACATTTGCACGCAATGCTTGCAACGAAGCTAATGGGGTATAGGCGAAAGTTAGCCAGACAAACCATATTGCACATTGGAGAATGAGCCGAGAATTTATAGTTAAGCTGCAATTAATCGAGCGCTCCTGACCGTGCTTCTGTTATGCGGCAAAATGTTTCCACATCTAAAGGTCTTGATGAAAGCAAACTTCCGAAATGATGCTTTGAATTATGTAAGGATAATTGGTGGGGTTTGCGCCTAAAAATAGTATGTACATTGTTTGAAATTGCATTGGACAAGTTAGCCAAAAAGATCGATCTCAATTAACCGATCTATTTTTGTTGTAAATGATCGATTTACCGGTTAAATAAATCATTTTGCATCTATTTTGAACAATTTATTTAATTTGTTTTTATTAAATGCATTGCTTAATAAAATCGAATGCAATGCGTTCAGGAAAAGTGACAGCTAGATCTATTATCTGACTGCCAGATTTTCCGCAACGGATCAGATCCGGATATATTGTGCGTTGCTGAATTAGAGTAGGAATGAAAAATTGAAAATGTTTATAAAATAACTAAAATTTCTAAGTTTCATTCATTTATTTCTCCGTAGCAAAGCTAGTCAAGAAGGTGAAAAATATCAATTCAGTCATTACGATTTTCCAGGGCTGTGGAATCGAGTGAAAATTGCACTCCAACTCCTTTGATTTTAAATTTATCGACTGCGACTCCAATTAAAATAAATACTTTTGCTTCAAAAACTTCTGGAAGAATAGTAAAAGTTCCATAAATATATCAAGTAAATCATATATAACCATTCACAAAATTTGTATATCTTCAACAAAATCATTTCTAACAGAATCAGTTTCAAATTTATGCAACGAAAATGGACACATACAAATTTGAAATCCGTCTCAGTTTCTACACACCAAAAAATTCTGAATTTTACTGGCTAAACATTCATACATGTAAACTTCGTTTTTACGTAAACTAGCAGCTTGCAAGAAATGTTGCAAACAAAAGTGGACAGTTGCATACAATATGTGGAATATTGAATGACATGTCTCATAAATTTACACGATTATAATCTAAACTTGTATGATATATGACGCTCCAGTTATGTGCATCATAGTAACGGAAATTTACACTACTTTTTTTTTTAGCTGTGTAGTAAAATACTACACCTAAGAAAAAAATTAGAACCTTCACAATTTTCAAATCATATTTTCCAATCAAACCGTAAACTTTTAAACAATGTTTGCCCCATCTTACAATAAATTGTCAATAATTAATTTGTAAAATAAATTAACAAGAGAAAAATATAACAGCTCTCAACAAAAATTGATCACAATTTGTATTCCATTTAAGCAAAATGAACACAGCTTTAGTAAGCACCGCTCATAATTTTCAAATAAATGAATCATGACTCTTTACCATGACTTTTTGTAATAATTTTTGATCAAGCCACCGTGAGACTTAACGGGTATTCAATAAAAAATAAGAATTTTTTCAGTCATATAGCTAGGGTAAACACTCCTATAGTTGCGGTACGTTAGAAGCGTTAGGTTTCCATAGTTGTGTATTGAAACTATATGCACAACTATAGAAACCTAACGCTTCCAACGTACCGCAACTATAAGAGCGTTTCCCCTAGTAAAAAAAAAGAAATTTTTTCAACGAATTAATTATTTTTTATTAAAACATAATGTTTATTCTTCAAAAAAACGTCAATGAATATTGGAGAAGGGGCCCTGGTCAGTCGTACGACGCAACTTGTTGCGATACTCTCACAAGAGCACTGGACGGCACTGAAATCATTCACATTTTTTTATTGAGCACCCGTTATAATAAAAAATAAATAACTTTGAAATCATTACATTTTAATCGTCGTGCTAAGACAACTGCTTTGAAATTAAGTTTATCAATCTGTGATTACGATATTGTAATTTATACAGAAACGTTCCTCCAGTCCGATATAAGTAGCGCGGAACTGACGTTGGACTATTCTATATTCCGATGTAATTGTAGTGAAACTACCAGCAACAACACGAGAGGTGGTGGGGTCCTTGTAGCTGTGAAAACTACGCTGCAATGTACTTGGTCGATTGTAGGCAACTCTAAAAAATTGCTGTTCGTGTGATATTTCTTGAACGATCGCTGTACATCTTTGGCATTTATCTTTGCATAGTTATAATTGGCTCACGATTCAGTTGTCCAAAATGTGTCTGACTGCTCATCTGATAATGACGTCATTCTTATTTTCGGTGACTACAACCTCCTTCAACTTTAATGGTGTTTCGACGAGGAAGTAAATGGATATCTAACATCGAATGCTTCTAGTGAACAGGAACTCAATCTCACCGACTCTTTCTCTGCGTGCGGCTTAGTGCAACTAGCATTCACAAATGTTCCAGATCATTATTAAGCGAACACTCCGTTGATGCAAAGGTTTTCCTGTTCTATGGCAAGCTTATCGAAATGCGGTGTCGATGGTGTAGTTGTAAGCGTGATTACTTCTCACCCCAACAGGCCTGGGTTCAATCCCAGTCGGCGCCGCCGGGATGTTCTGAGGCATAACATCTCTGATCACGGAAGGGAAGTAAAGCCGTTGGTCCCCGGTTCATGAGTTCATGGGTCGATAGGTAGGGTTCAGGTGTGGGAGCTGCCTCCTTGGTGTCGGAAAACAAATCAAGGAAAAACAAAAATTAAAAAAAAAATACTTCATGCAAATGTTCCTCATCACCGTCACGTTTCAAGCATTGTTAACAGGAAACCTTGGTGGACGGCTGAGCTGCGTGCCCTGCGCAACAAACTGAGAAAAGCACGCAACCGTTTTTTCGCTGATAAATGTAACGAGAACGGATACTTGCTTCGCATCATTAAATTGGCCTACAACGAGCAACTTACTTGAAGCTACCAGCTGTACCTGCACAGACTGGAATCAATTCGGAAGCAAAACCCATCGATGTTCTGAAGGCACGTGATTCTGACACCTGACGAGGTTGCTAATCTTTATTCGCACTTTTTCCAAAGCGTGTTATGTTCAACATCGCCTGAATCTCACTCGGAGTGCTTCACAAGGTGCCATCCTATGATATTCACCTACCGCGCTTTAGATTCTCCTGTGATGAAGTCCTTAATGCACTGGTAAAGTTGGATTCTTCGAAAGGAGTAGGAGTAGATGGTTTGTCACCATTATTGGTAAAGAATTGCGCTGTGTCGCTGGCTGTGTCACTGGCTGTGTCGCTGGCTGTGGCTTTGACAATCGTTCACTGCAGGAGAAAACGTTTCCAAGTTTGTAGAAAACAGCGTCAATGGTTCCCATTGAGAAGTCTGGCAGTTCGAACAACGTAGAAAATTATCGTGGAATCTAAATTCTCTGGTGTCTGGGAAAAGTCCTTGAATCGCTTGTATATAGTGCCGTACTGCATGATGCAAGACCTATAATTTCTGATTATCAGCATTGATTCATACCTCGCCGGTCCACGATAACCAACTTGATGTGCTTCACCAACGTGCTGTTCCGGCAGATCGAAAATCTAAACCAGGTGGGCTCTATATACATTGAATTTTCTAAAGCGTTCGACACTGTCCACATGCTTATGTGACGGCGAAGCTAAAACATAAAGTTTCCCAGATTGGAAAACGGACTGGTTAATATCTTACCTAACGGGCCGGGAAGCGTTTGTACAGGTGAATTTGTCACGCTCCAGATCCTTTAGCTTACCATCTGGTGTCCCACATGGTAGTGTGCTAGGACCTCTTACATTTTTCCAATTCATCAACGACTTGTGCCTTCAAATCACTTCTGGTAAATTGCACAGATAAAAATTCTGAATTTTAATAGTGATGTAAACATTCATTCACGTAAACTTGTATTTCATTCCACGCAACCGAGCAACTTGTAAACAATATTGTTTACAACAATGGGCTTTTGTATACAATATTTGCTACATTGTATGAAATGTCTCAGAACTTTACATGATATATAATGTAAACTTATATGATATGTAACGCTCCATTTATGTACATCATATTGAACCGAAATTTACACTAATTTTTCGAAATGTTCATCTATACTAGAGTGTATTGCGCTGCAGACCGATATCGACGAGGTGCTGCAATGGTGTAACGAGATGTGTATTAACTTAGGAAAATTCAAAGTTATCAAGTTCAGCCAAAGCTTGTCGACGATCATTCACCAGTACTATATCGACACTACTACGCTAGAACGGGTACAGAGCATTCGTGACTTGAGTGTGATAATGGACTTTAAACTTCGATTTAACGAGCACATCTCCACAGTTACAACCAAAGCCTTCACGGTATGGGGTTCATTAGCCGCAATGCCACTCACCTAACTGATGTGTACGCGTTAAAATAGCTATTTTGTGCTCTGGTTCACAGTATTCTGGAATATGCTGTTCTGGTTTGGGCACTTTATCAGGTGTCCTGGGTCATCCGCTTAGAAAGAGTTCAAAATTTATTCATACGCTTCGCACTTCTCAATCTCCCATGGAACGATCCATTGCATCTTCCAGCCTACCAGGCACGATGCTATCTGATCAATTTAGATCTACTCTCGACAAGACGCCTGACATTGCACCTGCTGGTTATGTTAAACATCTTGATGAACAATATTGACTTTCCAGACCTGCTGTAAGAAACATTTAGCCCGCCTCATTGTCAACTACGGTATCCCACTCTCATCGTCATTCCCGGACACAGAACAAGCTATGGGTTCAATAGTCCGTTAGGCTTTAAGTTCTGTCTGTGAACAATTTGATTTAAATATCACTAACAACTGTTTTAAAACTAGGATATGCTAACATAGAATAAGCTAAAAAATATCTGTGCGTCCAGCAAAGACTGTAAACAATAATCACTAAACAATAAAAAGTATGAGGAGGTTTAATCGATCAAAATTTACAGTATAGCTGGGTTTAGACGCTTCACGTTAGTTTTCATGAAAAGCATTCAAGTTCAATCGAATAGATCATGAGCCAAAAAAGTTGCGCATGGTCCAAATTATGTTCAAATTTCAAATTATTATTTCAAATCAGTTGGAAAGGGAGTTGGAGTTGGTACTTTTTCTTTGCCTCCGGCTCCGACTCCTTATGCTCAAAAAAGCGTCCGACTCCGACTCTGACTTCACAGCCATGATTTTTTTTTCTACTGCCCAATCTATGACGTTCTTCACATTCTGTTCCTGGTTGGTATTCAGCTGGTACTGCACCTGTTTTTCCTTACCGATTCGCAAGTGAAAGGTAGATCATACTCGCTCATCAGAGTAGATCAAACGATTATTCCAATGTTTGCAAAGAGTGCAAAATTACAGCTTAACATGCATTCTCCAACGAGATGATCGGTCATTTGGCCGAATGGTTACTAGGTGAAATATGGAATATTATAAGTTTACAATTAGCGAAGCAAGTTGCCTGATCCTTAGCCACAGTAAACTATATTTCAGATAAACACAATGGTATGGGAAAATAATGGTCAGATCTCAATAAGTCAGAAAAAATTTATTGAATATTTTGCACACGGTGCCAACAATAACGAAAACAGTAAAACTCAATAGAAATGCTCTTGTTAATAAGTAGGTTAGATGATCAAAAATGCACTGTACAAATATATTACATTTCTTAAATTCTTAACAACTTTTAGATGCTTGCGAATCTTCAAAATTTCTTTGAGCTTCGAAATTTCAAAAAATTATTTTTATTTATCATTCTAAAAACTTGACCTAATGGCTCACGAACCATGTAACCATATAGCCACATTATTCAAATGAATCTTTTTTAAACGTTGAACCATGCCCTCGAATCCATAAGCTATCTTCAAATACAGATGTTTCAATAGTTTGTTTTGATCAGCTGTATCACCACATGCTTATCCAATGGATCCTGAAATGCTTATTCGTTAATAGTGTTACATTTAGTGAAACGTCGTCTCAATTAATCTAGAGGTTTGTTGAAATAATGGGTGAAATAATTGGAAAGCAGCAGAACACATCGAGTTTATGGGATCCCGATACGTTAGAGCAAGAAAATAACCTTAAATCCGGAAGACTTAGCGATATTAGCAATAGTCTGACCGCGTGGTCGTTGTGCTTATCTGAATAAGACTACTTCCTCATTCAGTGTCCAGTAGATTCATGCTTCAAATTAAATACATTATCTTAATGTTCCTAATAATGGATCTGTTAACACCGAATTCCTATACCAGAGCTATTTATTTATACTTTGTTCAATTGCTGATGATTTGCATTTAAATTATGAGTATTACAAAAACGGGTGGTGTCCAGCCATTCAGAAACCTTAAAGCACATACATAAATGGTAAATAATTTAAACTTTTGAATTTTATTATCTCAAAACATAAGCACTACATCATAAAAATGAACAATTTTAGAGTTTTAGCCATAGAATTTTGATTAAGTGCGTGTTCCCATCATTATTGCACAGCGTAAAAGATGTTGTCAAAATCGGACCTTTTTTTGTTGCAAAAAAAAAGAACATGCCAAAATCGGACCAAGCTAAAATCAGACCATGCCTTAATCGGACCCACACTGTGTTAGATCCACGAACATGGAAATAATAGGTAGCCTATGAAATGTTAAAGGGCTGGTACTACTTAAAAAACGTATTTGTTATAATAGCATGCTCCTCCAAGGTTGATCGATTCTAAATCTTCTGATAATTCTCTCAAAATTTTAGTTCATTTGATTGCGAACTCAAGCTGCGCTGACCCCTTGAAATTTATATGATAATGTTATGGGAAAAGTTAACTTTTTGTTCTAAACGTCCTACAAAGAAAACAAAATCTGAATGTTACTGGTGATGTAAACATTCATGCATGCAAACATTCATGCATGTAAACTTCCTTTTTACGTAAACCAGCAACTAGTAAGAAATATTACTTACAAAGATTGACGGTTGCATACAATTTATGGAATATCTCATAACTTGTCTCATAAATTTACGCGATCTATAATGTAAACTTAAATGATATATGACGCTCCATTTATGTGCATCATTGTAACGGAAATTTACACTACCTTTTTGAATTTGTGTATCCCTTCGCTGTAGTGATCTACAGCAATGTTTGATATTTGATCTAATGGAAAATTTTATTACTTATACTTTTTCTATAGACTACTTTTGGATTAGACTTCTAGATAATTAGTTTCATAACACATTTGAATAGAGATAACAAACTTCTCCGTAGATCATTACAGCGAATGACTAGAACGATGAGAACAAAAAGTTAACTTTTCCCATTTAAACTTTATCAGGACCTAATTTGAAATCGTTTGAGTTTGGTGGAGCTAAATCGGTATTTTGAACCACCCTGAGGGAATATTGCCATAACTGAAGCACATATCTGGTACACCTACCCTATATAAAATTTTCATTTACCAAGCCAACAGTGGCATCCAGTGTCCATCACTCGTTCAGCAACGTGAAACTTCCATTAAATGTTCTGATGTTTACGACATCTGCGTTGGATATAATGTCAAACGAATGATATCATTACTGCCGCCTCTATTGACGCAATAACAGACATTCTGAATCGTATCATTGATAACAAGCCACCTTGTTAATAAGGAAAAATGGACGGCAAAGCACACTACTTGACCATCAAAACCAGAAGTCCCAAAGGTTTCATCATTCAATGGGAAATTAATTCCGAGAAATTCTCCACACACACGTTTCAAATTTTTGCACATATAGAAAAAGATAAATCCTTTTCCTGACAGGAGGCCCAATGGATATACCCATTCTGGCGCTGAGATTTCTTCATCATGGCAGAATACTTTAGCCATCTTGTATGGAAATATTGTCATCATTGTCAGGAAAAAGGGAACGAAAGCTAGAAGAAAGGACGCTTCGCAAAATGATATCGAAAAGGCCATTCGATACAATGATTTGTTCGATTCCCTCAAACGTTATCCTTTTGCTAGCCTAACTCGACTCCACAAAAAAAATGTCATCCCACCAGTACAAAATCCTTCCTTTCGGGCATTTCACGTGCGGAACTAGTCGATTTATCCCTCTATGCCACTTCCATATGCTTTTACCTCCAAGACATGACATGGCATACTCTGGACAAGTGGACTCAATCCGGAGAGACAGATAGGAAGGTTCACTGCTCGTTTCCCTTCGGGCCATCTTTTGTTTGTTTATGATTGTCATAACCAATAAAATATACCTTTTTTCATTTCCCAAACCGTACCGATCTGTGAACGGCACAGCATCAACGCTGCAAATAGAGACAACTTTGTATTCATACTCACTTTTTCGAAGGCTGTTTCGCAAAAATAAGCCTATCAGGAAAAATGAAAAACAAACAGGTCGAAATTTCGTTCATCTTGTCGCCGTGGGACTCCATTTCAGTCAATCGGATTAAATTGAAGTGTTTGGCTTGCAAACTGTATGAGATTTTTCCACGGATCAAACGCCAAAAAATACCTATATGGCGCTTATGTTTATACCCTTGAGCGTCAGAGTTTTGATCCTGACCTGACATTGTGGAAAACAAATTTTGCCAAGAAATAATGACACTTAAGGCTTGCTCAGAAGTTCGAAAAAAAAAACAACTCTGCACTGTTGGGGAAAACAGCTGAGGATTATACTGAATCTAACTTGTTCTCGATATCTTTCTACTCAAGATTAACGATAATTGGTCATTGGAGTAAAATATATCATATGGTTCTGTTAAATTTAGTACTTAATGGTATGTTGTCTCCCATTTTGCATGGTTATACCACTCTCCAGTACAATATACTATTTGTTCTGAACGTAGCTTTTTGGTCAAATAACTCCGGAGAACTTCGAGATTTGGGCGTAATTGCTTTTGTAAACAAACACGTCAATCGCCGATTTCTCGCGAATAAAACCTCAATCTCGGGATCAAATTATAGCACATGCCAGATGAATTATTCCTCAACCTGTGTGTGCTGTCAATTTTCTAGGCTGAGCTTTTACTCGTGAGAAATCGTCAATTGAAGCGTTTTTTTTACAAAAGCAATTTCGCTCAAATCTCAAATCACTCCGGAACTGTAGAATACTTTATTTGAAGTATCGATTTCGTTCCTTTCAGTTATTTTTCTACCTTCCATATAAGCAAAGTGCGGGTAGGATGGATATTATTGATTATTTTATCGTCAGTAACAATTAAGTTTTGAATGATATTCTTCAGTACTTTATCAAGTACATTTAAAAAGCATTTTATGCTATTTCCCCCGAATAAACCACGCAATATACAATTTTGTTACAATGGTGGAATGTTGGTCATTCCCTAGGAGGACGACTCTTTCTACGATGCAGAATACACATTGTTTTGCTCTGGTGAGCAGTGCACGCTGAGCAGATGGAAAGAAGATGCATGAAGATTCTAATAATTCCGACATAAAGATGTAGATGCGAAAAATTAAAGAAGATATTACGTCGATTGATTCCCTAGCGTAATATTCATCGAGCATCTAGGATTAAGCTTCAGATGTGATGCAATCTTCTCGGCCTCAGATAGCTTAGTAAGTATTACCAAGCCAGAGGCCGTGGGTTCGATTCCTAGTTTGGTCTAGGAAATCTTTCAGATTGGAATACATCGGGATGGACCGTGCACCAAAAAATTTACAATTTTTTCGAAGACTTGATGTCTTTAAAATCTCAGAGTAAAAGATAGATTCTGGCACCATCCATGCGGATCAGATTTGAACTATCTTTGCTGAACGAAAGAGCTTCGTCTTGAAGATTATTATAAATATAATGAGGAGATTATAAATTAAAAATAAACGCTCTAAGCTAGATTATTTGCTGTTATTTACAAAATCAATCTCATAACACGGGGAGAAGCGTACGAAATGCACCAGCGAGGTTAACCGCATCAGTTCACTTTCATCTACGATTGGGTTTTTTCAAAACTATTTTGGGGTTTTAACAATCAGCATTTCTAGGTTAACATATGAACTGGAAATGCTGCATGATAAATCCTAGTATTGATGACAAACTATTAAGCATAACTCAAAATAAAATAAAACATCGCGTTCAACCCCGATGGTGCGTTTTGTACCTTTAATAGCAAGGCCAACTTTGTCCGAGAAACCCAGTTTCTAAAAAAACTTTGTTCGAAAGATAAAAGGCAGAATTTCTTTAAAATGAATCCACTGAACTGAAATTTTCATTCACAAAGTAGGTCTTGCATAGCTGATTAAGTTTGTCATCCCTAGGATTCAATATTTTTTTCCATATATATTGCTGAGCTGGTCCACTGTGTACTATGCAGTGGTAGAATGTATTTTGATGGATTTGATAGTTGAAAATAAATCCATTGAATACGCTACGCTCTAAAGACATGGCTGCTCACTCTTAAACGCTTAGTCATTCATGCATCTTGTTAAATTTTAGCTGGTTTTATTATTTTCGGACGCACTGTATATGTTTTGACTCAAAATTAAATCCTTAAATATCATATTCAAACACAAATCAAAATTAAACAATTAAATCCCATAAACTATTCACGTAATAACAATAAGGTAGCTATGGAAACGTAATATAAAAACGATTAAATTCTCCTTATACCTTGGAAAAATGCTCTTTTACTGCGTAGCTACTCAGATTTACTGTCCTGCAAGTGTTTTTTGGTTTAGTTAAAGGACTGGAGCGACGAGTAAGCTTCTCTAGAAGCAGCTTTTAGAATCTTCTTTTAGTAGGTTTTCTCTAGAATCTTCTTTAGAAGCATATTCTATACGCTTGCCTGTCGATCCGCTCCTCTGACTAAAAACCGAACAGGACAGTAAACCTGCACAGTTCGAAAAAGTAGTGTAAATTTCTGTTCAAAATGATGCACATAAATGGAGCGTCACATATCATATACGTTTACATTATATATCATGTAAAGTTCTGACACATTTCATGCAATGTAACAAATATTGTATACAAAAGCCCATCTTTGTAAACAACATTGTTTACAAGTTGCTCGGTTGCATGAAATGAAATACAAGTTTACGTGAATGAATGTTTACATCACAATTAAAATTCAGAATTTTTATCTGTGTGTGTATCTATGTAGTAAAAGAGCATTTTACCGAGTCTTAATGAGCATTGCATCGTTTTAATATTACAAAAGCCAATTCTTCATAATTATAGTAAGAGGATATTTTAAGAACCACTAAAAATTTATTCGGCATAACTGTCCTATTTGAGTTTTTGACGAAAATGGTTTATACACAGTTCGAAAAAGTAGTGTAAATTTCTGTTCAAAATGATGCACATAAATGGAGCGTCACATATCATATACGTTTACATTATATATCATGTAAAGTTCTGACACATTTCATGCAATGTAACAAATATTGTATACAAAAGCCCATCTTTGTAAACAACATTGTTTACAAGTTGCTCGGTTGCATGAAATGAAATACAAGTTTACATGAATGAATGTTTACATCACAATTAAAATTCAGAATTTTTATCTGTGTACATGCTGAAGTGGCCCATACTACGTTGATGGCGCATTTTTTTTCGGGTACTGGCCGATAAAAAAAATATTTGAATTTTGGTCACCCCCTTTCAAAAAATGGCTGAAAATCAATGGGCATTAAAAAAAAAGAATTTCATTAACGCATAAAGGCTAAAATAAAAGGTTAGTAACTTTTCGTACTGAAATTGAATCTGTTTGCAGATTTCGACAAAGTTGGTATTTTCAATCCAAGTTGAAGGTTTAGTCAAAATTAAGCTATTTTTGAATTTTATAAAAGTAAATTAATAGTTTAGATTTGTTTCCTATACATTTTCCCATACAAAAATTTATTATTCTCCCACAGATCCAGATCATAACCAAATTCGTTCAAAATTGTGTTGGAAACCTCAATACACATCGAATGAATATTATAAATTCCAGAAGACATTAACATTAGTTATAACATTCAGAATTGGATCTTATTAGCTTTCTAACCTACACAGTTCAAAAAAGTAGTGTAAATTTCTGTTCAATATGAGGCACATAAATGGAGCGTCACATATCATATACGTTTACATTACATATCATGTTAAGTTCTGACACATTTCATGCAATGTAGCAAATATTGTATAGAAAAACTCATCTTTCTAAACAACATTGTTTGCAAGTTGCTCGGTTGCGTGAAATGAAATACAAGTCTATATATATAATATAATAACTAATGTTAATGTCTTCTGGAATTTATAATATTTAGATGATACTTTTTTTTCCTTGATTTGTTTTCCGTCGATCTTGTTTTCCGTGTTAAGCACCAATGCTACCGACGCCAGAGAGGCAGCTCCCACACCTGGACCCTACTTATCGACCCATCAACTCATGAACCGGAGACCAACCGATTTACGGCTTATATGCCTCAGAACATCCCGGCTGCGCAGACTGGGATTGAACCCAGGCCTGCTGGGGTGAGAGGCAATCACGCTTACCACTACACCACCGGCGCCGCTAGATGATACTTATCCAGAGCACTATTCAAGTACTAATTTAAGGCAAATTAGGTTTATATTAATATTAAATCTACACCCAACCGGGGGATGTAAGATTCGCTTACAATTATGTGGGATTCATCATCAGAGGATGTTAGTGGAGACCGCATGAACCGAGGATGCGATATACCTAGCTGCGGTCCGATGTAAGAAATTGGAGACCGAAAAATGTGGAGTGTATTAGTGAGTGAAATTAATTATGTCGAAAAAAATAGAAAAAAGGTTGCCGACTGGACTCGAACCACGGACGTTGCGACTATCAGACCTGTGCTGTCTCCACTGCTCTCTCCATGCTTCTGAAAATAGATAGCCTAATAGCAAACATGAAGCGCTCATTTTCTCGCATGCTCGACTTCGTATGCTTTTTCTGCTGGAGAGATTCGAGACAAGTGTGTGCGTCGTTCTACAATGTTCTGCAATGTGCGTCGTTCTACAAGCTTACTGGTATAGTCGAAAGCGTAGATGGAACACGAAATAAAAAAAAGACAAAAAACCATTACATCGCCTGCATGGTCAATTTCTAACATTCGTTGCGATGTTCATGAACAGAGGATGATAGGAAACGGAACTAACATTCATTGCAATAGATTTTTGGTTAGCGTGTACAGGTTAAATATTTGACACTAATGAGCAAAATTATCAGTTGTTACGATTTTCAAAGATCCACTCTAACCTTTTTTTATGGAATTTCTGATTTTTTACATTATATTTCGCGTTTCAATACCTCTTTTCTAATTGATTATTCAATTCTATATCACCACATCCTCCGTCTAACTCAATAGTTTCACCGACTGTGTCAACCGAAATCATTATTCTTACGTTTCTCCGCTTACGACCGTGGTGTAGTTAGGACAAAATTAAGAGATGATCCCCCCGCGGCGGGACCGATAGCTGCTTGCTTTCTTGTTTGATCGTTTAGTTGAGCGCCAAATAATGCTCATTTACTGTGGTAGTTCCGGAGTGATTTAAGGTTTGGGCGTAATTGCATTTGTAAACAAACACGTCAATCCCCGATTTCTCGCGAATAAAAGCTGGAACCGGCGTCATTAAAATGTAGACGAAAGGTTTCCTATTTTATTCAGAAAATGTTGCGAATTCCAAAACTAAGTTGTCCCATATATAAGAGGCCATAGAGAGAAAAAAAAACTTCCACAGCGTTTCTCTCGCTTGCCATTTGAACGAATGGAACTGTCATGGTGCAAAGGGCTATGCATTACAAATATAACTAGCACACATTACGTTGGCTCGGTTGGCGTCACCCGGTGGATACTGCAGTCCTGCACACGTTTTCATTCTCCAATTTTTTTTTTTGATTTTTCTCTCATTTCAGCCACAACACTAAATATTCTGTTCAGACCAATAATTTCAAAGAATCCTCTGAGGCAACAAAAAATATCAAAGTGCAATTTGGTCACCTCAACCATCTCCTTAAATGTAAAAAGAGTAGACAATGTTTTTCAACCACATGATATCCACTCTATACTTAAATGGTTTCAGATCGGTTTCTGATTCCACTGAACCCTATCTAGATAAACATTTAAAAAGGTCCTATCTGCATTGATCGATTCTCTGAATTAACTTTCTCTTTTGATTACCACTGTTTTTTAGATCAATGAATTAATTTTATCATATTCATATAAACATTTCAATGAGTGTAGGGGAAATGGATGTAATTTCGGCCTAAATGCCCCTAATTTGGGCCCATACATAAATTCAGCAATCGACTAAATTTTCAATAGCGACCAAAAATATCCATAAGTACCGTCCCCATGACGCGTTCATCTAGATAAAATTGATAAATAGCAAATTTTTAGCGATGGGCCCAATCTTAGATCCATAGGCCAACATTCGAGCCATATCCCCTACAATGAATCATTTCAAATAAATAACATAATCTATTCACTTAATGCATCCTCAATTTTGTTCGAAAATTCATTCTCCCGTTTTATCGATTTCCTGTGTTTTAAGCTTCATTTGAAACAACCGCAGTTCATCTCACAGAGTTCATTAGCAAAGCTCATACCTACTTCGCTTTGAGTAATTCGTTTTGCAGCACCCTCTCAGTGAGAGAACGGTTTGCGAGCATGTAATTCTCTCATCGCGAAACGAAAGCTTTCGACCGTATTTTATAACATCCCACAATGAACTAAGCTTCAGTGCGTCTGAACTCACCGCAATGGTTGGTTTCTGTGTAGAGCAGTATCATCAACAATAAAACGGATTTTTGTACAACTAATATTTTACAGACCAATTTGCATCCCTTTGCATGTCGGTTTAGTGAATAAAGGAAAAGTTTTATAAATGTCAACATATCATGGTGACTTTCGACAACTAATAACAATTTTTTGTTGATAGATTTTCGGCTCGTGAATAGGTATTATATACAGTTTTCAGCGGACCTAAGAGCCTGGTACCAATCAAGAGATTAAGCAGGATGGTGATGCTGCTATTGATTATGAATATGATATCTACAGGTTTCATCAGACCGTATTGTACATGAAACAGCCTTCTTCCTGTTCAATACAGAGAGCAGCTCGTAGCAATATAAGATGGGAGCTGCATTGGAAGCCGTGGTGGCTTGGAAAGTGGATGATAAAACGAAAATTGCTTTGTTCGAACCGGAATCGTGCAATCGAAAAAAAACGAGTGTCGTGAGAATAGGAGAATACTTTTCCGATCACTTGATAATGCCAATTTTTCGACAATACATTTGAACGTTTAATATGATTAGCAATGGTATCAACTGCTACGTGTTTCTGGATCAAAGTTTCTTAACCACTTGCGATATCCTTTTGATTACGAAATATTGGACGCAATGGATCCTGAAGATTATTTTTACATTAAGTCTTTATTTTTAAAATAGCACCGCGATGGTCAAATCAACAACAATTTAAAATTAAAGAGCTATTACAGGAAAGCTTCCTCAAAGCCGGTGGTATAGTGGTAAGCGTGATAACCGCTCACCCCAACAGGCCTGGGTTCAATCCCAGTCGGCGCCGCCGGGATGTTCTGAGGCATAACATCTCTGATCACGCCGTAAAGCCGTTGGTCCCCGGTTCATGAGTTTCAATTTAAAAATTCAGTCTTCTATATCCGTAATACGTGCGTGAGGCTCAAACCTTTGTTTACTACTTTTTGTTTTACTCAACTACTGTTAAATCAAATATTAAAAATCCATCATCACCATCGTGGCGAATACAATAATGTTTTCTATGCTAAATACAATAATTATTCAAAATTCGTTATGACAGCTATCCATAAAGAACAATCCGTTAAAAACTTCGTTAAGATACATTATTTGTCAATTCATAAAAAAAAAAACACTGGATAGTTGTTCAAATGACAGATTTAACGTGTGAAATGCTGAAAACATTTATTCCTTTAAATATAATGAATTTTGAGAAGCACAAGTCAAGAAATGTGGTGGTCTTATTTCAACCGTGTTTCATCTATATCTATGAAAGTCACTTCCTCTTTCAATTTCGAGGCAGAAAACCGTTAACTACTTTAAAAATGAACATCATATTCAAATATACAATTCTTTCCTTCACCGACAACCATTTTAAAGCGTAGCTTCAAAGTTGAGGATGTGAATCTATTGCATCTCAAAATCAAACACATTATTTTATTCTGCAAGCGCTGTAATCTCGATATTTGTGTTGCATTGGCCAGAAATAAAATGGAAGGGCAAAAGTCTAGATGAGGAGAGATGATTGATTAGTATAGCTGTATTTTACTGGTAAATCGTTTTTCAGTCGACATAGAATTCCATACTTCTTGGCAATTGTCAATGTGAGAGTTGAACTTAAGTGTGTCATCAATAATCACGCAAAGATATTTAATCTCCCGAACGCGATCAATAGCCTCATCATCAACTACAACGGAGACGTTCTCATTTACTCGATTCCGTGAAATTACCATGGATTTAGTTTTACTTGTATTCAATCTCAACACTTCAACAATCTACTTAGAGAATTCAAATCTTCATTCAAGTGTGATAAGGCATTATCTTAATCCTTAGCTGCAATGAATAACACAAAATCACCTGCTAAAAGATTAATGCCGCAATACCGTAAAACACGTCGCAAATCATTAATATACATAATAAATAAAAGGTACCCTAATACACTTCCCTGGGAAACTCCAAAGTTATTCTCCACGGGACTGGCAAAAGAATCATTAAAAACAGTCCTTTGAGTTCTGTCACACAAAAAGCTTTCAAACCATTGATATGCATTACTCGTAACTCCAAAGCGCTTGATTGAACTTAACAATAAGGGCCTAGAAATTGTTTCAAAAGCGCGTTTAAGATCCAAAAAACAGCAACAATCGTATCTTTACACTCCAAGTTATTTTATCTTTTCGCAAATACCAAATTCAACTTCGTTTCACAAGAATGACCTTGCCGATATCCCGATTGTTCTGGTATCAACAAACTATTACTATTTAAATACTAAACAACAAGTTCTAAGATTTTCTCTAATGTGTGCAACATGTTGATAGAACGAAACTCTTTGGCTTTAATCATTCCAGCAACTTTATGAATAGGAACCACTAAGGATTCCTTCCAAATTTGTGGCACATGTCCAGTTTGCAATGATTCATTAATAAGGTCCAGCAATATGTGGCCAGTGACATGAAAGCAATTTTGAATAACACTAGCATTAAAATTGTCTACTTCAGCCGATTTTTCTAATGAAAAACAACTAACTTCAAGTTCATCTAATGTAATAGGGTGAAAACCTTCAAATCTACAACTAATATTAACTAGCTGTTTTATTTCGTCAGGTCCATCGACCAATTCAACGGATTGATTATTTAATGAATCACTGTCTACAAAATACTCATTAAACTTATCTGCAATTACTTGTTCTGCCCGTTTTAATGTGCCATTAAAAGTTCTGGACCGCGGTTTGCAATTACTAGGTTTTAATAAAGATTTCAAAATTTTCCATAGCTCTTTACTGTTGTTTTGATGCTGATCAATCTTCCTTTGAACATATTCACAACGAGTTTTCTTTATCGATTGTGAATACTTATTACGCACGATTGTGTACCTAGTCCAATGATTGTCATTATTAGATCTACAAAACTTTTTGTACAATTTGTCCCTTGTCTGTTTAAGATGCAAAAGATCCAAATTGTACCAACTGTTCGAGTTTTTCAAAGAAGCAAACTTTTGCTCAACTAGTTAATTGGTACACGTTTTCAACGCTTTGTTAAGAGCAGCTGTTGATTCATCTAAGTTACCGGCCGCGAATGGAAAATCCACGCTTCTCTCTACAAGATTCGAAACAGCTTGCTTCGAATATTTCTTCTAGCACTCCAATTTTACAGAATTATCTTTATTGTTAACATGGTCTAAGACATTAATCACTAAGGTCTCATGATCGATTATTTTCAAATCAGTATCCGTAACTGAACAAATGGAATCAAAATTGAAATTAACGTGGTCAATTAAAGTTCTACTGTGCCTGGAAATACGCGTATACTCATTTACCGTTTGATTTAAATTGAAAAACTTAGCGAAACGCTTTAAATTATTTAAATTATGGTTGTCACGCCAATTAATGTTAAAATCACCATCTAATATATTTAATTTACTAGAATCAAAGAATGTCTTGAGCCAGTTCTCTAAAACTTCAACAAAACGCTGGTCACTAGAATTGGGAGAATGATATAAAAAACACCATAATTACCCATCGTCATGCCACGTACAACTGTAATGCCCAAAAACCAGTTGCCATCAATAACTTCGTTGGTACGAAGGTTTAATTGAACTGATTCTTTGACATAAATAGCCAGCCAGTGTGTCTAGAATGTGATAAACAAGCAGCAACAATGTATCCCGGCGTTTTTTTTTATTATTATTCAATAAACAGTTTCGGCTTGGCAGAAACAATACTATCATCCGGCGCTGATGAAACACAATTAGCTGATCTAACAAACAAAACAGCTATGATCGAACATTGTATAACCCACGAACACAGATTCAATTTGGAGAAAACAGCAATAGTTGATCGAAGCAACAATACAAATACACTTGCATTCCTTGAAATGTGCCAAATCAATCAATGCTCAACAGCAATACCAATTATGCCCACCTGAATCCAACTAAAAAGCTCAACTATAATACCCGTTCCCACCATTTCACCATAGCCACCATAACCCTCGAAGAGTGCACAACCACGAAAAAAAAATTATACCCGACACAAATTATATAAAAAAAATCAAAAAAAAAAAACTTTGAATATTCAACTAAAAACCGCTATGTATAAAAACTTACCACCAGAAAAACAGACGTTAGACTTCAAACAGTATTTAGACAAAGAACAAATCCAACAATTGTGAGTGTAAAATATTTATTAAATGTGAAAAAATTAATTCTAAAAATAAAATTCCCCTCAGTTTCCCCTGAAGAAGGCCCTAATCAGAGCCGAAACGTAGGGACAAATTACAAAATTAATTTGTTCTGATTGAGTGATTGCCAGACTGCCAAGCCGAAACTGTTTATTGTAAAACCTCACAGTCGAACACTCCAACACAATATTTATTATTATAGTTACTTTAACGCTCTTGGGTCATTCGTGACTTGTCCGCAGGTGAGATTTGAACTCGTGACTTTTGGCGTGAGAGGTATGGATGCTAACCACTACGCCGGGGTCACCCGGAATATTATACTGATCAAAAGCTTCAGTGTCTACAATCTGACGTAATGCTATGTAGTTTCTGACAACCCCGCAATATTCAAATACAAAAAATAGAATAGATTCAAATTTCTGGAACTTGGTTGCTATTTATTGAAACACAAGCTGCTTTTCTTCTGATCAAAAAGTTTTTTATAGAGCAAACATTCACAGCTAAATGCGGCATGGTTGAAGTCCAAGTTCATTTTACGTTCTATATTCATTTTCAAACAATTAATACATTTCAATACAGTTGACGTACACCCCGACGTTTTGTGTTGTTGGCTGCACCTAGAACATCTCTCGCAATTCTTGCAATCCATGCTTTTGTTAGCGTTAGCGTTAGCGTTGTTATGATATACTTCGTAGATTGAATACTAGCGACACACACGTCTCTTCTGAAATTCACAGTTAGAATACTTCCAGGAATAATGCTGGGGAGTAAACATTGGTTCCATTATAAACAAGAGTAACAGAAGCATGACTGTCGCTATTCCCGGCCACGCCCATCTTTACCATAACTAGGGATAGGGAAGGAAATGTTGATGTAGTTCTTACTTAACGAGAGGCCACCACCACCGACTTAGCGACACCCTCATAAGTGCTACGGAGTTGGAGGGTTGGGTAGGGTTAGGATTCACCTCAAGTTGGCGATGCAACCAAAAGTATGTATTGTTTATTTAATCTCTCGATAGCCGGCTATCGAAAGAACATATTCATTTTGTTTAGTGATCATGAATTTTAAGAGTCATGGTGGAGAGCTTGGGATTAAGCCCATGATTTTCTGCTCAGTAAGCAAAAACGATCCCTCCAGGGTCATCGAGCATCTCATAACCATAACACTTCGCGACAAAACTCGACTACGTTTTCGTTTGATATGCAAATAGTTTCCGAGGTTAATGTTCAATATCAAATATACAAATGATGGTGGCGATTTATTGTGCTGTGGAAGAGCTTGGGGTTGAATCCATGATTGTCTGCTCAGTAAGCAAAATCAATCCCTCCAGGGTCATCGAGCATCTCATAATCCACAGCGCTTCGCTTAAAAGTACGAATATATGGATGAACTATCTATTATAGAATAACTATTATTAACGAAAATAACATGAAAGAAATAAAATATAAACTACAAACAAAACGTGACTACTAAAATCTCAAAAAGATATTCTCACAAATAAATTTCATGCAACCAGGAATATTAAAACCATTAGACGCTATAATGATACTCTGCACATGTTAGACACAAGAAGAGGCCAAAAAGCAAGCGTTCAACACACAAAACCCGCCAAATCCACTTGCAGTCATAATCAACGATTCTACGAATCGCGAGCGCCCACGAATCATAAAACCGCTGACTGCGACACTCTGAAAGCGCAATTGACAGGCTCTATGCGTCAAACACCCGCCCTTCAATCTCCTCCCGCATCCAACAACACAAATCTTCATTATTTACAACATCTAACGAATTCAAAACTCCGAAAATCACTCACCTATAGCAAGTGAGTGGAAGCAACCATTCTTCATGATACACTTTTTCTGCCTATCTTTCTATTAGGCCTGTGGACATGCGTTAGCTTCGAAACTTCTTCCCTTATAAAGCTCTCAATTAATAACTGTGTAAGTGCTTCACAGAGCATTAATTTTTGAGCAGGCATAAGTCCGTGAAAGAGTGTAATTAGTCAATAAGAAGGAATAGAATCTTCTTTCCTTTATTTAACGTCGGTCTCTGTTCCACAATCTAGTGCCAATCACTGACGAACATCGATTGCCATCCATTGACGGCAATCGAATGTGCAGGAAGGCAGCTTCCACACCTGCGTAGGATATCGCACCCATTCACAACACACATGGGCCGGGACCAACGGCTTTACTTCCCTTCCGAAGGAAGACGTGACCAGAGATTTGTATGCCTCAGAGAATCCCACCGACCTCGACTGGAATTGAACCCAGGCCCATTGGGGTGAGAAAACAGTCACGCTTACCACTACACCACCGGCGCCAGCTAAAAGAATAGAATTATATATGAAGTTCCATGAATGTGCATAATATTGAATAGAAAAAAACACTTCTTTTTCGAACTGTGCAGCAGATCCAACAGTGGATTTTTATACTATCGGACAAAATGCGCAGAAGGGTCTCAGAATTTTACTCGTCAAATTGATGGTTATATAATCTAAACAAAATTTCAACAAATTCCGGGTGGTTAATTTACCCGGAAAATTTAAGTTTAAGTTTTTTGGATTTTCTAGGCCATCACGAACTTTGAAAATTTATAAGGAATTCCAAAAGGGCATCCCTTAGCTCAGTCGGTAAAGGTGCAGCTATAAAGGAAGACTATGCTGGAGGCGGCTAGGTTCCATTTCCGCTTCAGTCTAGGATTTTTTTGGGTTGGAAAATTTTTCGACTTCGCTGAGCATGCCACACAATTGTATTAATGCAAAAATGGCACAGGCCTACAATGAATTTTAAACATTCAACCCTATAATAATTTTCATAACTCTTTCAAAGAATTTTGAGATTCTAAAGTTTTGAGAGTTCCAAAGACTCCTTTTGTTTTGGAAGTCCTAGGTACTAGAGTTTCAGATTTATTAAACTTTTATAATTTTTCAGAGATTCTGAAATAAGCTGTTCTAGTTCTAGTTCTAAGAATTCCAGTATAAACTTTTAAATAAGCCTTTTTGATTGATCTGTCGCTATGTGGCTTCCATGATATTGGAAGCTTTCGACTTTCTCTGCTTCTTACGATGCTACCGTATATTTGTAAGCGGGTCTGTGTTTGCACCGAAGGCCGGAAGTTTCTTAAAATTTCCACCAAAAATTTCTTCAAACTTTCCTTGGAAGCATGATTAAATTTCCCCTTCGGAAATTTTTCCGCATATTGCCCGTAACTTTTCCCGCTTTCAATTTTACTTTTTTCAACATTTTCAACAACTAAAATAATGTTGCTCTCCATTTTACCATGTCCCTCAAAAAATCCAGAACAACTACATTGAACACAATAAATTTATTAGGTTCAATAATAATAAAGAAGCGGAATTATTTATTTTTAGTCGTTTGGCCAATTGAGCACCAGCCATCTTAGAATAACGATAAACAATGGTAATTAATTGAAAGTTAATCTATTTCTATTCGTAACATCAAGACCAGCTAGCCTGGCAGTATCTCAGATTGGAATCAGTTGTCTAATTCTCACCCTTTTGCTGGAACAGATGAGCCGGGGTATTTCGAAACCTACCGATTTATACTTTCGTGTATGCGGACGACATCACCCTGGGAACAGTTTGAAGCATTGTGAACGCCCTCCGTAGGTGGCCATGAACACAATAGTACGTTGGTCCTGCACTGTAGACTTCCACTTATCGGTAAAAAAAAAGTATACCAGCACTATTTAACATATGTTCCTCGGTCCACCCAGGTTTTTTGCTCCTTGATCAAAATCGACGGGAGAATCATGCCATTTAAAAAGTCTATCCTGGGTGATTCGATCAATGAAATAATTAAAAAAAGGCCGAGCATGATTGCGGCGGTAGTTGATTCCAGACTGTCCTAGGGCATTGACTTAACTTTCCTAGTTAGCCTTTCAGGCCATCAGGATCATTTCATGTCTTCTTCCCCCTACCCCAGGGCATGCAGCATGTGTGGGAGTGGAAGGCTGTCTTTCCACTAGTTCATCACGGCTAAGAGATGCAGGAGAGCAGTCGGGTTTGTCGAAAAAACAAAACATCAGACCAGTGGATGGAGTATCCCTTTTAAAGGTGATGAGCATACTCCCGAGAAACTCTGCCAACCGAAAGCTCCTGTAGCTAAGGTCCACTGGTATGGAACCAAAGATTAGAACTCCTGGACTGTCAATCGACTTGGCGATAAAGAACAAGATCCGGGTGCACTAATACGTGTCCCGAGTAGACGGTAGGGTTGGCATCGATATTTTGAACTTGGTTTAAAGGGCTTTTCATCGACTTCTGGATCATTGCAGTATCTTATTTGCTGTCACCATTTTCGTGGCCGCCAATTCATTTAGCAATCGATATTTTAAAGAATTCTACCGGCGTCTTTACCGCGTTCTTTTAGGAAAATGGTTAAATTCTGCTGTTTACCTTCAAAGGGACAGCTATTGTCTAGAATCCGGAACATTGTTGTGTTAAACGATTCGAGAAGGCTGAGCATCTAACGTATTCTGGCAAGTCATCAAATAACTACACCCGGGTTTAATGACTATGTGTTTTAAATATAATAGATATTTTAATAATTTTACCCTACTTTTATGTTATTTTTGTGTTTCCACATCACGTGTGTATATTGGTTTACATGCGTGTTCACGTCGTGCGTCTTCTTTTGATAAATGGAATCATGTTGTAAGCTTAGGTTTAGGATATTCATATGTAGTAATAACGTTTCGTTAAACTTACTTTTCTCTTTTGATGTGCACCGAGGAAAAACAATTTAAGAACTCCATAAGAACTCGCCTCATGGATTTATTATGGAAATCAAAGCAAAGCAATTCATAAGTGATTATCGACTCTTGAGGACTTATATTGTCTATAATCGCATATCAGTCCCATATGGACAAAGAAGGCATTGAGAAAAATCCGCTGAAGTTACGAAGTGCGATTCCTTTGCAAAGATTTAAAAATTATAATAAATTATGTGATAATTTTTTCAAGTAAAAATCAGTTGTAATGAAGCTAGCAAATTTGAAAAGCATGACTTTAACTTGAACTATAGGCGATTGCATTTCAGGATGGGACTGATATGTGGATATTTTGCTTGATGAGACAAACTTTTTTCATATGTTTCATGATCAAAGTCCGTAGTTTCATCACGTAATATGAAAGTAGATACCAATTGATAGTGGATAGCGTTATTATCTCAAAATTGACGAAACATACGAACATATGGAACTGATATGCGATTATAGGCAGTATAGGCTAAAGCCGTTTTAAAACCACCTCGTAGTGCAATTATTATTCATAAGACGCGTTTATGGAATTCATAAGCGTCTTATGAAATCAAAATTGTCCAGGTCCATAAGTCATGCTCTGTGGAATTCTTAAGTTTGTTTTTCTGAGTATAGGGTTTGTTTCTGTGCAATATTTATTTTCACTTGGCCAATATTTCATTATTTTAAAATGAGCTGAAGAGCTGTTCCAATGTACCAGTTGACTTTAGTGAACCGAACGGGTCAGATCCACTCAATTTGATGAGCTATTTGACCACCTCTAGTGTTATGTTGATGACCTTCGGATCCGTAGAGCTTATAAAAACCTTAAACAATAACTTCAAAGTACCAAGCTTTCTTAACGTAAAATAGGGCATGTAGAGTTTCTAATGCTAGTGATCTCTATATCCTGAAAACTTTTGCTGACGGTCTGGTGGTCATATCTTAACATTTTACAGATTTTCCTAGATAAAGTGGTCAGCACCTTTCATAACCCAAGACTTTGCACGATTGATATTTAATTGTACGAGCGTTTGATTAATTGGTGATTGATAGTCTCATTATTGGGTGAATCTTCTCCCTGACAGTAAGTCGTCAGGTCATAGTCTAAATTTAAATTTGTGAGAATTGTAAAATTTAATAAAATTTGTTTTTTTCCACTACAGTTCATACTTCATAAACAATTTAATGTTTTTAAAGATAACATTATCAAACCACTGAAAATAGCGATGGGTCTCCAAGTCCTTGGCAGGAATATTGCGGACAAAGCTCTCTTCAACATTATAGTTTTATTGACACCAACACAAACCTTTCCTTCTTGAATATATCAACAATATTTTCTTTTCATCCTAGGAAAGCAATATTTTCTTTGCAAACATAACCAACTTGCAGCAGCATTCTATGCGTTCAGAACATATAAATTTGATATAGTGAGACGAGAATTGATTGATTTTTTTTTTCTCCAGTCACTAGAGTCCCATATTTCGTTTTCAAAACGATTCTAAGCGAACACAATCCACGAACGTCGCGGCACATGGGAACCGAATGCAAATGTCCGGAATTACATTTTCAACAAATAATTTATGAAGGTGAGTAGGATTCCCACCCACGAGGAACGTACATTTTCGTTCGCTGTTATTGCCGCTGCCTGCTACCAAGTTCGTTACAGAATGCAGTGAGCTTTTCTCATTTGACAGGCGCCGATGGACCCCTCCAAGAAAGCATGCATATGTCTAGCTCTGGCACGGTCGATAAGACCACCTCAAAACTGAGTTGAGTGGACTCAATTTCGTCAAAAGTTGGTTTACTCAAAAGTGAGTTGAATTTTCTGGGCTTCTCGAATATGAGGAATTTCGAAGAGGTTTCACTTAGTCTACTAGTACATTCCTAGACTGATTAAAATGTTGATGGATTTTCCTCATTGCGAGAAGTTTTCCCGGTTGTCAACTCACTTTTCAATAAATCCAGTTTTGACGAAATCGAGTTGACTGCACTCAATTTTTATTCAGTCTGATCTACCGTGTGTGTATCGTATCTTCTCGTTCTCGTTCCATTGAAGCTGGTTCCAAGCATGAATGTACTCTGACTTGGAGCTGCTGCTGTCGAATTCCACCTTCAACCGAGAAGAGTGTAGGTATGTACGTACACGGGTGTACCAGAACTCATCATCATATCTGGGAGCAAACTTTTCCATCAGGGAAATTGAAATGCCTGAAGTAGGTAGCAACACATCAAACAAGCTAGAAAGTGTTTTGAATTTATGACAAAATATGAAGCTCTGATCGCAGCCGGAATCGGAAAAATGTTTCTTTGAATGTTGTTGCTTCCTGAAAAGTGATACAATTTGTTGTTCTCACGGTAACATATGCCCGCCACCATCTGTTTCAGTATTGTTTATAACTTATATATCTCACTTTTGTAAGACAATGGGTTACGAGTTTCGATAGAAAATAAATAATAATAGGTGCAGCGCATCCGCACCAAGTATCCGAGAAAATTTGCAAAAGTGAAATTGACCTCTTCTGATTTGGACCAAACAAAGTGGAGATACTTAATCCAGACCAACTTCGAAAAATCAAAATTTTGGTTAAGGGGAGCATTCTCTGAATGCCCTTTTTTAAATCTTTATTGTTCCAAATTCAAATTAATGTACATTACTATTTTAAACCATTTTCTCCAGCTTAAAGTAGCTTACTAACCGTATTTTTAATTAACCACTTCATTCGAGCAGTTAAAACGTCGTTTACTACCACTCGAACTTTGATCTCACTGCGTCCTAGCAAGAAGTACGGTCGACTTGTTTCGCGCTCCGTTGTTTTGGAAGTTTTCTCGGTATTCGCTTGATATAAATTATCAGTTTTTTCTCACTAAGTGACTCCTGGCATAGTTCCCGGTAAATTGATCGAAAAGTGAGTTTTTTTTGTAGTAGAAAGTGTCATTTTCGGAACGATTAATCCGTGCTATTGGTAATTCGCAAACCAATTTGGGCATCATCGTTGCGTGGTCACGCATACGCGTTCACGCATACCCGCTCACGTATCATCATCATCGAGTGTGAGCACCCGTTTCTACATCTACATCGTTCATCAATCATCGTGCGCCTGTGTGCGCTGAGTACCGAGCCTCGATCAAGTGCACCACAACGAAGGTCATCCACGCAGCGCGTCTCTTCCAGCCATCTGTGTAAACGCCTACACATATAACGCTCGGTGGTGGAAGTATAGAATTATCAGATAAGTTTTTGTTTTTTTTTGTTTCTTTTCCTCCTCCATTAGTCAAATTTTCATTTTGTATTTCTGTGTTTGTAGTGTTTTCTGTGTATTGTGTCTGTGCGTTCAGTGGGAGAGCGTTTTGCGCTCCCACTAGTTGAACAAAATGGATGTTTTGTCAGAAGACGACATGGATGACCATTCATCTCAGAATAATGATGATGTCATCCCTGGTTCGTCGTCTCAGTCTGACAATGGGCAGGATGAGAAAAGCACCAGATTGCGGGCCTACCCAAATGACTCGACTGGCCCATGGGTTGTCTATTTTCAGCCCAAAAACAAACCCTTGAATGTTGTTCAGATATCTGATGATCTGACAAAGCGATTCTCTGCCGTGACCGAAATAACGAAGGTTAGGCACAACAAACTTCGTGTGACCGTCGCTAACCTGAAACAGGCCAATGAAATTGCTGTTTCCCAGTTTTTCACACTGGAATATAGGGTGTACATTCCAACCTCTGATGTGGAGATCGAAGGCGTGGTCACTGAGGCGAGCCTGAACCCCGAGATACTGGAGAAGCAAGCGGTTGGCCGATTCAAGAACCCCTTGCTTCCTCCGGTAAAGATACTGGCCGTTCATAGAATGAAGTCAGTATCGCTCAGCGAGGGTAAAAAGAGTTTTACCCCCACAGACTCGTTTCGGGTGACCTTTTCTGGATCTGCCCTTCCTCAATACATCGAGCTGGGAAAACTTCGTCTTCCTGTGCGGTTGTTTGTACCTCGGGTCATGAACTGCCAGAATTGTAAGCGGTTGGGACATACGGCCTCCCACTGCGGCAACAAGGCACGCTGCTCCACATGCGGGGAGAAGCATGAGGATGGTGCCTGCGCAGCTACTGCACCAAAATGCGTGTACTGCAATGGAACTCCTCCTCATGCTCTCTCGTCGTGCCCGGCGTACAAACAGCTCGGGGACAAAATGAAACGCTCCCTTAAGGAACGTTCCAGGCGGTCTTTTGCAGAAATGCTTAAGACAGCCAAGCCATCGACCAACGAAACAAATCCCTTCGCTCTTTTGTCAGATGACGAGTCTGGCTCTGACTTGGCTGAGGAGGGAGTTTCTTTCAGTTTTCCGGAAGGTTCTGCCCGGAAACGAAAACGCATCCGTTCGCGGAAAGTTGCAGATCAAGAACCCCAAATCAGCTTGCCCAAATCAAAGAGTGGTGGAAAAAAGGAGACTTCTACTCCTCCTGGATTCCGCAGAACTGATTATACCCAGGATTTTCCACCTCTTCCGGGGACATCCAAAACCCCTGATGCCCCAATTTTAAGAACAGAAACCCCTTCTTCATCTGGGCTGTTCTCATTTGATGACATTGTGGACGGTATTCTCAAATACCTCAACATTTCTGATCCTCTGAAAAGCATTGTCCTCACATTGCTTCCGACTGTGAAATCCTTCTTGAAGCAATTGACTTCAAAATGGCCCCTTCTTGCAGCTATCATCTCCTTCGATGGATAATTTTCCAAACGAGGTCGGGGATTTGATCACTGTTCTACAGTGGAATTGTCGAAGTCTTATTCCGAAATTAGATTCGTTCAAGTATTTAGTCCATAACAATAATTGCGATGCATTTGCCCTCTGTGAAACATGGCTCTCTTCAGAAATTGCTCTCCCTTTTTATGATTTTAACATTATTCGATTGGATCGTGAGGATTCACGTGGAGGAGGGGTACTTTTGGGGATCAAAAAGTGCCATTCCTTCTATAGAGTGAATCTTCCCGAATTCCCCGGTATTGAAGTTGTCGCATGTCAGGCTACCATTAAAGGTAAGAGCCTTTGTATTGCTTCTGTATATATTGCTCCTAGAGTCTCTGTTAATCGCAAACAACTTTTCGACATATGTGCGGTACTTCCCGCTCCATGGTTGATCATGGGAGATTTTAACTCCCACGGTACAGGCTGGGGGGAGCTGTACGATGATAACCGTTCTACTTTGATTTATGATCTCTGCGACAACTTCAACATGACAATACTTAACAATGGAGAAGTAACACGTTTGGCTGGTCCATCCTCGAATGGTAGCAGATTAGACCTCACCTTTTGCTCCAATTCACTATCGTTGGATTGCACTTGGCATGTAATCCAGGATCCGCACGGTAGTGATCATCTGCCGATCAAAATTTCGATTGCCAGTGGGTTCAACTCGTCAGAATCCGTTAACGTCGCGTATGATCTAACCCGTAACATCGATTGGACTAAGTTCCAATCCGCGATAGACGATACAGCATCGTCAGTGGAAGAGCTTCCGCCGTTGGAGGAATATAATTTCCTCTCTAATCTCATCGTCGACAGCGCACTTCAAGCTCATACACGACCGGTGCCGCGATCGTCTATTCGTAAGAAAACACCATCGCTCTGGTGGGATCAACAATGCACGGAGGTTTACCGTAAAAAGTCCGACGCGTTTAAACTTTTTCGGAAACGCGGAACACGCGAGCATTTCAACGCATACACATCTCTTGAACGCGAACTCAAGAGCCTCATCAAGGCCAAAAAACGGGGTTACTGGCGGCAGTTTGTAGACGGATTGTCGCGCGAAACGTCTATGAATACGCTTTGGAGTACGGCGCGAAGAATGCGTAACCGGTCTACTAACAACGAAAGCGAGGAATGCTCGGATCAATGGATTCTTAAATTCGCGCGAAAAGTGTGTCCGGATTCCGTGCCGTCGCAGTTGATTCCTCGCGAAACCGCGAATTCGGTAGACGAAATCAGTCAGCCTTTTTCAATGGTGGAACTTTCACTCGCTCTCCTTTCGTGTGGCAATTCTGCCCCGGGATCTGATAGAATCAAGTTCAACTTGCTGAAAAACCTCCCAGACGTCGCTAAGAGGCGCATGTTGAACTTGTACAATCAGTTCTTGGAGCTCAATATTGTTCCCGACGATTGGAGACGAGTAAGGGTGATAGCCATTAAAAAACCTGATAAACCCGCGTCGGATCACAATTCGTATCGGCCCATCGCGATGCTGTCGTGTATTCGGAAATTGATGGAGAAAATGATCCTTTTTCGCCTCGACAAATGGGTTGAGACGAACCACCTTCTTTCAGATACTCAATTTGGTTTCCGTAGGGGTAAGGGAACGAACGACTGTCTCGCGTTGCTTTCCTCGGAAATTCAGTTGGCTTTTGCTAAGAAAGAGCAAATGGCTTCTGTGTTCTTGGATATCAAGGGGGCTTTTGATTCAGTATCCGTTGAAGTTCTTTCAGAGAAACTCCACGCTTGTGGATTGTCTCCATTAATGAATAATTTTTTGTACAATTTGCTGTCAGAAAAACATATGAGCTTTTCTCATGGAAACTCTACAGCTTTTCGATTTAGCTACATGGGTCTCCCCCAAGGCTCATGTTTAAGCCCCCTTTTGTACAATTTCTACGTTAGAGAAATTGATGTCTGTCTTAGTGACAATTGCACGTTGAGACAACTTGCAGATGACGGCGTAGTGTCTATCACAGGGCCAAAAGAGGTTGACCTGCAAGGACCCTTACAGGATACCTTGGACAATTTGTCTACTTGGGCTATTCAGCTGGGTATCGAATTCTCCACGGAGAAAACTGAGTTGGTCGTTTTTTCTAGGAAGCATAGCCCAGCACAACCGAAGCTTCAACTTTTGGGTAAACCGATCACTCATTCCATGTCTTTTAAATATCTCGGGGTCTGGTTCGATTCCAAATGCACCTGGAGATCCCACATTGAGTATCTGAGACGAAAATGCCAACAAAGGATCAATTTTCTTCGATCAATTACCGGAACGTGGTGGGGAGCCCATCCACAAGATCTTCTGACGTTGTACCGGACAACGATTTTATCGGTTTTAGAGTACGGTAGTTTTTGCTTCCAGTCGGCAGCTAAAACGCACATCATCAAGCTGGAACGGATCCAGTATCGTTGTCTTCGTATCGCGTTAGGATGCATGCACTCGACTCATACTATGAGTCTCGAAGTGCTGGCGGGCATGTTGCCACTATCCGTCCGTTTTTCAGAGTTATCTCTTAGGCTCCTCACCCGTTGCGAAGTAATGAACCCACTGGTGATCGAAAACTTTGAGAAGCTTCTGGAGCTAAATCCTCAAACATGTTTTATGACTTTGTACTACCTATATTTAACACAGGATGTCAGCCCTTCAAGAAATATTCCCAATCGTGTAGTCTTCTCCGATTTCGGCAATTCAGTGAATTTTGATTTATCAATGACGCAGGAAATCCGCGGAATTCCAGAGCATCATCGTCCTATGATTGATCCGTCATTATACGCTGCAAAGTTTGCCTATGTTGATTCTGCAAGAACGTTTTTCACAGATGGATCTCTAATAGAGGAGTCCGCTGGTTTTGGTGTATTTAATGAATTTCATAGCGCCTCTCGAAAACTTGAAGCTCCTTGTTCTGTGTATGTGGCTGAACTGGCAGCAATTCACTACACTTTGGAAACTATTGCTTCACTTCTTCCAGACCACTACTTTATTTTTACGGATAGTCTCAGTTCTGTCGAGGCTATCCGTTCCATTAGGCCGGTAAAGCACTTCTCGTATTTTCTCTTGAAAATACGAGAACTGCTTAGTACTTTATCCGTGCGCTCTTTCATCATCACCTTCGCGTGGGTCCCTTCGCATTGCTCAATTTTGGGCAATGAGAAGGCGGATTCACTTGCGAAGGTGGGCGCTATGGAAGGCGACATTTATGATCGACAGATCGCCTATAGTGAATTTATCTCTATTTATCGTCAGCAGTCGCTCGTTAGATGGCAACATCAATGGAGTGAAGGGAGCTTGGGACGATGGCTACATTCAATTATCCCTAAGGTGCCGAAGTTTGCATGGTTCAAAGGGTTGGACTTGAGTCGAGACTTCATACGCGTGATGTCTCGTCTCATGTCCAATCACTATTGTCTAAACGCTCACTTGTTCCGTGTGGGGTTGGGAGACAGCAATCTCTGTGAATGTGGACAAGGTTACCAGGACGCTGATCACATCCTTTGGTCTTGTGCGGAGTATCGTGGAGTCAGATCACATTTTTATGATTCCCTTCGGGCTCGAGGTAGACAACCTAATGTTCCAGTTCGGGATATTTTGGCTAGACGCGATCTGGAGTTTATGAAACTCATATATGTTTACTTTAAGGATATTAACCTTAGATTGTAAGTTTGATTAACCTTGTGCTTAGTTTGTATTTTGTACGTGTGGGTTTTTTTTTCAATGTTTGTTTTCAAGATGAATAGAAATAATTTCATGCTTTAGGATTAATTAAATAGTTGTATCGCAAACCACATTTCAAACCTCCTTCTTCCCTTTTCCCATCCAAAAAATTGTAAATCTCCACTAACCTCGAGACAACCGCGAGTACTCGGTCCAGTTCCTTTAACTTTAAATTTAAGACAGTAATAATGTATAACGCAAAGGATAACTCGGCTCTGTAAAGTTTATTCGATTGAGCCTGTACAAATAAAGTAATTATAAAAAAAAAACCACTCCAACTTTGAAATAAAACATTATTTTGAGTTTTTTCTTCCAGAACCTCGAGAAAAGTAGCCCCCATTTGTGCGTTTCATACAAAAATAGAAATTAGTTTGTCCAGATTTGTGAAATCGCTGGTAGAAAGTCACGCCAAAACTGCTTGACAAAGTGGTCAATTATGTATATCTAAGTGTGTTTACAGTATGGTTTACTTAGCAGCTCAGTATTTTAACCAGGTTTTCTATACCGACATGTCAGTATAAAAAATTTCATCTTAAAACTAAAAACAAAAACTATATCTTATCTAATAAAGATAGAAATTATTCTTTGCGATTGCTGCACAGATAAAAATTCTGAATTTTAATTGTGATGTAAACATTCATTCACGTACACTTGTATTTCATTTCACGCAACCGAGCAACTTGTAAACAATGTTGTTTACAACAATGGGTTTTTGTATACAATATTTACTACATTGCATGAAATGTCTCAGAAATTTACATGATATATAATGTAAACATATATGATATGTGACGCTCCATTTATGTACATCATACTAAACAGGAATTTACACTACTTTTTCGAACTGTGTGGAGTTTTTGCCAGAAATTATTAACAATATTTTTGGTCATTTGTTCTTAAGTCTAGGAATTATATGTACCTACCTAAGTACTGTACCAGGAACTTTATTCTGAATTGTTTGTTGTTTTTTTCCTGGTCGTGCAACAGCTACACAGATAAAAATTCTGTATTTTAATTGTGATGTAAACATTAATTCACGTAGACTTGTATTTCATTTCACGCAACCGAGCAACTTGCAAATAATTTTGTTTACAAAGATAAGCTTTTGTATACAATATTTGCTACATTGCATGAAATGTGTCAGATTTTTACATGATATATAATGTAAGCGTATGTGATATGTGACGCTCCATTTATGTGCATCATATTGAACAGAAATTTACACTACTTTTTCAAACTGTGTAGACCATGTTGGCACAGCGTAAAGCATGGCCAGTCTAAAAATTTGTCAAAATATTAGAAGTTTGTTCTTCAGGTAAAGTTTGGAGTTCTTTTTTATATATATATAAGAGGTTACAATCATTCTATATATTTGTTAAAACTATAAAAGTTAATTTTGTAATCAAGTACTAGTCCAAGATATTTCACTTGACTGGATCAATAAACTGGAACTCCGTTCATAGTGACAATGTGACTATTTTAGGTTTCTAAGAGGAAGCTCTGGGTTTATTTGGAAATAATATAAGCACTGCTTCCTATGGTTTTCTGAAAAGCATGAATTCTCAAACTTTACGCTGTGAATAATTTTTATTCTTACACTTTGCTGAAATGTGAATGTAAGGGGAAGTGGAGGTAAAATGTGAATACGGTGTAAAATTAACAATTAACGATTTTAAGTGCTTTTTCATTCAAATATCAATCAATGGGTGCCCTTTCTATGCCGTTCAACGCAAGTTTGTGAGATATACTCTTCGTTTTCTCAACTTGTGTGACCCAACGAACTTGCCACCGTACGAGGAGCGTTGCCGTCTCCTGGGTGAGACGGACGGTCGCTCAAGCTATGTTCGCAGGAAAGCTGCTTACGGGTGACATTGACTGTCCAACACTGCTGGCTCAGCTTAATATGTATGCCCCTGAGAGGCCTCTTCGTCAACGCGACTTTCTGTTTTTGGAACCAGGGCGCCGAATTTATACACAACACGAACCAATTCGAGCAATCAGCGGCAATTCAACAACTTCTTTTATATGTTCGACTTCAATGTATCAGCTGACGTGTTTCGTCATCGGTTACTTGGCCTTTTCCGTACCGTTGACCGTAACTATTTAGTTTAAGTTTTTTTCATTTAGACAATAATTGCCAGTTGATTTTTTTTTTCAATATACAAATAAACAAATTCAACGAACAGGTCTTTCATCCACTGTAAAGGGTGATACGGTCAAAATTTGGTCAATATCAACTTGACGTATTTCTTTCAATTTTGCATTTAAAAAACCTGAACACCCCTCATTTTGAAGGTGTGTGTGTGTAGAATGTTGCTCCTATTTTGATTTTGGAATTCACTCTTCAGTTGTCAAAATGCCGTCCAAGCAAGAAGAGCAGCGTATCAAAATTTTGCTCGCGCATCGCGAAAATCCGAGCTACTCGCACGCAAAGTTGGCAAAATCGCTAAAAGTTGCCAAATCAACCGTTACAAATGTAATTAAAGTGTTTGGGGAACGTTTGTCGACAGCCAGGAAGTCTGGATCGGGGGGAAATCGAAAACCGGAAGCCGCTGAGACGACAAAGAGAGTTGCCGGTAGTTTCAAGCGAAACCCTAACCTCTCTCTCCGAGATGCCGCAAATAAGCTGGGTGTATCGTCTACAACCGTGCATCGAGCCAAAAAACGAGCCGGACTATCGACTTACAAGAAGGTAGTGACTCCAAATCGCGATGATAAACAAAATACGACGGCCAAAGCGCGATCCCGGAGGCTGTACACGACGATGCTGACGAAGTTTGACTGCGTGGTAATGGACGACGAAACCTACGTCAAAGCCGACTACAAGCAGCTTCCGGGACAGAAGTTTTATACGGCAAAAGGAATGGGAAAGGTAGCTGATGTTTTCAAGCACATGAAACTGTCAAAGTTCGCAAAGAAATATCTGGTTTGGCAAGCCATCTGTACCTGTGGCTTGAAAAGCAGCATTTTCATAGCTTCCGGGACTGTCAACCAAGAAATTTACGTGAAAGAGTGTTTGAATAAACGTCTGCTGCCTTTCCTGAAGAAACACGGTTGTTCCGTACTGTTTTGGCCGGATTTGGCATCTTGCCATTACGGTAAAAAGGCCATGGAGTGGTACGCCGCCAACAACGTGCAGGTGGTTCCCAAGGACAAGAACCCTCCCAACACGCCAGAGCTCCGCCCAATTGAGAAATACTGGGCTATTGTCAAGCGGAACCTAAAGAAGACCAAAAAAAACTGCTAAGGGCGAGCAGCAGTTCAAGGCAAACTGGCTTTCTGCGGCGAAGAAGGTGGACAAGGTGGCTCTACAAAATCTGATGGCAGGGGTCAAGCGTAAGGCCCGGCAATTCGGATTTGGAAAAGCGGAAGCCTAACTGAATATTTTTCCTGAATTTTATACTAATTGAACTTGAAAAATAAATTTAATTTGATTTTTTAAATAAATGATTTCACCGATTTACACGCGTTTTCCCTTGACGAAATTTTGACCGTATCACCCTTTATCTTTTACATCTAGGGAAATATCAATAGATTTTCCAGACAATTCTGCCTCTGAGTAAGATTTCAGGACCATTCTGCAGATTTCAATAGTGTATTTTATACAGAATTAGCAACTTCTTATCAGAATTATTGAAAGTTTGAAGAGAATTGTAGGACTAATTAGTAGAATCCAAACATTTGCCCTCCTTTGCGTAGAAATCGGCTTAAGAAGCATGTCACATGTTTTATGAGCAAAATTTACAAGAGGATTAAAAATAATAACTGCTTCAAATTTCCTGTAGTGTAATTTTCAACGACATTTCGTTTAATTTCTTATACAAACTCGTGCAGGTATACAGTTAACGGAAAAAATATAGTCTATGGAAAAGTTTGAAATAGTTTAAACTAGACAATATGTGTTTAAAAAGTATGAACGGCAATCACAGCCTGATGATTATAATGATATGAGAATGGTTAAGAGTATTAACATTAACATTGGTAACCACAACCAACCGCTTGGCGTCTTCTTCTCGCTTTGTCCGCTCCTTCTCGCACCATCTCAAACTCCTTGCATGCCCGATCATGCTTGGCATGCAAATGTTCTAATTCACTAACAAAAACGTCCTTCCCGTGACAAGCGTGTAGATGCAGCGGTGTTCTCGGTCTCTAGTAACAACGGTTGTCGAACAAACAATCATGTACCTCCCCGATGACTGTAAGGACGTGACCGTCACACTTATTGACCTTGAAAGTATTGATTCACCGGATTTTGCAAACTGACAATGGATTGCTAATCCCAAGCTCCATTCATATGGTTCGTTATGAAAATTTCGCTGGATTTGATCACGGAGTAGCAACTATGAACTATATGGTCATTAATGATCTTGCTCATGCTCTCATTAATGTGAAGGTTTTGCATGGCAGTTTTTCGTGTAAATATATGTACATCACAAGAAACAGCTAGGTGGGAACTGTCGTTAAAATCCATATCTCTCACGCTGATGAGCGAACGATGACAATTGTTACTATCAACAAAATCTTAGAAGAGTCTTATTAGAATTATGTAAACTTTGTAGAACTATAGAACACTAGTTTGGCCAAAAACCTGGATCATTTAATAAAAACTAATTGCTAAACAAAAGAAATTCAACGGCTTTAGTGACGGTATGAATTTAGCTGGTTATATTGTTCTGACACGCACTATATGAGTCACTGATTCTTAAATAATAGAACTGTGCTGAATACACTTTAATCGTATACCTGTTGTGTGCATTTTTTCTCTATCGTAGCCAGCGTTGTCAGGTCATTTTCATAAAATTCTGGACCAGTTGAAATATAAAATCTGGAAAAATCTGGAAGGCTCCAAAAATCCGGTTTTTAACATAATGCTATTGAAATCAAAGTGATGTGCCAATCTCCCGTCAAAATCGTTCTGTATAACCATCTGGAGTTTATTCAAAGTACCAGAATGTTTATGAATTACATGTTTAAATAAATTATATAAAACAAATAACTTGTTTGCATTACTTAAATCGCTCGAAAGATAAGAAAAGTATTGACACAGTGTGTCCAAAAAGTTTAAATATCCATTACGCAGCATTTCAAAAATTGAGTTAAATCGTTGGTACAATACTACTGCAGAATATATTTTTAGAATTGCTTTTTGTTAGTCTGAATTTACATGAAACTCTTTACAGGATTTACAGGATATTTTCGAGTTCCATTTGAATCATCCTAGAATTCCATCATACTTCTTTTCTGAATTCCCCTAAAATAATCTTGATAATATCCCAACGTTTTCAGTAACATTCTAAGAGTTCTTTTGTTATCTCTTATAAATCACTCTCCGATTCCACAACTCCCTCAAACTAGCAATAATTTCCAATAATTGGCATAATTTTGTTTTCATCTTTCTCTATGAAATTCCATTAGAATATTCTTTATAATTTCTTTGGCACACTCTTTAGAATAACCGTCCCACAATTCTCAAACTTATCTGATAATTCCCTTTGAGCTGCTTTGTAGGTAAGGTCAGAATTGTTTTTGAAATCCTTTTCAGTATTTTCTAAGTACTCATATACTTTGCCAAAATGGCATTGAAAGTCTCCCAGAAATTGCCAGATGTTCTTTTGGCATAATTACGATTAAATTTCTTAACATTTTATAAAAATGAATCTCCATACAAACATTGAACAGAATTCCATTGAAATTATTCTCACTATTCGTATCAGCATACTCCTTAAGTTTCATCATAAGAACTTTCTTTGATTTCTCTCCCGAATTCTATTTTCATTCTTCACAAAATCTCCATGCAATCGTCATCAAAGTTTTTAAAAGACAACTGACACTGTCTTCAACCAGAGGTTGCACAGACAGAAAACTGACAGCACACCACACCCAGTAGACCAGCGGCTGGAGCGGGAATCGAACCCTCACTTCGTGGCATTCACAATACGCCTGAAGGACGGGTGACACCGCACAACCACGAAGCTTACAAAGATGGATGGAACTCTACTCATAATTAACTTGGTTTCGCAAAGAATTTGCCTCACACTTCATTGTAAACTATTTTCAACATTACCTTAAAATTCTGAAATTCTAGGGCAATTCAGGATTCTAAAGAAATTGAGACTGCTGTAACTCAATATTTACAGGTACTTAAAAAAAATGCTAACGCCTTTGAAATTTTCCTTATGAATTATCCTCAAAAAACTCACAAACATACTTCAAAATCCTGGTGGTTGTCAAGATTCAAAAGCCTTGCTAATTTTCCAAGGCTGAATTAATTGTTTTCAATCCTGACAGTTTTCGATTTCTCTAAATTAAAAGAATTATGAAAATTCCTCCATATTGAAGTGTTGTTTTTTTTTTAATATAGAAAATAAATAAAAATTCCAACTAAATAAACAGTCAAGCCCACTATTTTTAAAAGTTTGACAAATTTTTTCAGCGAATAATCTTTAGAAAATGGCTCCATTTTCATGATTCTGCAACCCATTAACATGCAAACATATTGTAACAATTCAATGTACAATGTTGTAATAATTTCCAACGTTGATGACCTTTAATAATTGAAGAAGCAGTTTTTATTCTTTGATTAGAGTGTAAATCAATTGCAATGATATTTTTAAAGCAACATGTTTGAAAAGTCTGGGAAAATCTGGAACATATTTTAAAAATCTGGAAATATACGTAATCTGTCTGTGTATCTGGCCGGATGACCGAAAATCTGGAAAATCCAGATAAATCTGGAATACTGGCAACGCTGATCGTAGCTAATGCATCTCTCCTATGCATTTATCACCAATTGAATGATAATGTTGAATTTCGTGCTTTGCTTAATATACTTCCATATTGTCCAATATCCTTCAAAATAGAAGAAGGAAATTATTTTGTATTCAATTTATGTTAATTGAATATATATCTCTTGCAAATCTTGCTTATGCCAGTGATTTATCAATATTTATCATTTGAACTGTTCAGTGGTTCACGTTCCGCGAGCAAAAGTAGATAAGTCCGAGTTTTCTTGGCATACAGCACTATGAATGTGTATTTTAAGTTCGCTCCGACTAATTTGGCGCATTCGAGGGTCACCTAGTGGTGTATCATAAATCTTGTCTGAACTTCACTGTTCCTGCAACTCTGGCGTTTCGCCCACTTTCAACAGCAATCTAGAAACAAGGCAAATAAAACAATACCGTACTTCCGTTTAGCATTATTTAAAGCTCGAAAGGCAGCCCTTGTACGCCGTAATGTACTGTCGCTACGAACATGATATCGGCGGCCCCACAGGTGCTCCAGTGCAAACAACACGATACACGTTCATGCCGACGATCAGCCAAAAATGCAATGAAGAAAACGACCAGAAACTACAGCGGCCGATTTGCCGGAAAAGTGTGCGGTGTATGTAGACCGATTTGCTTCATAAACCCTGAACGCAAAGCGAGTATTCCGAACAGTGCAAAATGCAATGGTCACCATGCTGCTGCTGCTGGAGCAAAAGTAGTGCACCGTGGTTGTTTTTCTTACCGTGGTGTACTTTTTTTTCATCCCTGATGTGCTTTCTCTCAATTCCAGTTAGTTCCTAATGTAGGCAGACTGAAACACACCGGTAACCGCAAATACAAATAACTTGCCTTTTTATCCTTGCTCGTGCATGTTCGCAAAACCGGGACTTGTCGGTGCAATAGTTTATGTGTCTAGTACAATTACTAAACCGAGAAATTTCCCTCAAACAAAAGGGTAGGAAGCGATATTCATTCCTTTTTTCGATGGTTGATCGTGTACATAGTAAAACATGCGGCAGAGGATTGGATTCCAATGAGGAACAGAACTATGGTCATGCGGCAAAAAGCAGGTATTCGTGAATTTGCAATCAGTTATAGATGTTCGGGAGTCCCATTATTCAATGCATGAGGGTTTTTAATTTCAACGTAAAAATAAACATATTGGCCTGATATTCAAATTGAATATTGTGTGAAATCGCCAGTCTCCAGAAGCATTCTCTTCAAATGTGCTTGGCTCCTATTATAAATTTAAATATTTTAAAAACCCTCTTGCTTGTTCGATCTTAATTTGAAACTTCACATGTAAATTTCACTTATGGTGAAATCCATATTTCTTTGATTTAAAGAAAAGAAAGTACTTTCTAGTCAGATTTGTATTACTTCATGCGTAAAATTGACGATTACAAAGATGTAGATGACATTCTATGCCCAACAATATCAGACTTAAGGAGAACATTTATTAGTTAGAGAAAGTTATGATCTGTTCGTCGATAGTTCTGTTAGAGTACGGCAGTGTGAAAACATGTATAGAAGTAGAAAATGAGCGAGGATGAAAGATGTCATTAATTCAACCCCTTACCATGTTCATCTTGACTTGAAAATAATCATACTAATATTTGACGTACGGATTCGTTGACGTGTATAGTGGTCCCCCAACGAACCTAAAGACAATTTAGTAGTAAACCCCCATGCCGTGCCAAGCACGCTACTATAGTGTACGCTCCATATGTATCGAAAAACCGTTAATGGACTGAACGTCAACGTAGAACTATTTCTTGCTTTGTTATTCTTTCACACTAAGATTATTTTACAGATTTCTGTAAAGTTTTACCGAAATCTCAACAGCTGAATGTTCGGTAAACAATTTTACAGTTTTCCTGTAATTATTTACAGATATCTGTGAAAAATTCACAGATATTTGTGAAAAATTACAGGAAATCTGCGAGGCTGTTTACCGGACGTTCAGCTGTTGAGATTTCGGTAAAATTTTACAGATTTCTGTAAACATTTCTAAATGTGTTCAGGAAATGGACCCATATGTATGGATAAACGCCTCTCTGTATTTGTGAATGAAATTAAGTGTGTTCCAAGATACGGAAACGTACTCATTTACACACAAATATATCCATTCTAAAGACGTGGTGTCCTGTGCTTTACTAAGAAGTCGTCTCCATTCCATTCCAATTTATTTTCAAGCCGGGTCCCTCCTCCTCCGACATTATTACAACGTGCCCGCCCACTGTAGTTGCCCTACTTTTGCGGAGTGGACGATGGGTGCTTCTCCCTGCAGCTCTGGTGCAATTCGTGGTTCATTCCGTCTTTCATCTGTACTCCATCGTAGATGGTACGCAACACCTTCCGTTCACCACGGTCCTCCACGAGCATAATTCAAGTCTCGTGTCTGTAGAGGACCACCGGTCTAATCAGTGTCTTGTAAATAGTCACCTTCGAGCGGCGGTGAATCTTATCCGACCCGAGCGTTATCGAAAGTCCAAAGCATTCACGATTTCCTACCACAAAGCGTCTTTGAATTTATCTGTTGGCATCATTATCTGCAGTAAAAAGCACAAACGAAATGACAGACGGAGCGGCTTGAAAACTTTGGTGACTCACCTGCTATTTCAATTTTTCAGTGTACCACATGGCAACACCACTACTACTGGATTGTACCACATGGCAACACTACTACTGGATTGTACTAGCATTTTTACCAAATGTATTAGAATGTTTTGGTTCTATCTCTTTCACTCTATTCAAAACTGAAATGCATAAAAAAATGACAAAATGATACGCACTCTTTGCACACTGTCAAAGAATCATTGTACACAAAATCAACTTTGTTCAAATCAAAACAAAAAAAACTAACCCATCTGGTGGATGATGCCACAAGCTTCCAAGAAAATTCTATTACAGTGAACCACATTATTTAAATGGATTTCTTCGCCAGTTAGTCGTCTGTCACTTCGTTTGCCGTAAAAAGTGAGCCCAAATACACAAACTTATCGACCACCGTGATTTCGTCGCTATCGTACTACTCAGAATCTGTTGCTAGCTCGCTGATCTTCACTTAACTTATGTTGCAGCTCCGACATAAATTGTGTGACTGCCCTGCTGACGGTATTCCAGACGCCCTCCTCTTGAAATATTTCATCAACGCCATTCTCTGCGTTAATGGCAGGCACAGGCATACCAAAAGTACCGCCTCATGACAGTATTCCAACGGCTGTCGCTTTCTTTTTCCTACGACAGCCTTGAGATTGAGCTATAAGCGACAGCCCACAGTGAGGCTGTTATACGACATGCAACGTTGCCGTCTTGTGCAGTACACGACAGCTCGTTCTTAGTCATGTATTTTGTTCGTTCGGCTATGACAGTCTCGGATGGTCATTCGTAACGTTCCTCGTACATACAACAAGCAGTCCGTCAAACTGCCGATTCGTTGCTGCTGTCTTTGAAATTTAGTTTGTATGCCGTAAGACTACTACTACATTACCAGTGTCCGGTGTGGCGCCGGAGCTCGTTCGTTTGCTATCACGTTCGTGCTGCCCATTGCAAAAATATAAGCCTATCCGACACCAACCTAACTTCTACCAAACCCCAACCCGATGTTGGCCCGACATTGACCCGACATAAACACATAATAGACCCGACATCGACCCGACATTTGGCCAACGTCGACCGTAAATTGACCTTACATTGATCTGACATCGGACCGACATATCTGTTCGGGATCATTCTTCTGGGTTTCTTCCATACTCTACTGCCGTATATCAATTGTATATAATGTCTCGTGACAGCCTTTTCGTGACAGCCACTTGGGTAAGCTGAGGGATGTCGTCGGTTTGTGAAGGGTGTTATGACGACAGAAACATTGATAAACTGATCATAAAGAACTGTATAAATACAGCCCATACGGTTAACTACGTTCCAAGCACGATGATTTTAGCAAAGCGGGTATAGATGCGACTGTTCTAATACAGCTTTCATTCGTTGGTGCGTGCGCTGTTGCCAATACACTTCGAATTCAGATCTGAACGTACGGTAGCAAGCGGTAGTAAAGCACACAAAGCAACAGTTAATTCAGGTATAAACCAACTGTCGCGAGGAGGCTGTACTTTTTGGAAGCCTGGGCAGGCACCTCCCTTCGCACTGCTTCAAATATAAAACAGTTAAGGTGGAAATCAGTTCGAAAAATTCAACTACATACAAACTCATACTTGCGAGTGTGTGTGTGTTTGAGAGACACTACTGTAATTACCCAATTTTAAGTGGATTACGGCGCACAATGAAAATTGGGAATACCATTAACAAAAACTTAAAACACCTACCTTAGTATACCGCTCACATGAATCTGAGTTTTAACCCTTTTCGATAAAAAAAGCTGCCCATTTCAATTGAGGCGCGCCATCGTTTTATTTTGGGCCGCTAACGCACACCCTCTCACTACACTACACTAACACACTCCAAAAAAGCAATGTTTTGGTTCATTGCTCATTTTTATATGTTTCACAACACTTTCCGTTCTTTTCCACGGCTTCACGTTGTTGTTCTATGACTTAACTATTAATAAAACGTTAAAAAATCCGCGGCGACAGGCACAAAATCGCGAAAACTTCACCAAACGAACTTTGCGAAAATTTAAAAACGTCGATCGCTTCCCCCCGGCGCCGTACTAGCACTTTCCTGTTGTTTAATTCTCTACGCATTGGTCTGGCAGTCAGGCTTAATGTTTCTTTTACTCTCGCACTTTTAAAATGCAAAATGTTTTACGTCATCATCATTGCCAAACAACAGTGAGAAAGGGACAAAACAAAAACACATGACCAGTCCTGTTTTGTTGGCACAGTCCCAGAGGGTGTGTGTGTTTATTTTCAGTTGGGCTGATTCACAAGGGTGCTAGAATCATTTCACCGAATTCAAAATAAAACATCAATTCTCAAATGAATGTTGCGTGAGGATTGCGTTAAAATTGAAAGAAATATTGATTGCGATAGCTTATTACGCGTAATAATGCATTTCTACTTCGTAAATGATAATGTCGAGTACTAACAGAAATTATGACTCAATACTAAACTTGCTTTTGGCAGCACTGCCAGCTGACTAATGTATGTAAAAATAATGCTCAATTCGTGCGTAACTTCTTCGTGTTCTGGGTGCAGTTTTTTAATCAGAGATAAAAATGCCGCATTTAACGAATTCAAAAAAAGGCGGCTTTTAAACGCGAAGGAATCCAGTATGTGAAAGCGTGGAATCCAGGAATCCAGTATGTGAAAGCGTGGCGATGCATAATACAGAACCGGAACCGGAAAGCGATGAGGAGTTTGAAGAAATCCTGAACTTTCTTTCTGAATCAGATTCAGCATATTCGGTCAATAGTGAGGGCACTGAATTTGAGTGTTTTTTCAAGTTTAAAGATGCAAATGTCTAGGAAGGATAAAAAAACTTTCGAATAAACTTTATGTACCGATAAGATGCAATCTCAGTGATTTTGAAATAAAGAGTAAATATTATCTGAAAATCACATATGGAACAAGCTTATACACACAAAAAATGCCATTATTCTCTGTTCTTTAATCAAACATATTAATATCGTCGAAGGACCATTATTGAAATTGGAGCTTCTTTCGGACTTCGGATCCACAAATTCTAGATTAGACCATAACCGAAAACTTGAAGTTGTGCTATGGTGTTCGGTGTGTCTATACTAGCATTAATGCAAACTCTCTAACAAAGCCGAGATATAAGTACACAGAGGAGGGTCCCGTGGCGTAGTTGTTTTCTTCTCAAATGGATGGTCATAGGTTAGATTTCCAGACCCCCCCCCCCACAGCCTTCTATAGCCGGAAGGAAAGTAAAGCCGTTGGTTCCCGGGCCATGAGCTGATGGGTAGTGTCCAGCTGTGGAAGCGGTTGGTAGCATTGGTACTCAGTACGGAAAACAAGATCGACGGAAAAAATAAGTAAATAACACAATTTCAAAAAATAAGAAAATGCTGAACTCAATTCCCCAGATAAACCCTTACGTAATAAGTACATGACCCCTTACATGTATGAATTTATTTGAATCTGAATTTTACACTTGCCATGATTTTTTTAGAAAATCTTAAGTTAAACTAAAAACTGCAAAACTACAATACTTCCCCTCTTTACAAAGATAAACACTAATATACTATATGTATTGGTATTCCAGTACCAAAACCAATACATACGTTCAAATCATTAATGCATACTTATACATACAAAGGCCAAATACAATCTGATTTGCACCTTAAAGATAAAGATTTCTACATTCCGGACAAAGGGGTTTCGTTGGTGTCCGAACCGATGCAGTTACTGTCTGAAATAGCCATAACCAGACCGGAATTGCATCAGGTAGAAGCTTACCTCTCCATTACACCCAGGTCGAGGGAATCGGTATTAGCCTGGGTGTTCATTAGGGTGGGTCAAGTTTGTATGGCGGATCACAACCCCCTGTTCCCCACTGCTCTTCAGATGTGTATTTAGGTTCCCACCAACGGTGCCAAATTTGTACGAATTCGGTTATGATCTGGATTTGCTGGAGAATTTTAAATGTTGTATGGGAAACGAAATGAACCAATGCATTTGCTTGCCAAACACTCTTATTGTTCAAATTTAACTAAATCTTGGAAAAAGATTGGGAATATCATGCAGAACAACTTTGTTGAAGACTTTAAATCGATTAGACTTCTTAAAAAAGTTTATTATTATATTAATTTAGAGCTAATGCTCCGTGAAAAAATATTAACGTTCAGTGCAAATATCAATTATCGGCTTTCAGTCTTCGAAAGAGTTCTCTTATATAGTATTCTAAATCTTAGTCCAAGATTTGGTAAAATTTGAGCTATATTTGAATTTTTGGTACTTTAAAACGGTTTTTTTTTCTCTGTTCGGGACCTAACACCACTTCGGCCAGTAATTTGATCTATTGTAGTATATCCCGTGTCCTTAGATTAGTGCATGTCGTATTACTCCATCACTATTGAGAAATGATGAAGTTTTTTTTTTTTTTTACGGTTGTCATTCTTGCATTTATCGCAAGGATCCGACTCTAATTGAAAGGTCCTGCTATTTATACCCTTCTGAGTGTTGAAACACCCTCCAAAGGCGCGCACCTTTGTCAGTCAAAATGGGATTCCTTAGCAACAAAATTGAGGAATGACACTGAACATCAGTTTTTTTTTGTTTTAGGGTTACTTTTATAATACTCGATTAACATGCAATCGAAGTGTGCCGTGGCCACTATTAGACTTGTTTGTTTTCAGTCGCTGGTGCTGATTTCGGCACTGGTCGCGAGTTAATTCGGCCGGTGAGGAGCAGGCACTGCGTCTTACAGACTATATACTGGTGAACTGAAGCCGTTGTGTAGCGAGTGATTGGTGATTGAAAGTGGACGCAAGTCATTTTTTCTCTTCTGAGGTCCCTTCAGTTGATGCAGCTAGAGTGTGTTTCGTTGTTGATGGGGGTTTACGCTGCTGTGTGAGGAACGAAAGGTGAGTGTGCTGTTTTTAACACCGGTTATTAGTTTGCAACATCGGGTGAGATCTTTCCTTTATTTTACTTTTAACCTTAATTCCATTATTATATGAAACATTAAATGCTGGGGACGGGACGGTCCATCAGGGCACCCGATAGAAGTGAAATGGATGGTGAGTGTCGAAATGCCATCATGAACATTTCGTGAAAAGAGGGCGGGATCTTCTTTCCACTCATTGGAACATCCTCCGGTTTTTTGACGGGTTGTATGATCCTATTGTTGGAAGGAGATTCTCATTTATCCCGTGGATACACGTGGGCGATGTTGCCTACGGATTCACCCAAACCGTTTTCAGCCTTCATACAATGGCAGGATGAGTAAAATTAGAGGTTATTAAACTTGATCAAGTCAAACAGTGATGATAGTCCACAGTCTACCGACAGTTGCCTCGCTACAGTGAGTGGTAATTCCATATCATATCATATTACATATCACTTTGATAATACTCGATGAATGTAGAAAAACAATTTAATACAAGAAATATTAAATTTTGAATGAGTACATATTCAGAAACACCATCGATAGTTAATGTAATAAGTGATTGTTTGAGTACCATTTCAATCAGGCAATACACAAGAAAATAGTTTTTACAGATGTTTGGAAAATATGTAAAACATATAAAACTCTCCACTATATCAAAATTAATACCCTCAGCTACAAAATGGAACCAACGTTTCTAATTCGGAAATATTGCAGAGAGTAAATTTAATCAGTATGTTCTACTATCAATGCTACCCGCCTTATCAAAGATACCCCGTTTTACGGTAAGCAAATGATCGTTCCATTTCCCATACATATTCCCTTACAAAATTAAAATTTCTCCCACAAATCGAGCTTTTTTTTGCTCGAACTTCGACATTCAATGCTCACTCTCCGTATAGAGATTGCACTCGAAAAAAAAAATGCAACACTAACTTTTGAGTACAACTATTTATTGCATGGGTAAAAATTGATGAAATTTTGAGTATAACTAGTTAAAAGTGTATTGTTTACATGTGCAAAATCTCGTTACAATCTGTCAAGTGGTTATCGAGATGGTAAAAAAATATGAAATCGTTCAAGGAGACCCAGACGACCCAGCGGCGAGTTGGCAGCGGAAGAAAAGCGAAGACGACCGACCCCGTGAACGCAAGGAAGGTGAGGGGTTACTTTACGTGCAATCCGAACCTTTCGATTCAGGACGTGGATAAGAAGGTCAATTATTCCGTCTGGTTCGTCCAGGAGACAATGAAGCTGGCCGGACTTCATGTCTTTATGGTACGGAAAGCGCCTAACCGAACCGATAAACAGAATACGGTGGCCAAATCCCGCGCCAGGAAGCTGTACCGCGAGTGGTTGGTGCAGCCGAAATGCATCGTATTGGACGACGAGACGTACATTAAAGCGGACGCCAAGCAGATCTCCGGCCTGGATTTTTTTGTCGGCAAGTCCCGCTTTGATGATCTGGAGAAGTTCCAGAAGAAGAATGTCGACAAATTTGCCAAGAAGTACTTAGTGTGGCAGGCGATGGTACATCTGCATCCCCACTCCACTGCCCAAACACTGAAGTATTCTCCGATGACTACCGGTCTTCGTCCGATCAGATCTTCGGTAAGTCCATCCAGCATCTGATGAAACTGCTCCATCGTCCATCTATGAGGTACGTAACATTTGCATATGAAGATTTCGTTAATTTAGGCGCAACCACTTTTTGAATAGGGTATTGTATTGTCGAAATCCCAGCACTATCCGACATCCAGTTACCGTTATCGAGAGGAACTCAATACGGATTCGCAATGATTGCATCGTCACACTTTGTTTCCGTTGTCGACTGCCACAAAAGTTGCTGTGTAGTTTCGCAATGATTGAGCCTTATTTGTGTTTCCTCTTTTACCGTTGGCCTGCTGCCGCCTTTTTGTATGCAGGTCAACCTCTTCTTGAAACTTACAAGTACAAAATATGATCCTAATACCTTATGATTCCATTATACATACCATGATTTTTTTTTTGAAAATGAATGGAAGTAACCCTTCTCAAGGGAGTGGCATATAATAGCCAAATAGATTCAGTAAGCACTGCTGGGCAAAAACTTGTAATGATTTCCCAAAGTATAAATTAGCGATATGCGGTGTTAGTGCCGCACATAGGGTTATACAGATCACAAATCATAAATTGCATGATATTTTAATATAACATGGATTTTTTGTCTCTTTCACTTAATAAATTAATCTCTATTAATTTTGTACCCAGATGCATAGGAATATGAACAAAATAAGCATTCTAAGTTTTTTTTTTCCTCTGTTCGGGACATAAAACCACTGCGACCAGTAATTTGATCTATTGTAGTATATCCCGTGTCCTTAGTTTAGTGCATGTCGTATTACTCCATCACTATTGAGAAATGATGAAGTATTCGGTTTTGATACAGTTGTCATTCTTGCCTTTATCGCAAGGAATCGATTCTAATTGAAAGGTCCCGCTATTTATACCCTTCGGAGTGTTGAAACACCCTCCAAAGGCGCGCCCCTTTGTCAGTCAAAATTGGATTCCTTAGCAAAAAAAAACAAGACATGACACCGATAATGACCATGCATCAGAACCCTAGTCTTAACCACTTCAAACTAGGAAACAACGAATAGAAGATTAGGAATCACATAGGTGAAGACTAACTAACTCATTTTTCCTTGTTTCAAGATCATCCTCGGTCCACGCAACCCGAAGACTTATCACTATCAACAAGGCATAAAAAGTAACAAGGACTAAGATGTGTTCCTTTGATTACTGTAAAATCCTGTTCCCCTAGTTTGAAGTAGTCAAGACTAGGAATCGGTGGTAGATCTTACATCCCGTAACGTACCACGAAAAGGTGATCTACCCACGTTACGGGGCAGCATTCTAAGTTAGTAAAATGTTTGAACTCGTATATTGCGTGGCAAGCTTAATAATGCTTTATATTCACGAATTTTAAGACCCGAGTATATCCTCAATCGAACCCGTGGCCTCCAGAATAGCATGTCCTACTGACTAGGGTATAGGGAAGTCCAATACAATGTATTCAAAATATTTTAACTCTTTTGTCATGCTTTATATGTTCGTGCTCTAAGGTTACCAATTATGAGTTGAAAAATATGCGAAGTATTATTCTTGTGCTCCCCATTCCGTTGTCACGGTGATATAGCTACGTAGGCAACATTTTCCATTGAAAATATCCTCTTACGAACATACTCGTCACCATCTTGGACGAAAAGGTGTTCCTTCCATTGTATGGGTGAGACACTCTTGCTACAGCCATAATGATACGACAGTAATTGATCAATGACAAAGTGAAGACATCCTTCATCGCCAACATCATCAAGTTTTACCAGGCCCTTCCTGCACGACGGCGCAAAAAGTGGAAGTGGGAAAACATCAGCCCAGCAGTGCACGTAATGAGATAAGGCACACACTGGTTTCTTTTACATAACAGGTTGTTCGATGTACTGAAGCGCCTTGATGAGCATACTCATAATAATGGTCTCCTTTCAGCGTTTTGTTGCTTTGTCGTATTGTACCACAGTGAACACACCCGGTGATTACGGGAATATTTTGAATTTTTCTGAGAATGACACGGGAGCATAACTAAAAATTAATATGAACTGTCAGAATTGATGTAATGATTGATGTTGATCACAGTTACAGATCGTACTGGGGTACTTTTAAAAATGTAATCAAGGTGACCTGTGAAAATATATGGTATCCATTATCGAAGGTATGTGAAAATGATCATCTAAATTGGAGAAGTTTGAGCTGGTTCATTTGCTCACCTATCAGTTTTTGTAAACAATACTTGTAATGTCCTTTTCACGCGAACATAAGCTCGCCTATGAAAGCCAACAAATCCAGCGGATATGGATAATTCTCCCCTATCGAATTTGTTGTAGAAGGGCATGTTGATTTTTTACTTCAGTTCAAAGTGTTGGCGTAGCACAGTTGGTAGTGTCAAGGTTTGTCAATTCGGTAGCCTCGAGTTCGATTCCAGGTTCCGGTGCAGAGTTAAATAATTTGGTGGTTTGCTGCTTGTAACTGATTTCGATTAAAATTTGGTTCACAGCAAAATAAACTCAATAAAGTCCTCCATCAAAAAATAGTTCTAACAATATTTACCCGGCTTCAACAAAAACCTTGTGTAGTAATTATTGGATAACCGGGAAAAGATTAAATAGGCACCTTTCAAGTTCACACACAACTAAAAACAGCAGGATAACAGCTGTATAGAAGCGTTAATGGATATGCAATAAGAGCTTGTCCAAAACCGCCAGATTTGCTTGTATAGATAGAGATTGAGTAAAGGTTTCCTCATATCGTTTTACGTTTGAATACAGCTTACAGCTTTATAAACATTCCAATTCCACTTATTTTTTTTAAATAATGAATAATACAAATTCCTTCAAATCTTTACACGGTGTCTCTTTCGCCCACAAAGTCGGTATAAATGTTATGATTTATCGTCCTAAATCACACTTTTGCCTATACTTTTTCGAAAACACCACCATTTTTTATGATTTTTTGAGGAAAAGTCTTTCTCTGTATGACCTTCCACACATGTGCCAAAACAATGATTTTTATTTCGCACAGGCGTCAAAACCTCAAAATGAACTTTTGCCCACCTAACTCTATCGCTGAAATATTCCCCTAATGAAACCTTAGGCTCGCATCCCAATATGAGACTGGTAGGAATAATATAAAGTAATAAAAAAAAAATTATTATAGATCCCTCTGAAATAATTAAAAAAAAAACCTTTCTCTTTTGTTTATCTCATCCAAACATTATTTCTTAAGCCCAAAAATGTATGGAAAAATTACTCCCGATAAAACAGTTAAAACTCGGTCAATCGGCTGTCGACCGAACCAGGCCACTTTCGATGTGTGTCACGCGATCATCTGTTTACTCGGCAGCAACCATTGTGTGGTCATCATCATTGTTCTTGATCAGTAGTTCTTTCGGTCGATGCATCGTCGACTTTGGAAAGCGACTGTTTCGTGATGAGTGTGTCAGTGCTGACCACGTTTTACGTCAATTTCTGCAATGGAAGTGCTCTGCCCCCCGTTGGCGATACTGCCTTACAATGAAACCACTTGAAGCGGATTCCGTTCTGATGGAGGAGGCTTATTGGATAGTGGAAGATAAAGTTTTTATTGTTTTGTACCTTTTGACTATAGTAAATGTATTGTAATGAGAACAAGAATCCTCGCCTCTGTAAAATTAATTCAATTGAGCGTTATCAAATAAATTAATACACAACAAAGATCACTTAAAGCTAGCCTCAAATGAAAGAAGGGCATCTAAACTTCCGTTTGGGGGGTGTTTCAGCGATACAAATTTATTTTAATAATAATGTTATTGTATTAGAAACACTAAAAATCGTGTAAATGTATGAGACAATTCATAAAATATTCCATATATTGTTTGCAGCCGCTTTATTGTTTGTTTCACATCCTTGATGTGCAGCAGGCATTAATAATGACAAGAAAAATGATAGATGTATCATTTTCCAGGATTCTTTCAAGTACTGGCTGTGTATGTGTAGACTAGACTTGAATTTGTGCATGCTTGGATGTTTACATCACCATTAAATCCAGATTATTTTTTCAGTGTAGCAGAGTAGAAACATGCATCTCAGATTAGCGAGTAATTGAAAGTAAAGAATATTAATACATAATAAGAATTCCATCCCGGATCAAAAACAAATTCGCTATAAGTTACAATCTTTGACTCTGCTTGGGGCTTAATAATAATTTTGATTAGAACCTTTTGGTTCCCATTCCATGTAAGCCACTAATCGCCCGCCATATCGTTAATATAGGGTTTCCGAGCTTTATATTATTCATATAACTATCAACCTTTGTTTGTACAACGTAATATAATATGTACATTTGCCTTACCCACTGTATCGATCCTACAGTCTTCAAAACCTCATACAAAACAATAAATAGTATCTCGCATGCCTCCGCCATGGCAGGACAGCCTAACAATCGGTATGCTTTTATTTATATTTCTTTCCGTATCATTACAACGTAGTCCAAGTAACAATTTTGGTATAATGAGAGAGAGAAGGATTAGTATTTTCCATTTAATTCCACTACTTTATTTGCTTATCCTTGACAGATACGCGTATTTCGTTTACAATGTGCAGACTTCTTCAGTGTCTTGTACTAATACTCGACTATAGTACAAGACACTGAAGAAGTCTGCACATTGTAGACGAAATACGCGTATCTGTCAAGGATAAGCAAATAAAGTAGTGGAATTAAATGGAAAATACTAATCCTTCTCTCTCTCATTATACAGGTATTCCACTAAGACGCCCACATTCATCAGGAAACAAGTTTGGTTTTCTAAGGGTTCTGGAGACCGTGATTTAGACTTGTAGCATGCTTTAAAACCTTGATATAACTTGCAATGTTACTTGGAGGGATCCCACCCGTGCGCGATCAACCTTACATCGCAAAAGGATAATTAGCGGGCAGGAATACAGCAAGGGAAGTAGAGCCGTTGGTCCCCGGTTCATGAGTTGATGGGTCGATAGGTAGGGTCCAGGTGTAGGAGCTGCCTCCCAGGCGTCGTTAGCATTGGTGCTCAGCACGGATAACAAGATCGACGGAAAACAAATCAAGCAAAAAAACACAAACACACCTGGTAATGCAACTCTTTTCAAGTCTAAAATCCAGAACAAAGCACAATACTACATTCCATACAGTAACAGGTAAATCAAAGCATACTTTAATCAACTATTTGGGCGTGTGGGGCAATTATGCTCGGCGGTGGCGGCGTGAATCGGCGTGGCATTTTTATGCGCCCATTAGTATTTTTTTTACAAATTGAACAATTAATATGCACGGTCAATGTAAAGGTAAACATCACACAGTTTACATTTCTTCAATGATATAACGTATCCACGAGGATCCACTGACATCGATAATCATGAACACATGCATCAACCGTTACGTCTAATCATCATATTTTTTTTTTTAGTTTTAATTTGTGAGATCTTAGTTCATGAGCCAATTGAAATGAGTCTAATTCGATTAAAATCACAACATTTTTAGATTAATGCAATATGAAATATTTGTTCACTTCCAAAATGCACAGATAGCTCATTTGGTTAAAAATGACAAAGTTGTAATTTTCCCAAGAATTCGACAATTTGGAATAAAAAAAGAGGGAAGTCCCTTGAACTGATTGGAAAACATGCGTCATGCCTGGTGCAATGTGTATAGAGTTTAGAGCTAATGTTTGACCTATTAAGCGCATTCCGGGGGGAGGTAGCTCATCGATTCTTCCGGTTCGCCTCCTAGCATTGTGCTATAAGGTACCAGGCGATAACCAGGGTAGTTGATCGATAGCTCGATGACGTCATTTCGTTGGCGTCTGCTATGGGAAATTCTCATAGCAGGCGTTGACGATGGGACGTTGTCGAGTTGTTGAATAGCAACTATCGTGGTAACTCACCGATTACCTGTCGATCTGCCAAATTTGGAAAGACGTCTGCATTGAATTGTCTCATATAATAATATTCCGCCCACTATATCACAAGAAATTGCGAGTAGCTGAGTGGAATGGAGATAAGTTAAGCATTGGGTACAGGACCAAGTCTCCCCTGGGTGGTGCCAGAAGATGAGCGCAATAGAATCATCAAGTTGCCATAAGGCACGGAATGAGACTATTGCATGGCTGGGTAGTCAAAGTCTTCCATTCGTTAGTCATTTCAGGTGGATTAGAACAGGTTTAGGTTTAGGGTGGGCGTTGGCCAGATTTGGATTTTTCAGATATAATCCTAAATAGGACCTAGATTATTTAATACACTAGTAACCTCAACTTCTGTCACAATGTTTCATTGTGACTAATCAACACTCAATGGGTAAAATATCAAATTTGCGGTAAATTTGAAAAAAGGGAACTTGGAGTGTAGAGTGCACTGCCCACTGGATGATTCTGAAGCCTGACCAAGTGAGTGGGTTACGGGTTTATTTGATTGTACGTCATTTCCAAGTTATATATAGATACATTCATACCATTGGCATTTTGTATTTGAGATAAGACAGAGACAGGATGCGGAGGGCCCGCTTAGGGGGAGCGTAACCCATATTATGGCTTCCATTTATTAAATAGTTCAGATAGGCTGGAAATGATAGGTTCATGGTGAGAAAATGTACCATATGGTGCCCGTTCACTGATCAAAATTAGATTCAAATCGTCAGGCTCTGCCCTGGAATAAGGGAATTGACGATGATTTGTCAAATTTCATTTTGCATTTGCATATAATTGTAAGTTTAGGTTTGCTTTTGTAATTGTAAAAAAGATAGTTTGCCTCAATTGAAACATTGAGTTAAACATGACGAATCATACCTCTAAAATAGTAGTAGTTACAGTGCCGCATTATCTAACTTTTGTTTTGTTTGTTTACATATAACTAATACTAATACCTCCTTGTTTTCTCTCTAATTTGTCTACTATGTCCCACCATCACGATGAGAGATGAGCTACCGTACATGGTACTCGCTCATGTACACTCCCAAAATAGTATGCCGCAAGTAAGTATATCACAGAGGCAACTAAAGATCCAGAAACAAAAACCGAAAACGCTGAACGGCAGATTGGTTTACAGTGGTCGACCAGGGTGTGTGCTGATAAATTACAAAATTACAATTACATCATTATTTCATACATCAGCTTGAATTGCGTTGATCGATATTACATTTTTTTGGCTGTGCACTACACCACCGGAGCCAGCAAAGTTCAACAATCCATCGTTGCTTATGCCTTTGTTGTCGTTTGGAACCAGTTTTGCGAGGTAGTTGACGATTGTGCGTATTTCTCGCGTAAATTTTGAAAAGGGCCTAGCCTGAACAATACGTAAAGAGCAAATTGAAACATTGTACGTCGCGTGAAAGTGGAACTTAATGAAGGCCTAAGTACTTTTTCGTAGTTTTTAGTTTTCGGATTTGAAAGATCGTCGGTTACAGTGGCCTGCTTACTGAGCAGAAAAACGCGGTCCCAGGTCCTTACATATCAAAGAGATTTATGGTAAAATCGCTTGTGTATCGTGTATTTTGCGAAACTCGTTGTTGTCGTTGGTTCCGGGTTTGAATGGATACACAAATTTGAGCAACGGTATTATGTGATATGAGGGGCTCGGTGGGCTTAGAGCAACCGTTTTTGCTTACTGAGCAGAACATCATGAGTCTATTCTCAGGCCCATCCACAATCAAGATTCGTCAATCGTTTTATTTGTTAATATGACTACATGGTAATAACAGCAACTCGGTGATTAAAAAGGTGCTCATCTGCCTAGTGGCAAACGTTTTTGCTTACTGAGCAGAAGACCGTGGGTTTAGTCCCAAGCTCCTTCGCGTTATATGATCGTTAGGACATCAATTCAGCTTATCGTTTACCAAAACGAACCCTGCTGCAAACCCGACCCTCTTATCCAACATCCCAGTGATTCCTCGTGGAAGTGCAGAGGTGTTCTCGGCTTCTATCAAAGCGAGTGTCATGGCAACACAATCCTTCCCATTCCTTTCTTGACCTGTGTTCGGGCGCGGCCGGCGCTGGTATTGCCTAATTTAAGATCACCAGTTTTTACACATTGAGGATGATTGCTAGTCCCAAGCATCGTCTATTGGTTCTCTGTGTAATTACAGCTGATCTGGCAATAACAGAGTAGCAACCGTGGGCGGTCAATCAAGCTCAAGCTCAATGTTTGACCTATTAAGCGCATTCCGCACTTTGTACCTCTTTTTCATACGGATTCTTTTTTTCAAAATTGAATGTTTTCACTATGGGTAGCTAATAAATGTATTCACCTTTCCATACGTACTGATAGATTTGATGTAGAGTAACAAATTGTAGAGATATTGTTGAAAATGTAGCACTCCTTCTTGACAGTAAACTCGGCCTACGGGTACGAAATTTGGCGTCACACATTGAAATTCAATGGCGCTGCACTTCGGCCTATCAAATTGAGAAAAAAGTTGATTCTATCGGAGTGCTTCTTTAGTTATCGAAAATAATGAATAAACACATTCATATCACGTGTTCTTACTGACTTACATGAAATATTTTCTGTTTCACCAATACAAGCAAGCGTGTTAGTCGTCGTGACAATAGTTTACTTTTCCGAGAACAACAACCAAGCACCGTTGCGGCCAACCTGGTCTATACAAGGTGTGGAGATCTAGCCCTCACGTATGTGTTGGTAGAGGGAAAAAGGTAAACATTGTGGGAGAGGATGACCACGACGTCATAGCAGTCGAAAGCAAATTTGTGAAATATGAAGTACAGTAAATTCTAGATATGTTTGCATGATGATTGCTCTTGCTTGTATGCTTTTGTAAAGTATCCGGGACATATCAGCAGCCGTTTTGTATTTTTATAGTAACTACTTACTTGAAAACGGGCAAACACTCACCAGCAGGCGGCTCTTTCCTGGTATACAGTGTGCTAATAAAATAATCAATAAATTATCTCAACATTCAGTAGAAACAAATTCATAAATGTTTTTTTTTTTTTTTTTTTTTTTTCCTTTGGTTTGTTTTTTCCGTCGATCTTGTTTTCCGTGCTGAGCACCAATGCTACCGACGTGCCAGGAAGGCAGCTCCCACACATGGACCCTACCTATCGACCCATCAACTCATGAACCGGGAACCAACGGCTTTACTTCCCATCCGAAGGAAGGCGTGATCAGAGATGTTATGCCTCAGAACATCCCAGCGGCGCCGACTGGGATTGAACCCAGGCCTGCTGGGGTGAGAGGTAATCACGCTTACCACTACACCACCGGCGCCGTTCACAAATTCATAAATGTTGGCTTCATACAGAAATTCTATAATTCATATTCAATTTCCAATGCAAACGCTGATTAAAAAAAAACGTTATGACTACGAGCGTGTTTGAGCGTACGAAAGAAGCAAATCGTGCGAAGCCGACTGAAAGCCGAATGAAAAACGAACTGCACCAATACGTACAGGCCATCAATTCCACACCTTGTATAGACCAGGTTGCGTTGCGGCAACGTTTAAACACGAAACTAATGATAGTTTTTACAGTGGCAAAGTCTGCAATACTACGCAAATATTGACATATGCTTATGGAGTTTTGCCATGGGAGTAAAGAGTTCAAATCGTCTATAATGTTTTTTTTTCACATTATAGACGATTTGAACTCTTTACTGCAATAGGCAGTGATCCATGTCAAGGCTCAAAATATATCCTTCCACCTAAATCTGCATTCTGGACCACTGCGCTATGCTACCGACGCCACGGAAGCAGCTCCCAAACCTGGACCATATATATCGACCCATCAACTCATGAACCGGGGACCAACGGCTTTACTTCCCGTCCGAAGGAAGGCGTGATCAGAGATGTTATGGCTCAGAACTTCCCGGCGGCGCCGACTGGGATTGAACCCTGGCCTGCTGGGGTGAGAGGCAATCAGGCTTACCGCTACACCACCTGCGCCGCTACCATGCGTTCTTATAGACTATGTTTTGTATTTTTGAATTAAAGCATCGTACCAAACCTACAATTAACTCGTTTACGCCAAAATCATGGATAGGAGAAATGGATGTAATGTCGGCCTAAATGCCCCTAATTCGGGCCCATACATAAATTCAGCAATCGACTAAATTTTCAATAGCAGCAAAAAATATCCATCAGTACCGTCCCATTCAGATAACGCATTCAGATAAAATTGATAAATAGCAGATTTTTAGCGATGGTCCCAATCTTAGATTCATGGGCCAATATTAGAACCATTTTCCCCATATTTGATGTTTGACTCGATACGTGTATAATAGGCTATTAGGTCGAAGTACTTCTGTACCCTAGATAACTACGAATAGATTTGCTTGCCATTACACATAGCGCAATTTTTGAGCCTCTTGATAGCCTAGGCAGTAACTGCTCAACATAGTATGCCGAAGACGGCGAATTGATGAGCTCAATATGTAGGGCAGTCAAAGTATCCCTGACGTCGGTCTTTGGTGTATTTTAGGTAGCACAGCTATCAGGGAGGAAATACACACAAGCAATTCTAGATAGAGCTGGAATTAGGGCGTAACAGCTTTTGTAAACAATGACTTCTTTCGATGATGTCTAGAAAGTTAAGGCTCGCCAACGCAAATCAACAATACGATCTGGTAGAGGAAGACTTCCCCTACCTGACGGTTGTGTTGGTTTGCGTGGGCGTGCCTTTAATTCCTAGAAATCATCGATAGAAGTCATTGTTTACAAAGGCTGTTACGCCCTTATTCCAGCACTATCTAGAATTGTTCAGTGACCCGAGGATGTATTCATTGCACAATTCACAAGTTCATCGCTCAACTACATAACTTATTATCAACCATATGGATTAATATAAGGATATGTGAATACTTATTGCCACACCTTGATCGGCAATCATCCCTGAAAGGGCAATCTCAATTGCAAACAAGTTTGATTGTGTTGCAATTTAATCATTCAGTACGGTTCCGTATACTCCTATATGGTTTGTTCAAATCTCATCCAAGCGCAATGAAGGTAAATCATGATACGAGCATCGTGCATTGGAAGAAATGAAGGAAGGATATTCTATTCAGATGAAGGTCAGCGTATGTGCCTTAGATTCCACATTGTTTGCACTAGTGGGATTGCACAACTGTGATTATAAATGGAATGTAGGTGAGAAAGCAAGCAAAACTAGAAAGCAGCACTATAATCTAATCCCAAGCCCAGCGTATTTATATCAAACCGCCGATGCCAGTGATCCAAATCGAGAGAAGGGATAAGAGAAGGTAAACGATATCGGAATATGATAATATTTGAATAAATAATTTATGAGAAACATTTTCCTAACGTCTACCCAGTAGCCCTGTAAAACGGAACAGAGATGCTGCGACGAGACGAAAAACCATATGTGCGCTGGGTGATCTCCTAGGAGTTGAATATTTTTTCAAATGTATTCAAATAACTATATCTTTATTTATAGCAGGATTTCGATATTTGTAGGGCATTTTTCGGCAGTAGTCGGGATTTGCTGATGTTGTGAAGAAATTTCAGAGCGTAAATATGGAAACGATACAGCATGGAGATTTATCCATGAACATGTTGAAATTTTCATCTCAATGATATGTGGTATTGATTTACTGAGGTAGGTATAGAATTATTGACACATTTTTGTGGCAATTTGCAAAATTGTGACAAAAGCGCTTAGCAACCTCCCTCGTTTAGTCATACTCATATTATTTGTGCCATGAAGTGAGGGTTCGATTCGCCGTAAAAATAATTTTCCTACTGATGAACTGGGTATTGTTTGAAGTAATGAAATTGGGTTGACTGCTTTAAATAAAACAGCAAAAAAGGTTATCTTCTATTTAATTCCACTTAATTAACTTTGGTATCCATGACGTTTGTCGACTACAATGTGCAGTCTTCATCAGTGTCATTCCCACTGGGTATTATTTGTTATCTATTGTCAAGTATTGAGTACTTATTTTGGCAACCTCTGTTTGCAGTTTTTGTTAATATGAGTTGACTTTTAAAGCTATTTTTTCCATCTCCACCGTGTCTCTGAAAGAAGACATCTACGACGGAAAAATGCAAGCCTATTTAGCTTTGTTGTAGCTTCTTCAATTAAAGTCTAGGATATTATTATGACCTAAGGCGACATTCAATAATTACTGAAGCACATAGGGAAGTGTGATAGAAATGTTCTTACGTTTCCTTACGAGGGAGGGACGGGATATCAGAAAAATCTTATTTTTTTTTTTTTTGTTTATTAATTTATTTGATAAGGCTCAACCGAATTAACTTTACAGAGCCGAGGATTCTTGGTCACTATACAATACATCTTAAAACTATAGTCAAAAGGTACAACACAATAAACACTTTATCTTCCGCTATCCAAAAAGCCTCCTCCATCAGAACTGGAGCCGTTTCCAGTAGTTTCATTGTATGGCAAATTGTTGTACGCCAACGAGGGTCAGAGCGCGTCCATTGCAGCAATGGACGCAAAACGTGGTCAGCACTCACACACTCATCACGAAACGGTTGCTTTCCAAAGTCGACGACGCATCGACCGAAAGAACGGCTGATGAAGATCAATGAGGAGGACCACACAATGGTTGCTGCCGAGAAAACAGACGATCGCGTAGCACACATCGAGAGTGGCCTGCTTTTGTCGACAGCCGAGTGAACACTGAGAAAAATCTTATGTAAGCATGAAAATCTCATATACAGACCATTCAAATATTCGATGTTTGATATTGAAAAGCGGGGATTGGGGGTTTGAAGATCCCACTAAAGTGCTTTCATAATGATCTTTATGGATTGGGATATTATTCACGATTGGCCTACCTAAGCATGTGGTTTTATTATTGCCAGGGGCCATTTGCAGAAAATAACTCTAGGATAATTTGTCAAGTATATTTGAAATAGCTATCTCGATGTTTCACCCCTCAATTAGGTGATATTTCTCATACTTAAGCACCTTTGCGTGGCAAGCTTGCTGATCTCATACACGACAGTAGAGCGGTACCACCCCATAAAGAGAGCGGTACATAAAAAACGTGACGTGAACTCAGGAAACCATAAGAAAATCAAAGATGTAAAATTTTCCTGTATTAGAAGGTTGTTGATAATTAATTGATAATTAATAAGGTTACAGTAACAGTATAGCGTATCTGAAGTTATTTGAGCAGTAGGGTGCCACATTAAAAAAAAATATTCGAACTCTTACAGACCAACCTCCAGCTGGACTCATAACCTCAAAATATGGGCCTGTGCAAACAATTGTCGTGCAAATGGTTTTTAATGGGTTTCGTGTTTGTGTGGTTAGCGACGTCACCTGTCGTTCAGGCGTATAGAGATCTCCAAGCGCAATCTCACGAACACTAAAAACCAACATTCATTTATAAAAATTAAGAAGAAGAAGAACCAAAAAGGTATCTCAATATCACCACTCCCTAAAAAGGTAGCGTGCGGTCTCACGCACACTTTTGTGCATCTGTGAGAACTCTATTGTGAGTGCCACAAAGTGAGGGTTCGATTCCCGCTCCAACTGTTGGAAGTTTTCGTTTCCCGAATATTTTTCTACTGGTCAATTGGCTGTTTGTGTGTTATCCTGTGTCTAGTATTAAGAGCTCAGTCTATCCAACCTTTGGTTGAAAACAACGTCAATTGCCTTTTAACGGGTGGGTAATTTAACACAACAATATTGGATCTTCTTTCTGAAGTTATCACTTTTACAGATGTTCCATATCTTTCGGAAACCCAGTTCGTGGTCATCCAAACTTGGGAACTAGCTCATAATTTTAAATCCATGTATTTAACATGAGTTTTAAGGATTACATAACACTCAGTACTTAAGGTTCTACTTCGTGTATTGATGGCGATGACGTAGGCAATGATGCCAGAAATGATGATATCAATAATTATTATAACATTAATAATGATAATAATAGTACAAAATACAAACTATCGAAAGAAATAATAACAAATATCTAATTTCATGATTGAAAACAAAAAGGCTGATGATAGTAGAGTAGCTTAAGACTTTTTAGTGGTTGAATCATGAAAATAGGGTATAGCATGACCATTTTTTCAGTATAACTTTCCAGTAGACGGTTGTAAATAAAAAAAAATCACCATAACTTTAAAGCACTTTTGATGTAGTTTTAGATGCAACAAACTGCAACTGAACCTTTCTGCAACTAAGAAAGATGCACACGGAAAATATGATGAAAAGAGTGGATAATCTTTCAATAACGCATTTAATTAAAACGATGGGAGTACAGTATATTCGAAGAATATGTGTACTTTTAATATACATAGAACTTTTTAGAACATTGTAAGATCTAGATATCAAAAATAAATATGTTTAACTATTTAAAACTGATTTGATGGGGCCAATTTTTAAAAACTGCCCCCTTACTCAAATACAGAGCACTATACAATTTTGGCGTCCTATACAAAGTTGCTTAAAATCATGTTTTCTACAACTTTGCCAAAGACATCAACCCTCTATCTCAACAATGAGAAGTTTCAGGCCAAATAACAAAAAAAAAAATAGCTCAACCTTCTCTGATTTGCATCAAACTTTGGATTATTGTTTCATTCACATTGGTGCTACAATTCGGTAATTGTAAATCAAAATGGTGCATTCGACATTTTTTCATCAAGTGTAGTTTTAATCAATATGACGTCTTAAACAAAGTTGTACGGGAACAAAATCTCAAGAAAAATAAGTATACTGCTATTTTTTTTAAAGAAAAACCAAAAAACTGTTGAAAATTTATATGTCAAAAAATGAACTTGCTTAATATTTTTTTAAATAGCTTATGAAAAATGCAAACGTTTGAAATATTGAATGCCATGGATATTCAGTGCTTAGCGGCGCCAGTGGTGTAGTGGTAAGCGTGATTACCTCTCACCCCAGCAGGCCTGGGTTCAATCCCAGTCGGCGCCGCCGGGATGTTCTGAGGCAAGGGAAGTAAAGCCGTTGGTCCCCGGTTCATGAGTTGATGGGTCGATAGGTAGGGTCCAGGTGTGGGAGCTGCCTTTCTGGCGTCGATAGCATTGGTGCTCAGCACGGAAAACAAATCAAGGAAAAGAAAAACCAGTGCTTGTCGTATTACTCCATCAATTTTGAGAAATTATGAAGTATTTGGTTTTGAAACAGTTGTCATTCTTGCCTTCGAAGAATGAGAGCACTCTAAAAAGGAGCGCCCATTTGGCAGTCAAAATTATATTCCTTAGCAACAAAATTAAGCAATGATACCGATAATAACCATGCATCAGAATCCTAGTCTTATAACCACTTCAAACTAGAGAACAGCGATTAGAAGATTAGAAATCACATAGATGAGGACTAACCAACTCATTTTTTCATGTTTCATCATTCTCGATGGACAAAGCCGAGTTTTGTTACTATCAACAAGGCATAAAAAGTAATAATGACTAGATGTGTTCCTCTGATTACTGAAAAATCTTGTTCCCTTAGTTTGAATTAGTTAGAACTAGGAATTGGTGATATCTTTCCACGAAAAGGTGATCTATCCACGTTACGGGGCCGCATGACTCATACTCACCGGTTCATGTTCCAGACATAGCGCCGGAAACAGTTTACTGATTCCAAAAATATTAAATTTCGTTCAATTTGGTTCACTGATTGCCGGGAAACATGTCTTATTTGATTTCGTTACGCAGTTCGTTTGAGTCGATTGGAATATGATACTCGGTTCTCCGGGACCTTCTTTGTGAGACGGATAAAAATAGTTGCCAGTTTCTTGAAGTGGCCGCTATTACTAATGTTCCGGATCTTCCATAAGACCAGTTCATGAAAATCCAACATCCACACCAGCTCATAATCCGCATTTCATTCACTTTCAACGGGTATTTTTGTTTAAAAGAAAACCATATCGTTCAAATATTTACTTCTCGAAATGATCACTTCTACGGAGTTCCAAATCATCTGAAAAGCTAATTCGTGCCCATTCATGGTCCACAATAACAAATTTACACATAAATCACGAAGCTTATTGATTTAATATTAATTAAAGATTTCCAAATTCTGTATCGTGAAATCATTTCAGATCTTCGGATAGGTCAGTTGATGGTCATCCAGAGTCCAGATGAGGTTCGCAATTTTAATTTGATTCGTTTTGCATTGATTTTTGAAATCCAAATAACCGAATTATTTTTTGCTTAATCTCCGGTCAAGTCATGAATGACCCTAGAGTATTAAAGTGACTATGATAATAAAATATAGTCGTTATTATAATGTACCATACACAGTAAGACTATTTTAACGAAATCTGTGAAATTTTACCGAAATCTCAACAGCTGAACGTTTGGTAAACAGTTCGGTGTTTTCTTTCACAGTTTTCCTGTAACTTTTTAACAAATAACTGTGATAAGTCACAGACAAGCTTTGAAAAATCACCGAACTGTTTGCTGAACGTTTAACTGTTAGGATTTCGGTAAAATTTCACAGATTTCGGTAAAATTTCATAGATTTCGGTAAAATAATCCTTGTTTATCCTTGTAAGATAATTCCAGATTATCAATTTAATCAATACAGGTCATCAGTATAGAACGTCGTGAATTGTTTTTGCTCTGGAAGTTTGAGAAATTTCAGATGCTGTTTGATTATTTATTTAGTTATTTTTTGTCGTCATACATATGTAGACATTCATTGTTTTTAATAATAATAAAAAAGGCAGTGTTTGCCTTAAAAATAAATCTATTTTTACGAATTAAATTAAAGTGGTATTTTAGTTTGTTTTGGTCATTCTAAAGTATACAGTTTTGCAGTGCTTGTTGTTAGTAGCCATCATGTTATTTAAGGGTCCAAATTTAGCATATTTTGTACGATGGTGGTTTGTAAAAAAAATATGCCGATTGCGCAGTTGTCGGGAAGGCACATACAAATTTAGTTTTGATAAAAATTTGATCCACTAAATCAATACGATGCGAAACGATATCGTTTACAAATGAGACCATTGCAAATTCAAGACACTCTGTTAATGTTTGAATGTAGATGAGCATGCACTGTGCTTCCTAAAACGGAAGAGGTAATCTTGTCCAAACTTATTTACGAAGTGCAAACAATAAGAATTGCTTTTATACCTATTCTTTTCGTTCCTCGTGCATTATTGAATAAGTTGACCAAACTATGCTACAGTTTTCCAGTATTGACCTCACATAGGCAATGTACAGCGTTTTTATTGGGTACGGATCATGAAAATTATAGCTAAATCATGTTGTATGCTCTATTGAGAATTGTATTATAATGATCACTGAATAAGCGGCGCCGGTTTTGTAGAGGTAAGCGTGATTGCCTCTCACCCCAGCAGGCCTGGGTTCAATCCCAGTCGGCGCCGCCGGGATGTTCTGAGGCATAACAGGCATTGGTCCCCGGTTCATGAGTTGATGAGTCGATAGGTAGAGTCCAGGTGTGGGAGCTGCCTCCCTGGCTTTGGTAGCATTGGTGCTCAGCACGGAAAACAAGATCGACGGAAAACAAATCAAGGAAAAAAAAAACAATGAATGATAGGTTGGAATCTATGATAACTCCTAAATCCCTGACTCTTTCACATTTTTCTACCGGCTGATTTCCTGAAATGATTGTAATATCTGGTGTACTTCTTTTTCTACTAATAGTTATTGAATTACGTTTGTTTACGTTCAGTTGTTAAACGCTTTTGTTGCACCAATCCCGCATAAACGCGAACCATAACTTAACCTTATCGAAAATGTTTAAAAATTCTTTATAGCCCCTGCTAAACTTTAACTGAAATAGTTATGGAACTTTGCATACACGTTTGTATGATAAAGTTTTAACCTTATGTATTAAGGTTTTTTGTAAGTGAACTTTACAAATAATGGGGTGTTAAGAACCATTACCATTCAAAATAGTTGTTTTCTCCATAAATGTTCGGATAGAGGACTATATTAGAACCTTTTTACTTGGTTTGAGAACGTCAATGGTAATGTTTATGGTAGTCAGGAAGGTCCATTTATGATTTTGTATTATCGGTCAACTTTAAATGAAATATATCGCGAATTGGTAATCAGTAATTTACAGGCAACCAATTCGCGATATATTCCACATAAAGTTGTTACAAAACCATCTATGAACCTTACCAATTTTAAGCTGCACACTTGAAGACGCTCCATTCCTCAGAAATTTTTAAGCTGCTTCCATGTCCATCCTGTCAGCATCGATAGTATTGACAAAGCGGACGATTTCTTCTATAGTTGGTTGAGTAGCGCCCTCCGGGAAATCAAACGCTAATGTATTTGTCACTAGAATATCATCCATTTCTTTAGCTTTGTTGTACTATTCACCAATCACCGAGCAAAGGTAGAAAACATCTAACCAGAACCGTCAATCGAACACTGACGGTTCATAATATGGAGGCAACTTTTAATCATGATCATGATCAATTTTCTTTAATTTAATGGAGAGTAACAATCCTTTCTTCTTCTGTATATGTTGTAGCATGCCTAATGATACTCTATGCCCAGGGAAGTCGATAAAATTTCAAACCCGAAAGATTTCCTTGACCATACCGGGAATCGAACCCGCTGCCTCTGATTTGGTACAATCAGGCCTTTGCTGACTAGGCTATCTCAATTTTGGTTGTATTATAATATTATTGTTTTGTAAACATATGTCTGAGTTGTCCCTGCTTAGTTGTAAAACTTAATCGAAAAATCAAAACTAAACCACTCTTGACACTGAGGAAATCTGCTTGTAGCACTTGTACGAAACTCGCATATCTGTCAAAAATAAGCATATATAACGGCATAAATATAAAATTGGTTCACCTAAAATGTAAAAAAAAAACAGTGTTCAAACTTTCTTATCTACATAAAATATTATCTTTTATTTATATTTTAAAAACTATGCCTTTTTTGCTCGTGTTGAAAACACAACAGAATAGAATATGCTTTCGTTTTTATAGCTCTCCCGAAGGTATTGCATATGATTATGACATTGTTCTGCTACGCAGTGGTACAATCTGATTTCTTACTTCCAAATCATTGGTTATTGTACTTCTGCAAGAAATCTTCAGCAGTGGAAGCAGTCTGTCCTCAATACGGTGGGCGTAAACCATAATGCTCTCAGCACTGATAGAACCGTACCGCGTTCAATAAGCCACTCCAGTGAAGAATGATTGAGCGAATCGCTTCTGTGAAAGCGAGCAGTAACCCCATAGAAAAGGTAATGCGCGAAAAGCGTTTCCAGAGAGAAAAGGATTTTCAAGTGGAAACGGTACCTATGTGATGTACAGTGCTGTTTGTAATAATAGCAACACATGTCGGTTTTCATAAAAAATAAACTTTCTTCATTTTAGCATAAAACCCTGCAATAGGAAGCTGCTCTCCATTAACAACAGCAATTCTACAGTTATTGATTCTCTACTAAGATTAAAAAACGCTACTGCATACTGTATATCATCCCAACAAGTTGCTCTAGCTGCTTCCAATTCGCCCGTCTACATCACGTACTGAACGAAATCCCGGTCGACGCAGCTCTCATCTCATCGGTAGCACTATGGCTGAAATAATTCACAATCCCGGACCAGACGGAATACCGTCTTGAAGGAACACTTAAGGTGAATTTCTAAGGAAATCTTAGCTTAAAACTTCATGAGTACACATGCCAGCTCCCACAAATCATACAACAATGAAAATGGAATTTCACGTTTGTTCGAACGCAACATACAGGGAGTTGTATGTATGTTTTGTGGGAGTTGACATGTGTGTTCTTGATGTTCCAAGATAAGGCTTTCGAAGGAGTTCACCTTAACGTGTATACTGAGGCCTCTATGTCATCTCTTTGAATTGTCTTTGAGCACTGGAATCTTCCCGATCTGCCGAAAGAACGCACAAAAAAGGGGACAGGAAGGACGTAGACAACTACCCACCGTGGTCGGAGATGCCAATTTGGTGAAATTAATTGTTTTGTTATCAAACCGTTGACTTAATCCAAAAACTATCTTGAGAAGAATTGTTCACAAAACATTGTGCATATTATAACAATTACGAATATTTTTCATGGCATACTATGAAAAAAAAAAAAATAACTTTTTTTGAAAAAGAGATAGATGGGTAGTTTTTTCAGCCAAGTTGTAGTACTCACAAAAATATGAAACTTTGTTGAAAACATTAAATTAGTATGACGAGTACTTGTGAAGATATGAAGCGTTTTTGATGGAAACCCCCTTAAATTCAGTTTTTTTTAAGCATAACTTATTTATATAACAGTTTTTTAAGTAAACAATGTTGTTAAAAAACGAAAACAACATACAAATACATGTTTTTGCTGAAGACAGTATGTGGCTAAAATGATCCCTTTCAAAGTTATAGTACTTTTTACATTTATTTTTCCTTAATTTCAGCTGCATATAGGGGAGAAGGTGGCAAACCGGTTAAAAAAGTTATATATACTTAAAATAACTGAATTCAAGGGGGTTTCCTTCAAAAACGCTTCATATCTTCACAAGTATTCGTCATAAAAATTTAATGTTTTCAACAAAGTTTCATATTTTTGTGAGTACTACAACTTTGCTGGAAAAAAAAAACTACCCTCCTATCTCTTTTGCAAAAAAAGTTATTTTTTTTTTCATAGTATGTCATGACAAATATTGGTAATTATTATGGAACAATTCTTCTGAAGACAGTTTTTGGATTAAGTCAACGGTTTGACCACAAAACAATTAAGTTCACCAAATTGGCATCTCCGACAACTGTTCGACCGTGGGATTAGTTTGCTTTGCGCTACCTCAAAACTCTTCAAATTAGTTGTTATGGAGCCACTATTATTGCACTGAAAGTAGTATCTCCATAAAGACCAACACGGATTCGTTTCGAACCGACAAATGACTACTAACCTTCTAGCTTAAAATCGTTCGTTTCGAAAACGACATCAGACCGATGCAATCTACACCGACCTATCAGCAGCATTTAATAAAGAACGGCATTGGAATGAATAGGGGTTAATGGATGTCTACCATCTTGGTTCCAGTCGTATCTTATCGAGCGCTAACTCAGTGTGTCTATTGAGGATTGCAATTCGATCACTTTCCCAGCAACTTCAGGTTTTCCAAAAGGAAGCCACCTCGGGCCACTAATTTTCCTAATTTATTTAAAAGATGTGAACCTTGTGCTAGATTTCGCTGATGATCTTAACATTTTTCTCAAGATTCAAATGCATGATGATCCTACAAAAACTGGTGTGACTTGACCCGGACGTCAGTAAACCCTAAAGAGTGTTCGATAATCACCTTATCTCACTAAAAAGAGCCCTTAACGTTATATTATTCACAATTGAATGAGTTAGTCTTATAATCTTGGACTCATAACTGACGTTCAGATAGAGCGTGGTATGATCCTTTTATACCTCTCAATACTCCTTGTAATACTCTAAGGGCTATGTTTGTTACCGACTTTCTGCAGAATCGAGTTAATTGTCCAGCTGCATTGGAACAAATTCCCTGTTTATTTATTATTATTACTATACTTCATCGGACTAAGAGTCTGAATGGAACACTTAAATCTAAATGTCACTCATTAAAAATTAAAAATTTGCCGGCAGCAAACGATGAAGAAATCTGGAGGCATTGATGTCAAAGTCAAATAGGTCAGATACTTCGTTGAATTGATGAATCATGGCGACAAAGGAACTTTTTGCTGCATAGTTGGTTTCATGTACTTATTCATGTAGCAAGGCTCTCGGATGGAATGTTCGGGCAGGAGCATACAGATTAATTTTGGCCACTAACTCAGGAACATCATATTCTGCGAGCAAGACTTTAGCAACGAAGACGGCCTGCGATACGTTTCGTCGCTCAGCAAGAGTATCCAAACCCAGGAAACGACATAGAAAGCCAAGTCAGCATACGGTGGTAAATTTAGCGGGTCACTCCAAGGAAGATAGCGAAGTGCGTATCTGAGGAATTTGCGTTGAACAGTTTCGAACCGTGCACTCCATACTGCTTGGTAGAGATTCCATACAACACACGTGAATTCCAATAGTGAGCGTACCAATGAACAGTAAAGGGCTCTAAACACAGAGGATCACGGAATTCTCTAAAGATCTTGAACATGAATCCAAGCTGACGGTTTGCTTTGTCGATCGTGGTTGAGAAGTGGCGAGTGTACGCGAGCTTTTCATCCAACATGACACCGAGGTCATGATCGACACGTTGAAGTGCAGTCCCAGCAACGTTATAATCAAACGAAAAGGCAGCCTTAGTTCGACGGAAACTAATTACGCAGCACTTTGAGACGCACAGGACCATAACATTACGTTCACACCAATCATTAAAGATTTCCAGAAGGTTTTGTAGTTCTAAACAGTCAGCATAGCCTCGAACGACTAGGTAAATTTTCAAGTCATCGGCGATAAACAATTTACCTCCACGTAGTAGAGTAAACGTTACATCGTTCACAAATAAACAGAAGAGCAATGGTCCCAAAGTACTACCCTATAGAACTCCTGATATGTTGGAGAAACAGTACGATGCGTAGTTTCCAATGCATACAGTAACTTCACGTTGCACGAGGTACGATCTAAGCCAGCTGCAGAAGGAAGCAGAAAATCAAATTTTTCCGAGCTTTGCTAGCAGAACTAGCTATCAAACGAGAAGAAGCCATGTTGACATGTACTTCTGTAAAGCTTGCAGCAAGCAAACAATCTTTCATTTATCAGCGACTCAAACACCTTAGATTCAACGACGAGCGAGGTAATCCCACGGTAGTTTTCCGCATTGCGTTTCTCTCCTTTCTTGTAAACAGGGAACATAGAAGAGCGTAGTTTGAAGAGCAAGGACAGCGTAGCAGCTAAGATATCGGAGCATTTATTTCAGGACACCCGATGGAATAACGCTCGGACCTGATGAAAATGATTTTATGATTTTACTTATCACATACATAACCATTTGTACATCTACGGCCAGGCATGGACAATCATTTGCATTCATTTCATACATTCATTTACATTCATTTGCTACTAACTTTTTTCATCAACAGCATTTCACAAAATGATGTATAGAGCTTTTGTAGGTTTAGTCATTAGCTACACGTCTTGCTCATAACCCAAATCTGTATATCTTATGCATCACGAACTAGGGCGGGCAGAACTTGTTGCTGTTTTTCAGTGAATGTAAAATACATTCATTGAAAAACAGTAGTAGCTTCTGTTCACTCTGCTTCGTCATACAGAAGAGATACGGATTTGACTTACAAACAAAAGTTGTAGCTAATAACAAAACCTACAAAAGCTCCATACATTATTTTGTGGAATGCTGTTGAAGAAAAAAGTTAGAGGCAAGTGAATGTAAATGAATGCACTAAATGAATGCAAATGATTGTCCATGCCTGTCTACGGCAAAACATCCCTGTTCACGGCGTCAGTTGGCGCATCACGGACGGCTCGATTAATTTCTTCTTGCGATAGTGATTCATTCGAGAAGACGCTCAAGAAGTGCCTAGCAAATAGGCTGCATTGTTCCTTAGTTGTCAATGCAACGTCATAGTCGCGAAGCATTTGTGACGGCACACCAGTTTCCTTCCTCTTCGTATTCACAAACGACCAGAATCCCTTGGGGCGGCTTTGCAGATTATGTTGAGTACGAATTACATACCTCTTGTAAAGAACCTTGTTGTAGTGGCGATAATCATTGCTGGCAATTAAAAAAATCGTTTGGTAAGGGTACATCGACGATGAGTGTGAGCGTGGAGAGCTCTAGCTCGCAGTTGTTTCTGGTTGCGGAGAGTAGCGTTAGACCAAGGCGGTTGTCTTGGAGGTAGACACTTCGGTACTGAAGCACACACACAGTCGCGCAAAAAGAAATTATAGTGAGCGACTGTTGTATCGATATCAAGGTCATTCAACACGTTCCAGTCGATCCAGGGCAAGAAACGCCTCAGAAAACGGGAATCAGTCTTCCGAAAATTGAGACGATTGACAGTCGAGGTTTCATCAAAACGAATTTGTGATCCGTTTGTGATGGACATAACGAGGAACTTGAGAACAAGGTTTATCTGGTTCAGTCCATGAAAAACCGTGCCGTCGTAAAGCAAGTCAAAGTGCAGCCTATATTCTTGCAAAACAATCAGATGCTTCGCTTGTCACTTTTTTTTTAGAGCTTTTTTTTTTACTTTATTTTGAAGATTTTTAGCCGTAGGCAAGTTTACCTCTTACTGATTAGAACTAACTACAGCATGCATAGCGCTATCATAGGTCTTCAAAGATTACACGGTGTTACATGACAAACAAATTTTTCAAGTGACCTATTGTAGGTTGTTAGTCTAGTCGAGAACACCAAGAAATCACATTTGAACTTGTTCTAACACCATCAACATTTAAAGTTATTGTTGTTTTTTTATTTGTATACGGTTTTGGAAAGCAAACCATCAGAGCTTTCGAAATACATACGCATTTATGGTGATTTTACTGAAATTCGTAGAGATTTGGAGTATTACACAGAGTGTTGAGAGGTCTAAAAAGGATCACGCCACGTGCTGTCTGAACGTCTATTGTGAGTTCAAGATTATAACCAGGTTCTTGAAATCAAATTAGGTTAAAACAATCTTAGTAAAATAACTTTAAATTTGCATATATTTCAAAAGCTAAATAAATAGCATAAAGTATAAATATCAAAAATTGATTGAGAAATTATTGAGTTACTCTTAATAGCATGCGATCATTAACCCAAAATAAGTTTTTTAACAATAACTTAAAATTTTGAGGGTGTTCAAACAACTTCAAATGTGATTTCATGATTCAACTAGACATAAAACCTACGATAGGTCACTTGTAAAGCTCATTTTTGATATGTTACACTGTATTATTCAATAGAGTTGCATCTGCGTTCGACTTTCACTTGTCACATGAGTTACGCGACGAAGATTTACAGCTTTATTTTTCTTGGAGAATTGATCGAGTAGTAGTACAGTATAGAATTATCGTGTTGTTTCAAGATTTTAGTAAAAAAAAATATTATATTACTTAAAACTTAAAATTTAGCTCACTATGTAATTTTTATCTTAATTTCTCTTATTTGAAATTCAATACAATTTTCTTAGGATACATGTTTACACCTGAACAAAGTTGTATGAAGGTAAGGTTGTACTGCTATTATTTCGAGCAGCACTGTACATAGATGTAGGCCGATTGACTACTTGCTAGGCTAGCACAAAGCGTTGAAGCGCGTCTTTCAAACTGAATATAGATTACGCGATGATAAATCATTCCGTTGTATTTGCGCCCAATGTACCGAAAGCATAGGAACGTTCTTATGGAAATCCAACCCTACGAGAAAAACTGATGACATCGTATTATCAGGACGCTTACGCGTGTGACGATGATATCAGTTTCCCTTGATTGGAGTGAGGTATTGATAATGTGCTGATTGAGGTACTTTATGAATGCCACATGTGAGTGTTTAGAGAAATCACGGAACGATGTGCCTGCGATAAGTTGCTCTGCGGTCTTTGATAGTCAAGCACTAAGCGATGCGATTATATACGAATTCAATTCCATGTCCTGATGATCGAGTTTGAGCATATTTTGCAAATTCACAACATACATATTAAATTAGCTTGTTGTACAACTATGCTACCTTATTTGTGTTTAAACATTTGTTTAATAAGACCAAATAGCTTATCAAACGCTGATTCTTTATTATGTCTGCATGCACTTTGAATACATTTTGCTGGCTCTGTGAACAGCCTTCTGAGTTTTGGCAATGTTTGCATTATTTTAACTTCTACTACCTCAAATTTTCGAACGGTTTATGTTCATCTTAAAATGCTCTTCAAGCTTGTTTGCCATTTGTATAGCCTTAGAATTTACGTCCAGATGTGCAAGGACCTGGTGTTCTAGGACTGATTTCACTTGCAAATGTTTTAATCATCTACTCAACACAATGTATGTGGCACAATGGCAGTGGTTTCAATCGATCGTCCGCAAAGTGGACATGCGTGACCTATCGAACAGCTTGTGCAAGACTGAAAATTAAACTATCAATTCAGTGACGTTTACTGAAACTAAGACCAACTACAGATAAGAAATCTTTACAACATTTTTTCGATTGCTTCGTATTGCTTTCCTTAATCCTGCTGATCAATCGAAAGTTGAAAAACGACTGTGACTGGAAGTTCAGATATCCCCACATAAGGTACACACTTAGAAAAATCATGTAAATTTAGGTGCTCTCAGAGTGACATATACGAGCGTCAATTTTGATATAAACTTGAGTCATAACAGACGCAAAATATAGCTCAATCAAACGTACTTTTCGTCGAGCAACGATCTTTTCAGTCTCAGAGCACTTAATTTTACATGAAATGTTTGCTTACGTCTCATCTTTTATGTCAAAAACGGATTCCGGCACGTTTAAAATTAGTTATTTCTAAGTATGTATCCATTATTTTAGTGTAAGTGCAGTAAACAAGAAACCGTCTTTGCTTGATTGTAGTGGATGAAGCCGGAACCAAAATCTTGGCCCCCTGTATTGAAAAAAGTATAGTTCGTATTCTGTTGCATCTTTTTTTTCAACCTTCCGGCGACCTTTTTAACGTGTAGAATCCTATTTAGAAAATATTTGTCCAATTATTTTGGAAGAAAGATATCCCTCGTCCCAGTTTGAGATGAAGATTTAGTAATGCTCTCAAAATTGAATGGTTCATGCCATTTTGCGCCTTATTTTACCTTCACATTTGAAAACTTTTAATGATAATTAGTGTTTGCTACTTTTAACTACTTAAATATGCATTTATTCGATGAATAAATAGCTTAACAAAAATCAATTCGTACCCATAAAGCATTTAGGATGAGAAAATCAATATAAAGCAATTTGTCTATACGGAGGAAGACAGGAATAATTCATAAGCTAAGAGTGCTTTTCAACTATAGTATCGGAACAAAGGTATCATTGATTAGTGCAAGTCTAAATTATTGATACTATTTATAAACTATACTCAATAAAATAGAAAAAGGCGATTACGACGAAACTTAACACTATGAAAATCTGATGAAACATTTCATAATTGCATGAGCACGTACATGTAGATTTTCCGCTAACCTCTAAACCTGCACGATAACTCGTAACAGTTCACAAACTACTCGATAAACACGAAAAAGTAGAAGAAAATATCACTTCATATCATTAAAAACATTTCTTCTTACATGGCGTATTTCCAACTTTCAACTCGATGATGCAACTGGTTGTTATGCCTTGCACCAGAACAACGAATTATATTGTTTTAATATGCCAAACGTATTGAATCTGTAATATCTAGTCACGCCCGATTAATTTGAAACGCATCCGATTGATATTTCACGTGTAAACAACGAACAAAAATAAGACAAAAAAATCTCCGGGCGTAATTCCACTCTCAAAAAATTTGCGAACGAAGAACAAAGGCTTAACAACAAACAAAAAATCCCGATGCACGGAAAAACGAGTTTATGCATTGATGACTACTTTTTTAACCACTTTTGGGAGCTTGTTCGAGCTGTCATAGAGTGGTTGAAATTTATAGCAAAAAAGTGTATAGAATTTAGACATTTTCAGAGAAAACCATTTTTCAACAAAAGTGTTTAAATTTTATTCACTGGTGGCTGAAAAAAAACTTGGGAACAATTATTTTCCGAAAAGCAGCGGCCATCATTGGCCATCAGCTAGTGAGCTGCAGATTCAGCTGCTACAAGCGTTGTCCGGTACGGTTGGACATGCCTACTGCAATATCCTGTCGCCGTGTGGGATCAGGCCAAAGAGATGGCCGGTGCTAATAGTAAGTATATCTACACAACAAAAAAAAATTACTATCGATCAACGTAATTCAAGCTGATGTATGAAATAATGATGTAATAGCAAAAATCAGATACAACATTACATCAATGGATGTAATTTTGTTCGCAAAATCGGTATACATTGTACAACGTCATATTACACCACCAGCGGAATTACCTCTGTGCAGCTGTTTGGATGTAATATTCAACAACTTTTTTTTCTGTGTAGCAAGGTACATTATTTTGTAACTTTTGATCCCCATTACAGAGGGCTTCAATCGGCAGCACGACGATCCGAATCTACTCTCATTATTTTGTAGCTTTTGATCTCCATTACAGGGCTGCCAGCGGCACCACGACGATTCGGATCGAGTTCGTCGGGCAACGCAACGGAATGATTGCCGAGCACGACACGGGAAGGTCGACGAAGGAATCGTGAAAAGAAACATCCGAGTTCCACCTGGACGGACGGGATGTCGAGCGATGACAAAATGGCCGACATTGTAGTGTCTTGAAAACTTGAGTTAAATGGTGTGATCTTGCTCTGCCCAGATGTACCTTCTTATTGTTTTTATTGTACAAGAAATAAATATTACTTTTTGTTGATTTTTATTTGAATGTAATTGTTTGTATAATATGTTGAAAATACACGAAACCAACCATTTAAAATCGTTCCGGTGTATAAAATTTAACCACTTTTGAGAAAATCGCCTTTACTCATTAATGATTTAAATTTAATCACTTTCGAGAAAAACGCGTTTATTCATCCGATGAGTAAACAGCGTTTGTTCATGTTATGAATATGTGCGGGTTTTCTCGAAACTGTTTAAAATTTAAACATTAATGCATACTTTTTTCTTAGCGTGTGGTGTACTTCCACGGCGTATCACCAGTGTTGGCAGTTCAAAGGATGGAAGATCTGGGAGGAAACAACATGTAAGAAATTATCAGGGCGTATGATGTTTTCTTCTCAATTTCACGACAAAGAAAACTTTTTTTGAGTTTTAAGTGATGCATGATGATAGATTACACTATTAACTATATGTCAAGCTTATAAAATCATCCAGAAAATGGAAAGTCGTGAAATAGGATTAATTTTTAGGTCATCAAAATTCGGAAGCGATTTTCTCGATATGGTAATTTTGGAGTTCCGCCCTTTTCAAATGTTAGTCTAGAACTATGCAGAGCTAACTTTTGTTCCATATCACCTTATTTTTCTCGGCTCGTCCATTATTTCAAGCTCACACACACCACACTACCGCAGAGAGAAAAAAAAAATACATACTATCTCACTACCGATCACTTGGCCAAGGCGGCTTAGTATGTTTCCCACTAATCATTTTTTAAGAGTGCTCAATTCCAAAGGGATCAAGTAGCTTCATAGCCCAGCGGCGGTCTCCAAAGGAAGCAGCTGTTCATAGCCACATCGCATCGTTGTGTTTTCACCACTACCTACTCGTCACCATCTTCCAAGATCGTCGGCACCACCTGTGTCACTGTGTGCTAGCGTGCCGAGATAAGTTTAAGTCGGTTTTTGTGTTTGCTTATCTTTTAGCGAATTCGTTTATTAATTAGTTCCAACCTGGATCGGGTATCAAGATTGGGTCTGCTTGTTTTCTGACAAACGTCAGTTTGCTCGTATGTTTTTAAAACCTAGCTCAGGTTGAGGTTCGCACTGACAAAAAGTTCGGTTTCGCACTGGGTTGGAACTGGATCCAACCCCGATAATAAACGAATTCGCTATTTCAAGAGCCACATGTGAAAAGGGCATACAAGCTTTTTGTAAACAAACCTTTGTAGGCCCTTTTCTCGCCAACCGAGTGTCGCCCACGCAAACCAGCAATATCATCGGGAAGGGGAAAGTGTCCCCTACACGGTGATGTTAAAAGTTTTCGTTGGTGTCATATGGGTGGCGAGAAAAGGGCATAAGAAGGTTTGTTTACAAAAAGCTTGTATGCCCTTTTCACATGTTGTTCTGGATTTGTTTTTTGTTCTCCTTCTTCCTGTGCGACTGGTTTTATTTTCGTTCCCTTTTTCTTTGTGTTGAGGTAAATCTGTTGCGGTGGTACGTGAGTACCCGTAAAGGTGTATTCAGACTTGAGCGAGAGCGAGAGTAGCGGAGCGGACTTCGGGTATTCGGGTGCGTTTGGCTCTCTGAAGATGGCTTGATTGCTACCACGCCACAGCGGGCTTCAAAAAATACGTTCCCGACGATATTTTTCTAGCTCCGCTTGGCGGAAATTCTTGCTCTCTCACTATCTCTGCATAGCATCGGCCGAAGAGAACGAGAATTGACAACACAAAAAATAGGTAGGTACTGCATGACTGCCGGAGTAAGTCGATATCCCTTTTCTTTCATTGCACGCGCAGCTCAGCTGCGGTGCTATTTAGATGGAGAAGTGCGCAGCTTAGCTACTTCTGCAGGCTACACTATGAAGAGGCATCCGCGTCTATTATGTCGTAAGAACCAGTGTTACGAATGGGCAAAGGGGAGCACGGGCCACTCACCGGCTCTTATAATTCAATAATACATTATTTTATCATTTCTGTACACTTCAAAAGACGATCTTAGAAATTTAGGAAATAAATACAAACATTAGCAAAGTCCTGCAAATTTTAAAGAACTTCGTGAACTTCAGAAACATTTAATAACATTCACAATACAACATTAAATTTCTTAACAAATTTCGGAAGTTCCGCTTATATGCGATGTTTCTTACAATTCGACAAGCTTTTCAAAGGTTTGCATCTTTGAAAATTATTGAGTATTTATGATGTTTGCTGAATTAAAAAAAAGTTTCAACACATGTGAAATACACAAAATTAAGGTGAATTTTTTTGAACTCTTCTGAAGCTTACAAGAATGTTTTGAAGTCCACAGATGTAATTATTCCAAAGACCTTCAATTCATTCATTAGAGTGCTGGTGGATAAGTAATTATTCTGAAGATCTCATATTGTTCAATAGCTCAAATCATTCCTCTACGATATTCTTGCAAGAAAGTCGGTAGATCAAGAATAATAATAATAATAGTAATAATAATAATAATAATAACAATAATCTGTAGGGAGGCCACCCAACCGGGAAAACCGGAGAACCGAAAAATCTGCAGAATAATAACTTACCAATAGGAAGAATTTCAAAAATGCCCAGAGAACATTATGCTGGTATTTGATCAATTGAAGCTCTTTGCAATAAGTCCTCATCAACCGACTTTTTTGCAAGAATATCTTAAGTGCAAGATTTGATCTACATAACAATAAGAGATCTGCAGAATAATAACTTCTCAACCAGAAGGATTAACAAAAATCCTTGAGAACATTATGCAGGTAATTGATGAATTGAAGGTCTTTGGAATAATTCCTGATCAACCGATTTACATCCAAAAATATCTAAGAGGCATGTTTTGATTTATTGAACAACAAGAAATCTGCAGAAATTTTCAATAGCGACCAAAAACATCCATTAGTACCGTCCCAATGACGCTTTCATCTAGATAAAAATGATAAGTAGCAGATTTTTAGTGATGAGCCCAATCTTAGATCTATAGGCCAACATTAGACCCATTTCCCCTACCAGAATCTCTTTAATAAAGAATTTAAAAAAAAACCCTACCAGAAGAATTTCCAAAACACCCAGAGAATAGTATGCAGGTATTAGATCAATTGAAAGTTTTTGTAATAATTCCTGATCAACCGTCTTTCTTGCAAGAATATCTTAGAAGCATTATTTGATCTACAGAACAATTAGAGATCTCCAGCATTATTACTAATTAACCAAAAGAAGTGCCAAAATACCCAGAAAACATTATGTTGGTATTTGATCGATAGCAGGTCTTTGGAATAATGCCTGATCAACCGAATATCTTGATAGAATATCTTTGATTCATGATTTTTTTTTTTTTTCTTTGATTTGTTTATCGTCGATCTTGTTTTCCGTGCTGAGCACCAATGCTACCGACGCCAGGGAGGCAGCTCCCACACCTGGACCCTACCTATCGACCCATCAACTCATGAACCGGGGACCAACGGCTTTACTTCCCTTCCGAAGGAAGGCGTGATCAGAGATGCTATGCCTCAGAACATCCCGGCGGCGCCGACTGGGATTGAACCCAGGCCTGCTGGGGTGAGAGGTAATCACGCTTACCACTACACCACCGGCACCGCTAACTTTGATTCATGATGTTATCTATCGAATAATTAGAAATCTGCAGAATAATACCGAATCGACTAGAAGAATTGCCAAACTATCATGAGAACATTATGCAGGTACATATTTGATCACTTTAAGGTCTGTGGAATAATTCCTGATCATCCTGTTATTTTATCAGAATATCTAAGACGCACAATTTGAGCTATTGAACTTACTTATCCACCAGAAGAGTGCTAATGAATGAATTGAAGGTCTTTGGAATAATTACATCTGTGGACTTCAAAACATTCTTGTAAGCTTCAGAAGAGTTCAAAACAATTCACCTTAATTTTGTGTATTTCACATGTGTTTTGAAATTTTTTTTTAATTCAGCAAACATCATAAATACTCAATAATTTTCACAGATGCAAACCTTTGAAAAGCTTGTCGAATTGTAAGAAACATCGCATATAAGCAGAACTTCCGAAATTTGTTAAGAAATTTAGTGTTGTATTGTGAATGTTATTAAATGTTTCTGAAGTTCACGAAGTTCTTTGAAATTTGCAGGACTTTGCTAATGTTTGTATTTATTTCCTAAATTTCTAAGATCGTCTTTTGAAGTGTACATAAATGATAAAATAATGTATTATTGAATTATAAGAGCCGGTGAGTGGCCCGTGCTCCCCCTTGCCCATTCGTAACACTGGTTCTTACGACATAATAGACGCGGATGCTAGCCTCTTCATAGTGTAGCATGCAGAAGTAGCTAAGCTGCGCACTTCTCCATCTAAATAGCACCGCAGCTGAGCTGCGCGTGCAATGAAAGAAAAGGGATATCGACTTACTCCGGCAGTCATGCAGTACCTACCTATTTTTTGTGTTGTCAATTCTCGTTCTCTTCGGCCGATGCTATGCAGAGATAGTGAGAGAGCAAGAATTTCCGCCAAGTGGAGCTAGAAAAATATCGTCGGGAACGTATTTTTTGAAGCCCGCTGTGGCGTGGTAGCAATCAAGCCATCTTCAGAGAGCCGAACGCACCCGAATACCCGAAGTCCGCTCCGCTACTCTCGCTCTCGCTCAAGTCTGAATACACCTTAATGGATATTTCAGACGATGGCGGGAGAATCTCACTCTCCGACGATGTTTATCTGCTGGATTTTCCTTCTTCTGAGGCGATGAATACCTCTAGTGGTGATGGGTCAGCCATCAAAACGTACATCGGAGCGTATCCAAAGGTTAAACGATCTGCACAGCCACCTTCTCGACCAGCTCCTCCATTGCCCTCTGCTCCACCCTTTCCTTCGAGAAAATCACCTGCCTTCCGCTGTAAGGTTTACCCAGAGTACTCAAAAGGTTCGTGGGTTGTCTTCTTCCAACGCAAACAAAAGGCTTTGAATGTTCATCAGATTTCGAAGGATCTGATTAAACATTTTTCAGCCGTGACCGAGATTTTGAAGGTAATACCAAATAAACTACTAGCACCTAGTACTAGTACCGTTAGCGATCGTGTGCAGGCAAACAATATTGTTGCCTTTGAACTTTTTTTGTTCGAATATCGAGTGTATATTCTAAGTACCGAAGTTGAAATCCAGGGAGTTGTTACCGAAATGAGTATGACTCGCGATGATTTCCTGAAAGGCGGGGTTGGTGTCATCAAGAACCCTCACCATCCGAAAATTGAATATTAGACTTCATTCAAATTCAGTGTCGTCAACTTTAACCCAGTCGAGAAAAAAAAGTCACGAGTTCGAATCTCACCCCCGAACAAGTCACAAATAAGCCAAGAGTGTTAAGGTGACTAAAAAAAAAAACAGTTTCCCTCGTTGGAACGCTGAAGACCTACACGCTTTCGGACTCGTTTCGTGTGACCTTCGCCGGGTCAGTACTACCAGATTACGTCAGGATTGGGATGATCCGATTACCTGTACGCTTGTTTGTACCAAAGGCAATGAACTGCACACAATGTAAGCGACTGGGTCACTCTGCGGTTTTTTGTGGTAACAAGCCACGCTGTGACCAATGTAAGTAGAAACATACGGAGGGTTCTTGTCGTGCCTCCCCAAAACGTCCTTATTGTTTGGCATTTCCGCATGTTCTCGCTGATTGTCCAAAGTACAAACAGCAGGGAGAAAAATTCCAGTGGTCTTTGAAGGCTCGCACGTAGCTTTCCGAGTTCCACCGTGTAGTAACCCCTTCGACCTTATCTCAGTCATTTTGTTTTCAAAGCCCCACCTAGGAAGTGATCCAAAATTATCACGCAACAGCCTCAGGAGCAGGGTTGCTTCCACTCACTTGCTATAAAAACATATTTTTTGGAATTATGCAATAATTAGATGATATAATGATATGCCTTACTTGTAAGTAACGAGAAGAGGGTTTAAGGTAGGTGTTTGACTCATTAAACCTGTCAATTTTGCTTTCAGAGTGTCACAATAAGCGATCTTATGATTCGTGAGCGTTCACTCAGAGTGAGCACTCACGAGTCGTAAAATTGCTGATTGTGACGCACTGAAAGCAATATTGACAGATTTTATGTGTCAAACACATACTTCACATCCTCATCTTGTAACTTACAAGTACTAATTATCACTATACCATCCCATGATTTCATAATTCTGAAAAACATTTTTTTATAGCAAGTGAGTGGAAGTAACCCTGCTCAGGAGGCCTCTCGTATTGAACCTTGAGTCATCTTGAAGAAACCAGGTAGTAGCGGTATGTTCCGAAAGCCCCTCCAGCTGGTTTAAAACCATTTGATGTTGATAGGGACTTTCTGCGGCATCTAGCTTCTTCCAAGGCTCCGAATATTCCAGTTCCACAGCCAGGAAAACATGCAGCCATGTTCACGTTTTCTGGAATTGTAGATGGCATTTTCGAAATATTGAATGTATCTGAATCCATGAGGTACATTATTGTATTGATGATTCCAATGTTGAATACTCTTTTGAAGCAAGTAGTTTTTAACCGGCCATTGCTTTCGTCGATCCTCAACTTTGACGTTTAAAAATACTAGCGTTTGAGAGTGTGGTACACAGGTCGAAAAAGTAGTGTAAATTTCCGTTACTATGATGCACATAAATGGAGCGTCATATACCATACAAGTTTACATTAAAGATCGTGTAAATTTATGAGACAATTAATGAAATATTCCATATATTGTATACAGTAATCCATCTTTGTAAGCAAAATTTATTGCAAGTAGCTAGTTTATGTGAAAAGAATGTTTACATGCATGAATTGGTGCATGCATGGATGTTTAGATCACCATTAAAATTCAGAATTTGTTTTTGTGTAGTGTTTTATCTGTTCGTGTTTCAATTCAAGGTTCTATTCTCTCATCGTTGTCCCTTCCCAAAACTCTCTTTTAATGTTTCCCTACCTTCCCTACCTGTAAATAAATTGTAGCCCGTAGCCTCGAGTAAGCCGCGAGTATTCGTACACCTCTTGTACTAACTCTATTGTTATGCAACATTGTAAAAAGTAAAAAGAAATTTCAGCTCCGTAAAGCTTCCGCATTCGAGCCTTGATAAATAAATGAATTAAAAAAATCTCACCGATCAATATATCACAAAAGATCGCGAGATCCGGGGACAAAAGAGAATGTGAGAGCTTCAAATAAGAACAAAGCGTTTGCAAATTTCTAATCGCTTCAGATTCTATCGCCACAGGGTTTCTACCTGTTAAAGTTCGATTACAGTTTTACAAAAGCAACCGAATACAATCCCACTCGAGAAAAAAAAAAAATGAATACGTAAGCCTACTTTAATTAAATTATCACGCACCAGACCCACATCTAATACCAAACATAACCGTTCGGTACGGCTCTCTCAAGTCGACTCCTAACCTATTATTTATGAAAATCTGATAAAAAAATCATTATTAGTCTCAAAATGACGTGGTAAAGGTAAAGATAATTCCAACTATTATGCTTTTATGTTATTCTCACAAAGACACCGTGATATACCTTTTACGCATTATGTAATATTTTAAAGAGGTACACAGCAAAAAAATAATTTTGATATCACATCAAAGTGGATGCACTACAATCATGTCGAAAATTTCATGTAATTTTTATGACCACATAAAATAAAAGCCATAGTAAAAGCAGCGTAATGTCAGTTCATGCATTGTATTAATGATAATTTTGTACTTTTTAGCAAGTAATATTACACCATATTTTCGACATGATTGTAGTGCATCCACTTTGACGTGATATCAAAATTATTTTTTTGCTGTGTATAATGTCAACGTTTATTATAATCTATTTAAAATTCTATTCAAATGTATGCATGTCGAAGAAATTTCAGGTTGCAAGCTAGTATAAGTTCCAGTCGGAACGTCTTAGCCATTAATTGTGCTCCGATGACGGTGGTGTGCCCGGTATGTTTTGCCGCACTGATTGTAAAGACAAATTATCGTAGAACCCCGTAATTTTCAGTATCTATAATCAAAATTATGAATACTAGGTAAACAAATTCAAAATGAGTGCCGTATAATAGCAATTTAAGCTATCGAAAACTAACGGGGTTCTATAGTAGTCCGAACAATTGTATTGACAAACTTTGTTGAATATCCTTAGGTTCATACAACGAGGTACAAAAATATAAATTTAATAAAGAGGTTCACTCGATTGAATGTACCTACCACCAAATAGTCGCAAAAAAATTTTCCATGACTGCTATCCTTCTCGTTAGGCAACCGTAAAAGGTTTGCTGATAAAGTATGCGAAGTTCGGAGAAAGCTTGAAACATCACTCTACATTAATCCTGTTTTTATTTCCACTTCTGGGAAAATGCATTTTAAGGAACGGATGCAGCGCATCAACTGCTTCCGTTCTAGTTACATCACCACCTTCTCACATTTTGGAGTCAATCCGATGCAAGCAGCTTAAAAAGGCAGCTTTTGCATAGACGAAGTGCTTTTAATAGATGCAAAATTCTACTTGAAGTGGAAGTGACTCAATTTGCATTTATAAACGAAAAAGGACACAAGAAGATGAAGCAGAAAAAAACGCATGGAGGAACAACTCATTTTTATGTGAGCCACTGCACAAACAATCTTCCACCGCGAGAGAATTTCAAACGAGCAACATGGAGTCGAGCATAAGCAAGTCTGCATTCAACGTTTACCAAATGACATTATTGCTAATAGAAGGCAAAACAGCTTTGCATAATTTTACTAAGCCTCATTTTATCAGCGTTCGTGTGGCACAGATGAAAATCTGTATTGGAAGATTGGACAAAAGACCTGATTGGACTTGGTTGGTTTAAGTTTTAAGAATGCTGCCAAAAAATATATGTGGCTGTCATGGCCACAAGACTATCCTTATTGTGATGAAATTTGGTGCTGTTTTCAGGCGCAACTCTCAATCGATCGGAGTGGTAGAAGGATAATGATATATTGCTTGCCTACTTTGTTGCAATATACATGGTTGAGGACATAGCTTGATCGGAATCGAGAAAAAATACATAAAAAATCCCATTATCACACGTGTGTCATCTTCGGCTTTACTTCGTGAAGCAGCTTGCCCAATTTGGTCGATTCCTTCTACCGACACGAGTAAGCTGTGTGTTTGTCGTGAAGAAAAGGAAGATTATATCATTATTGCTTTCCATTTCTGACCAAGCGTTAAAGTTCGGCTCGTTGATCGCTTGTCATTTTGTCATTTTGAGATATTTTTGATTCCTTGAGTTTTATAGTTGGTTGCTTTCTCTAATCGGATTAACTGATAATGAGTGACATATCTTAAAAGCTTAGAAATACTTCATAATCGTCAACTGGTAAACGTTGATATGACTGAGTGGATGAAGAAACCTCGGCAACCAAAAATTCACAGGGAATTTTATTTTTACTGAAAATACCTGTAACTTTCAGGGAATCTTATCATTTCCAATATAATTTCCAAATTCTATTCCCAACGACATTTTAAAGAATACAATGCATTTTGCCCTGCAAACAATTAATTTTCTTCAATATTTTCTTTCAGTAATCGAACTAAAAAGATTCGCAGCGATACATTCTTCAGTTAACGAATAACATTTTAAACACTCAGAGGCATGAAAGGATTTTTTGGTTCTGGAATATGCATATTAGCGTTAGCGTTGTTATGATATACTTCGTAGATTGGATACTAGCGACACTCACGTCTCTTCTGAAATTCCCAGTTAGACTACTTTCAGGAATAATGCTGGCGAGTAAACATTGAATCCAATCTAAACAAGAGTAACAGAAGCATGACTGTCGCTATTCCCGGCCACGCCAATCTTTACCATAACTAGGGATAGGGAAGAAAATGTTGATGTAGTACTTACTGAAGTGCTACGGAGTTGGAGAGTTGGGTAGGGTATTCGGTAAGGATTCACCTCAAGTTGGCGATGCAACCAAAAGTACATAGTGTTTATTAATTTGTTCATTTGATCTCTTGATAGCCGACTATCGAAAGAAAATATTCATTTTGTTTAGTGATCATGAATTTTAAGAGTCATGATGGAGAGCTTTGGATTAAACCCATGATTTTCTGTTCAGTGAGTAAAATCGATCCCTCCACGGTCATCGATCACCTCATAATCCACAGCGCTTCACCTCAAAGTACGAATATCTGGATGAACTATCTATTATTGAATAACTATTATTAAAGATAATTACATGAAAGAAATAAAATATAAACTATAAACAAAACGTGACTACTAAAATCTCAAAAAGATATTCTCACAAATATATTTCACGCAACCAGGAATCTCAAAACCATTAGAAGCTATAATGATACTGTGCACATGTTAGACACAAGAAGAGGCCAAGAAGCAAGCGCCTGACACACAAAACCCGCCAAATCCACTTGCAATCACAATCAACGATTCTACGAATCGCGAGCGCTTACGAATCATAAAACCACTAACTATGACACTCTGAAAGCAAAATTGACAGGCTCTATGCGTCAAACACTCGCCCTCCAATCTCCTCCCGCATCCAACAACACAAATCTCCATTACAACATCTAACGAATTCAAAACTTCGAAAATCACTCATCTATAGCAAGTGAGTGGAAGCAACCCTGCATGCAACCATTCTTCATGAGATACACTTTTTCTGCCTATCTTTCTATTTGGCCTGTGGACATGCGTTAGCTTCAAAACTTCTAATCAAACTGGGAAAATTTTCAGACCACAATAAAAAAAAATTCAAAGGTAATTACAAGTAAAATAAATATTGATTATTTTATGCAAAAACGAGCAAGTAAAATTAAATCTCTTGTATCGTATGCTAATGCTAATTGACTGTTACAAAAATAATATGCTTAAATAAAATAAAATATTAATAAAATTATATGCAACATTTTTTAGAAAATCATTACTTTATTGATGAGAAATTTCTAATAAGCCCTCCCAGTTCTTCTGTATACAGAACAAATCTGATACTATAATCAGAATTGCTCAGTCTGCATAAGGCAGCCGATTTCATTAAGGAAGTTCTATTAAGAACCAAGAATTAATCATTTGAGGCATACTGAAGCATTAAGAAGGTGATATGTGTCACTATAGGAAATCATCATCGTTGCAAATATAAAGAAATTAAACATAACATGGATGTCCATGGGGAGGGTTTTTTGGTTCTGGAATATGCATATTTGCCACAAATTATAAATAAGAAGAAGTTTTTGAAATTCTTGGCTAGACTCCAAGAAATTTTCAAGATCCTGAAGTTTAATCCCCTGCACAGTTTTAAAAGCTCTTGGAATTTGATTATAAAAAGGTTTGAGAAAAACTGTATGTGCAATCTGCTCTAAGATAGTTCTGAGGAATTCCAGGTTTCATGTCAAAATTGATAGAATTTTGAGAAGAATTTCAAGAAAATGCTGAAATTGATTCGAAGTTTAGTTTAATTGAAGCCCATTGAATTTTCTGAGAATTATTCCACGAAAATTCTGATTTAACTCCTGGGATTCCCATGGAAAAAATTCAAGAACAATCTGAGGATTTTTTTCAAGAAACTTGTGTAGATAAATGAATTTGACCCACAATTCCTTGGAAATATCAGGAGAATACTTGGGTGGTATGCCAAACGGAGAATTACAATTAAATCTTAGAATAACTCCAGGAGAACTTTAAAGGAATTCGGAAAATAATTCCATTGTTCAGCTTGAATTGGTTGAAGGAGATAGGTGAACCCCTTCTTCTTTTTCTTCTTCTTCTTCTTCTTCTAGAAAACTTCCAGCCTGAAAGAATTCCTCGACCGGACCGGGAATCGAATCCGCCTCCTCTTGCTTCATAGTACCGTGCCTTTACGGACTGAGGCTGTCTGGGGCCCCTAAGTTTTTATCATCTCGTTTCCAATCCTAAGTACCTCTGCGTAATTCAGCCACCAACGTGCTCCTACTCTTATTCCACTTTAGCCTTCTTTAAAAAATTGAACACCTTCATATCAAAATCAAAAGTGATAAAAACATTCCTATGCTTTCAGAAACTTTTTGAACTTTATGTTTTCCCATTCTCATTTGCAGCATCGATTCTGAGAAAATTACTTCAACACATTCGACCGTCCTGAGTGAGTGGGGTGTAAGATTACCCTCTTCCAAAGTGGCGATTACACACGCACCCTCGTCACTGCCAGAATTGATGCTAAGGTACCAAATGGAATCAAGTTCGAATGTACAGATGATTTTCTTTTCCAGCTTCTGGGAATGAATGAAACTTTTTTCTTTTCTTGTCTTCTATCTTTTGGCACCGCATCCATCCACTATTTCTAATGGATATCTCCCGGAGGGGAAAATTAGGTGGAAGTGTTAAGCCGAGCGAGTTAATGGGTAAGTTGAGCAGTACAATTGTTTCGCCAACTAATAAAATTTTCATTCTTGCTTTTAAGTTTAATTTCAAAGCAACAAAGCTTATTTATAAATCAACGAAGCTTTTTGGTTCGAAGCGGTTTTTAAAAAGTTTTGTTTTAAAACCACGCGGTTTAAAATGTTTTAAAAGCAAGCAATGATTAGGCTATGCAAATCAAATACTAGAAGCGATTCTTGATCGATTAGAAGTTGTTTCTTCTAAAGATGGCTCAGAACTAACGAAATGGGAACAGTATCAATTGTTAAAGGAGTAAAAGTGTTGGTACGTATGGATTCGGTCCTCCCTCATCAATCATCAGTAATTTCATACTATAAGAGCAAACAATGTGTCGTTACCAATTAATTCCACTTGATTTGCATCCGTCTTTCGACTACAACGTGCAGTCATCATCACAAAGTCTAACTCTCTAAAGCACTCATCCTTACTACATCAAGGTTAACATGACAAGAGCAGGTTTAAAAATGAAACAACAATTACAGAATTGATGAACCTATCTAACCTATCTAACTAATTTCCCAAGAGTCAAGCAAATAAGTAAAATCTAAACCACTCTTTCAAAGGGTAATGGGGTTTGATAGTGCAAAAAGTGATCAATCCTAGATAACGGTAAGTGAAAATCACAGACTGGGTCATACAAAGAGCAATTTAGAAAACATAGATGTAACTTTTTTAAGACCAAATCCAATAAAAAAAAAAGCAACCTGCATTGCTGTTCACATCTTGCCTAATCCAATAAACTTTCACTTCACTTGTAATCTGAGAGTACAACCTAACGGTTCATGAAATTATTTGTTTCCTTTCAAATCCCTGTTAGCATATTCCAGGTTGTCTATTTCAGGATTTCTGGTGCCTTACACTTTCTATATGCGGTATAATAATCGCCGACGGCAAATGACTGATGTTCTTTGCATAATTCATTTTATGCAAATTTATTCATATTTTGATGTAGCGAATCTAGCGACAGCAAAAGTACCCGCACATTATAAATGCAGCCTTGTGGCGTACCTATCTCCGGCAGCAAGGTGTGTCGTCCTGAGCAAACATACTAGCGGAATGCGTGCAAAAAGTATGTTTCTCCAGAAAAAGCGACATTCTTCCGTTCTCTGACAGCGATTGGAAGTGTGCTTTAGACATACTTTTTGGCGATTACACACTTATCTGATTTTGCTAAGATGGACAGATATAATGAAAATGTTTATAACGAGAACGAATGAGGTGAGTATTTGAACTCGTTAATGGGCATTGCTTTGATTTATAGACTAACGTGAATATACAAGACGACGGAAAGCTTATTGTAATTTTTATCACATTAACTATGTGTGCTATGAAAATTGCAATACATTTGAAGTTTGAGTATAAAATAGGTACTGTGAAGCAGTGAAGAGTCGGCCACGCCATCCGCTTTCGAGCACACCATGCATGTATCATCTGACAGCTAACTTGAAAGCAGACGGGTGGAAACAGGCGACAGAGACACACTCACACGCATCCTTGGCATACACAGTTTTGGTCATGAACTGCTCATTTGTTAATAACTTTGCACTCAGTTGACGAAACATAACTCTTTTTGAAGCAGTAGATAGAATAGATTTTAAGCTTATTATAGGTAAATACAAAATAGCAGATTTTAATTCTAGTGATAAACTGTATTTGTTTTTGTGTTGTAAAAATGAAGTGAGAAATGCTCGCTGCACATCTCAGACTTTTAGTGTAAAAATTCATTGGTGTTGATTCAAATGTTAAGATTGCATATCTATAGTAAGCTATGGTTCTAATCTATCAGTTACTTTAAATAAAAACAAATTTCAACAATTGAGTGAAAAGTTATTAACAAATGAGCAGTTGGTGTGTACAACTGTGCATGCCAAGCATGCTCACACGCTGATAGTCCTAAAATCTGGTTGTTGCCAGCGGAGAAATTTTGATGAGTGGAAAAAGCCAGTGACGTAGTGTAATTGTGCGTGGATTTCGCGCGTATTCGTGCGTTTGAAGCTTGCCAGTGCTTGAGCCTACCCGGCAATCGGTGTCACAAAAGCCGAGAGTACGCGGGAAAATAACGGTTCTGCCGATCGGACGAACGGACGCTGGGACATTTTGAAAGCAGGCACGGGAAATTCATGTTAAAAAATCTTCAAAATCACCAGCTTCTGTCGACTGTGCAATTACGAGCACCAAAACCACACATCCAAGGACAGGCGGTGATGAAACACACAAACACAGTAGCTGAATCGAGATTACCTACCAAGGCGAGGTCATTGCATGAGGAATTGTCGCGTCCCTCCTCTACAAAAAGAAGTTGTCTACGAAATCATCATTTTAACCAATTCTATTGCATGAAGTGTGATCGTGGGCATCCTATTCGCGAGACATATAAGCTGGATTCGACGGGATCGAAACATTGAAAAGAGGACCGGTCGTAGGAACCTTTGTCCTGCGGAAAGACTGGATGGAGAACGAAAACACACACACAAACAGCCGAAGGTGTTTTTTCTCCATCACGTCTGAGGCCTGAAGGGCAGCCCTACTTTTGCTCAATAAAACAGATGAAATTATCTTTAATAAGTAAAAAAAAATCTCCTTAAAATAGATCGGATTGCTCCTTAAATGATTGATCAAAATACGTTAAAAATCTTGAAATGCTCAGTAAATATTTAAAGTACGCTCCCTAAAATAGAGAAAACTGTACATTAAGCATTTGAAAATGCTCCTTAGTATGCACCGCTTTGCACCATTTTGAAGTGTAATTGTACCATATATCATCGGAAAAGCTGCTGTAGAAAGTTTAATAAGTACCATGAAATCAGCTGAAATGATCAGTAAATCATTGTGTGCATTTGTGCATTTTTACGTTTGTAGCAGTACTTTCTATCTATTAGACACTACCAGTTTGTCTTCACAGCCAGGTTAACACAAGATTGTGTCGGAAATGTATTTTCTTTGCTTAGGTTTAAGAAAAAAGGCCAACAGCTCTGCAGTTCAAAGATAACTTAAAAATGCTATCAGATTCCCAATTCATGACAGAAATTCCAAACACATCGTATGAATACAGTGATAGTCTATGGCTGACGGACTTTACAGCAAATAAACACTAGGAGACGGTTTCAGTAAGGAACGATCTTCAAAAGAAAATTTTGAGTGATGACCAACTGATCACTGTGGAATACCCGGAGGATGTTTTCGACGATGCATTTTTCGATAACTCTGAAAGAAATCAAATTTATCATATCGTTGGATATATTTAACGGAGCGTTGCCATGAACTGCTTCATTTGTGAATCTTGTTTTTCGCCATGTTTATCAAGCAGTGGTATCTTAAAATCATACTCGAAGTTTACTATACTGAAGGATTATACAGGCGAAGCATTGCTGTATATCACCGAGCATTTCTACGTTTCCTTCGTTGCTTTGGAAATAATATTCCGCGACAATATATCACTTACCATCACATCCAGTGATAACGTTGCTACCAAATTGGGTGATCTTATGAAAACACTCAGCACAAATATTTTTGAAGACAGGAAAAAAAATTATTGAGCGTAATAAGTAATAAGTATGACGCCGAGAAAAAGCGGTGGATGCAACTCAGTGGGTAACGCGTTCTTCGGGGGATAGCTGTAGTTCCACTTTTTTCAATGATGATCCATGGAATATGTGGTCGTTCCGACAATTACATGGAACGTTCAACCTACAAAATTAAAGCAAATCAAAGAGCTCCAAATTATTATTATTATTTTTAGTTAAACGCTCACCTTTCCTCGGACAACAAACAGATCGCCAACAAGAAGTCCTTCAACGGAACTAACATAACCCGATTCAAATTGTTTGTAGGCTTCTAGGCTCTTCTGGCTGTTGATTTGGTTTCCGGAAAATGGTGATCGGTGGTTCAGTAAGGGCCCATGCATTAATTATGTCACGCTAAATTGAGGAGAAATCTACCCCGTGACGTTTTTCCTATACCTAATGCATTGCTTGTCTCAAAATCTTAGAGCCCCCCCCCCCCCTTCCCTCCTAGAGCGTGACCTAAAATATGCATAAGTACTGCATGGCCGGTAGTCACCGTTGATGGAATATCCACCGTGTTAGTCTGAATGCGATATGGGTCCATCGAATTGATTACACTTATTTTCTCTGCATACCTCCGTTTAACATCTTTCAACATTTCGTAAATAAGACCACACCGGGTCCCGGATGAGGAATTTAGCACCATCGTTATCGTTATCGTAAAGAAGGCACCACTAGGGTAACCAACTGATTTTGGACCCCTAGAGGAAGTGAGATCACGTTTATGTCAAAATAATATTATTTGTTTATTATTATTATGCAATTTACATGCGGTTGTGTTCGAAAGCTACTCATCTTGGATGTAAAATGTCACTAGATGTTTTATTTATTGATATATACTCGAAAAATAATTCTTTTCACATCATGATATTCCCATATTTTGGACCTTTCCACTTGATTTTGGACAGTGTCCATAATATATTTTGGACACACTGAATGGGAACGAATATATTTTGGACATGCTGAAGTTCTTTCAACCTATGAGCCTAAAATTAATTACGACGGTCACTTCTTCCTATCTCGCATTTGTTAGGTCCGTCTAGGTGGGAAAATTTTCAAAGAAGGTGCCGTAAAACGGGGTGAAATTGATCAGCGGGGTGAATTTGATCACTGAGTATACCCAATATTGTACTTATGCATAATATTTTTACAATGTATACAAAGATACATTCGTACGCTTAGTAACGAAAAACATGTTATGAAAAAATATCACGAGAAATTTCAGCGATCAATTTTGCCCCGCTGATCAATTACCCCCCGTTTTACGGTATGCATAAAAGTTAACCCCCCGTTACTCGCGCTGTTGTACTTTGTACAACACATATGAGTTTTCCATTGCCATTTTGTTGCTGCCAATCGATCTGAAACCAACTTGTATTCCTCAAAAAACTTGTTTTGAACTAAAAAAGCTAAACTTTGATCACAATTAACCCCCAAAATGCGGATAATAGAGAAAATGTAAATGGAAACCGCGTAAACGGTGTCCATACTACGTGGGATTGACTTAATTGGTTACAACATGGAATATCTCGAGATCCTGACCAGATAGAAAGTTACTGTCTTCGACAAAGTTGTTCAGGAGGTCAAAGCCTATTTCTTAGTGTACAATAGTTCAGAATTATCTCACTTCGTGGTGCTAGTATACATGTGAAATTCTCGTGTATAAAATATCTCTAGATCCTGACCAGATAGAAAGTAAATGCCTTCAGCAAAGTTGTTCAGGAAGTCAAGCTCTTTTCGTTGGTGGAGTAGTTCAGAAATTTCACACTACGAGGCGCTAGTATATACGTGTAATTCTCGCATATACAATAGCTCGAGTTCTTGACCAGCTAGAAAGTTACTGTATTGGGCAAACTGGACCCCCCCCCCCTTCCGTAGAATACAGTCTCAAACACAAAGTTTAAAAAATTGTATGGACCGTAGACATCTGCCAAGCGCTCCCACCACCCTAAAGCGTCTACGTAGTTTATGAACAGCCCCTTAGTTAAATCCGTTTGGGAGATAGGAAATCTTTTGTGGAAAACTAGGAACTAGGAAAACTAGGAAAACTCAGAGTGGACCACTTTACGTGTTTTGCCGTTTTTCCCATTTTGAATCGCCTGATAAACAAGAAATATATTTAAAAACAATGAATTCATATAATTTTGATTGATTTACTTACCAATTTAATCAGAAATCTGAGATAATAGCACGATCGACCAACCGGATTTTTTTTGTCGCTCTTTTGATGATTCTCATTTGATAAGTGTCCAAAATAAGTTGGTAACATTTTTTTACGATCTTTTTTGGACACTTTTTATTTAATACTTTTTAAGTAAAATCTTAAGGGGGGAGGTAGCTCATCGATTCTTCCGGTTCGCCTCCTAGCATCGTGCTATAAGGTACCAGGCAATAACCAGGGTAGTTGATCGATAGCTCGATGACGTCATTTCGTTGGCGTCTGCAATGTGAAATTCTCATAGCAGGCGTTGACGATGGGACGTTGTCGAGTTGTTGAATAGCAACTATCGTGGTAACTCACCGATTACCTGTCGATCCGCCAAATTTGGAAAGACGTCTGCATTGAATTATCTCATATAATAATATTCCGCCCACTATATCACAAGAAATTGCGAGTAGCTGAGTGGAATGGAGATAAGTTAAGCATTGGGTACAGGACCAAGTCTCCCCTGGGTGGTGCCAAAAGATGAGCGCAATAGAATCATCAAGTTGCCATAAGGCACGGAATGAGACTATTGCATGGCTGGGTAGTCAAAGTCTTCCATTCGTTAGTCATTTCAGGTGGATTAGAACAGGTTTAGGTTTAGGGTGGGCGTTGGCCAGATTTGGATAGGATAGGATAATCCTAAATAGGACCTAGATTATTTAGAACACTAGTAACCTCAACTTCTGTCACAATGTTTCATTGTGACTAATCAACACGCAATGGGTAAAATATCAAATTTGCGGTAAATTTGAAAAAAGGGAACTTGGAGTGTAGAGCGCACTGCCCACTGGACGATTCTGAAGCCTCACCAAGTGAGTGGGTTACGGGTTTATTTGATTGTTCGTCATTTCCAAGTTATATATAGATACATTCATACCATTGGCATTTTGTATTTGAGATAAGACAGAGACAGATCGTTATTACATTTTTTTTTTGCTGTGCACTACACCACCGGAGCCAGCAAAGTTCAACAATCCATCGTTGCTTATGCCTTTGTTGACGTTTGGAACCAGTTTTGCGAGGTAGGCGACGATTGTGCGTATTTCTCGCGTAACTTTTGAAAAGGGCCTATTTATAGCCTGAACAATACGTAAAGAGCAAATTGAAACATTGAACGTCGCGTGAAAGTGGAACTTAATGAAGACCTAAGTACTTTTTCGTAGTTTTTAGTTTTCGGATTTGAAAGATCGTTGGTTACAGTGGCCTGCTTACTGAGCAGAAAAACGCGGTCCCAGGTCAGATTTATGGTAAAATCGCTTGTGTATCGTGTATTTTGCGAAACTCGTTGTTGTCGTTGGTTCCGGATTTGAATGGATACACAAATTTGAGCAACGGTATTATGTGATATGAGGGGCTCGGTGGCCTTAGAGCAACCGTTTTTGCTTACTGAGCAGAACATCATGAGTCTAATCTCAGGCCCATCCACAATCAAGATTCGTCAATCGTTTTATTTGTTAATATGACTAAATGGTAATAACAGCAACTCGGTGATTAAAAAGGTGCTCGTCTGCCTAGTGGCAAACGTTTTTGCTTACTGAGCAGAAGACCGTGGGTTTAGTCCCAAGCTCCTTCGCGTTATATGATCGTTAGGACATCAATTCAGCTTATCGTTTACCAAAACGAACCCTGCTGCAAACCCAACCCTCTTGTCCAACATCCCAGTGATTCCTCGTGGAAGTGCAGAGGTGTTCTCGGCTTCCATCAAAGCGAGTGTCATGTCAACACAATCCTTCCCATTCCTTTCTTGACCTGTGTTCGGGCGCTGGTATTGCCTAATTTAAGATCACCAGTTTTTACACATTGAGGATGATTGCTAGTCCCAAGCATCGTCTATTGGTTCTCTGTGTAATTACAGCTGATCTGGCAGTAACAGAGTAGAAACCGTGGGCGGTCAATCAAGCTCAAGCTCAAGCTCAATACTTTTTAAGTAAAATCTTAAGGTGAAATCTTTATGAACACATGAAATACATCTTCCAAAGTCAGATAAACTGATTTGATAAAAAAAAATCATTGAATTGTATATTTTAGAACAAATTTAAAACAAGTACACTAACGCCGATTCCTCTTGACAAACGTTGAAACATGAAACTTTTTCGATAACATTTTCTAAAACTGCATAAATTGGGCAATTGTAAGCAATTTGAGGTGAACTAAGGATCTTGAGACATAGCAAGTAATTGAAAGAATGTAATTACAACATCAGCCCAGATGAATTTGAAGAAACTAGACAGTAAGCGAGGAAAATATATGAAAAGGGTCCAAAATATGTAGGGGCCCAACTCAAGTTGGTTACCCTATCTGTCAAAAAAGTGAGGTTAAAAGATTTCGTGATCTGGTCTATTTCCATCAGTAATTGACTTATTTTACGATTTTCCACGGATATGAACTGATTTGCAGCTAAACTATTCACGCACAAGAAATGCGGAAGATCATAACCACTTAATTATTATTCTAATTCTTCATTTTTTGACGCTATCCTCTCTTTTTGATGTTCTCCTATTCACCACCAGAAGTTGAATCGATTGCTTAGTTTCTATTAAAAAGGCATATAGGACAAACGGCTTCCCTACTAATCTATAACCAAAAGACAACATTTTGCATTGCACAGTAACAGACATGTGTGGTTGATGTAACATTCAAATTTATAGAAGTAGAGTACGAACCAAAAGCTTTGTCAGTCTTTCTTAAATCCTGGAGAAATACATAACCATTGAACAAGTAAAAAAAGTCTGGAAACCTTGTAGGTGGGTATAATATCAAACAAGAAACGTCTTCCAGTTTGCATGCTCCTGCTGATTGGTTTTTCGATTCGTCTGCTTGCTGTTTGAAGTTCCTGTCGTCGGCGTCTTGCTCTGAGATGGTGTTGCTAGTCTTCTGCTGCGTGTTGCCGCATCGTCACTGTTTCTAAAAGAGTTAATTTTCAAATAGATGATTTCATTCGGAGTTCTTTTAAGTACTTCCGATATCGCGTGGCAAGTGGCTTCACCGGCAGATCTGGTTCCCATTTCGTTCCGGGAGCAGCAATCCGTTCTATCGCTTGTCGTTGGCAGTGGGCCATCAAGGCATAGTTCGCGTTCATCGTTGGCAGTGGCCCACAATCAGTGGAATCTAAAATAATTAATTTCTCGTCATCGGCATTTTTTTAATTCCTAGGCAATTCATAGAAGAGTAAGGGAGATGTAAAATTAAAATTTTGTATGAAAGAGTTAAGAGAAATTTGTTCTTACCTGCACCGTTGAAAAAAAAACGTTGTTCGGACACTGGTAAAACTCGTTCGACGAATAAAGGAACCACACTGTCGAATTGTTATATCCATTTATACCACTTATCGATTGTTCTATAGATAAGGTCAAATCCTTGTTACACATTATATACTCACCAATATTTACCCTTCACTCGAAGCTCTGTAGGTTTTAAGAAAAGAGTAGACTGCCATTTGAAGTTGAGCCGTACACGCTCACTAAGCCAAAATACAACTGCAGTTTTAGTAATTGAATCTGAGAAATGATACCCTGAAATGCCCAGTTCAAGTCATATAAGTAGGATTTGTAGGTGATTAATTAATAGCTTTCGATACCAATGCCAATGCATGAGTTTGTAAACTGTGTGGCAAGTACAATGATACTTTATGTCCAGGAAAGTCGAGAAAATTTCCAACCCGAAAGATTCCCTCGACTGGACTGGGAATCAAACTCGCCGCCCCCGGCTTGGTAATACTGCGCCTTTACTGACAAGGCTATGAGGTTCCATATACATATATTACATATACAAACTGCTCTCAAAAATATAGTCGTTCCACAATCTGACGCAAATTACACCATAACATTACCTTTCGTCTAGAGGAAACTTTGTGGAAACATAGCTGATATCATGCTTGGCATGCACAGTTGTACACACCAACTGCTTATTTGGTAATAACTTTTCACTCAGATGTTGAAATTAATTTTTGCCTTCTTCTTTGGTACTAGTCTTGGCAGGGAAGTAAAACAAACATGTCATGTAAAATTAAGTGCTCCGAGACTGAAAAGTTTGAAAGTACATTTTATTGAGCTGAATTTTCCGTCTAATGTGACTCAATTTTACGTCAAAATTGATCCTCGTATATGTCAATCTCAGAGCACTTAAATTTACATTATTTTTTCTAAGTGTGTAGTTTTTTTTAGTAAGAATACTGACTGCAACTGGTATGATTATTACCAAAATCCGGGTATCAAGAAATTTAAAAAGAAAAAAAGATTTCCAGCTAAATCCCCATTCACCAACAACGGTACCTCTCTGAGTATTGAGGATTTCTTGTAGAGTTGGCTGTAGCCCGTCTTACTCTTCCGAGTGGTTTAAAGCTGTCTTCTTCTACCACGTATGACACTTTCAAAATAGGACTATCAAGAGTACTGAAAATACCGAAAACACCAGATGAAATTCCACGCATTGATTGTGCCAGGATTTTTCTTCGATTTTTACGTGGATTGCACAATATGCGTGTTTTTGTGACAAATTAGGACAACTATACAGATTCAGTTGGGATGCAATAAGCAGAAAGAAGAGAAATACGACGACATTTTTTGTGCTGAGCCTGAGTCAATGCATTGGAATGTCGATAAATGATTTTCACAAAGTAAGCTTTTATAATTTTCAAGACCAGAACAGGAAATCTCTAAAAAATTTAATCTCAACAATGGTTGAATAGTATTACAAACAACATTTTAATTTTAATAAAATCAAATGATATAACTACCACTTTGAAATCCATATTTACAGCGTACTTGCTGGCATATGTTTGCATGGCGTATAATTTCTTAGCACCAACACCTAGACCGATTTTGATGTTGCTTGTGATCATAAATATTCATGTCACGGTTCTTCACGCGTACAAAGCTGATAAAATGAAAGCACGATTAACGCTAGTGATAAGCATAATATTTGTTTCCGCTTTTGGGAACGAAAACGTTAGACTAAAAAGTTTGCAAGCTTGTGTTGTAGAGGACATCTTTTTAAGATGATTGTATAGCTTACTATAAAATAATCAGTATGGCTATGAAGATAGATTTATAACTTTATTGGTTGATTCTTGAAGGAAAGATAAGTTTAATTATTTTCATAGTAATGGGTTTCAGTCCTGTTGCGTCGGATAGCACATGTATTCGGATTTGTAGGCAATCATAAAAACATAGCCGCTATAACGCCATCCATCATGTATATCCTTGCATCATATCCCAAAGCATGGGAAACACAATATCTCAAAGTTAAATTGGAATCCATAATACTTTCCAGAACTCGATTATCTCGTTCAGCTTGAGTTTTCGAACTGGATTGGTCAGCAATAAATTCCGTATATATGATTTTGAATATCATAGGGGACGGTAAACAAATGATCCCATTTGGCACATTTATCAATGCTTGTACTGGGTTTGAAAAACAATCCAAATGCTACTGGTTTTGAGTTGAGTGATTGGTTGTTTTTATCAACTTTTCGGAGTCCCTGAAAAAAGTTCAAAAGTTTGTTCCTTGCCATTGTTTACGAGCTTCATGTCCAAACTTCGTTTGCTAGTGTAATGCTCCGTCGGTGGCAATTTTCTTTGACTATAGAGAAAACCAATCGATTACAATACCGACATTGAATGCTTGGTGTTTTATAGTACCTTTGAGCGACATAGTCTATTCTGGGAATATGCAGAATAATGACACAAAATCTGGTTTTAGTTCTATTGAAATAAATTTGAATATTCCTTGGTTTAATTGGCTAGTAATTTTTTATAGAATTTGATTGATTAACTCTCAAAACTGATACGATGGAAGTTTTTCTCTGAAAAGTAATTTGGATCGTGAACTTTAAAACAGTGCTGCCCAATATCAATGTGAATATCTGGAAAAATCTGATTTTCGCTAAAGTGGTTATAGCCATCTAATGTCATGATATTGACATCGTAATGGGACCTACTGATATTCAAAGTTATTATTTTTATTTTTCAGTTAATCAAATTCTTAACAAACGATTTAACGAATTTTCTAACTTACAATAATTATAATTTTCAAGTTTTCCGATCCTCTTAGTTTGCTTGAGTTGTAGAAACATGAAGTTTTGCAAAAGTCATTAGATCGCACATGTTTGGGCTGTGTTGAAATTTTAATCAAGAGTTTTGAAGTATTTTCTTGACAATTTTGAGAAAAGTTCCTATAGAATTATGAGGAGAATAGACAAAAAAAAACCGAGGGAGAATGTCAAGAGATAATAAAAAATAAAATCCAAGCAAGTTTCGAGTTAACATTATGGTACATTAATCTCAAGATAGTTTTGAAGAGAACTCTATGAGAAACGTAAGGATAAAGACAAGTGAGTATAATCGATAATTGCTCCTGCATTCTGATCAGAATTGATTTTTTGCAATGCGACTCACTAACTTCTTTTCCTCTGTCTAAATATTTTTCTTTGGCAGTAGAAGTATATATAAATAGTATGTATAAAAATAAGCACACACTTCTTTGAAGAATGTCACTACCATAAGCAGCTGACAATAAACCAGTTGTTAACGCGAAGCTTACCACCTCGAAAAATAAAATATGACGCGTATTGATTTTTTGAAAGAGATTGAAAAAGATACAAAACATCCAGAAAATCCGATTTTTTCTGCGGCCTTAAGAAAATTTACGTTTAGAATTTGTTTATATATCTATTTATTTATTTCGTCAACCAACGTAGACTAGTACATATTCGAATACAGTTTTGTTTTCTTAAATTTATTTATTTATTTCGTCAACTTTGGACAAAAGGTTAAAAGCATATTTTTGTCTTTAATAAAAATTAAGCAGTGTCAGCTTTCCTATTTTTAATGAGTTATAATGCCCTTTGGAGTAAAAATATTGTTTTAGTTTATGCCGAGACATTGTAAAGTCAATGGTTTCGCAGTATTGGTTGTAAGAGGCCATCATGTGGTTTAATGGCCAATATTATGCAAAATTTGTGCGACGATGTGTATGGCAAATGAATTTCGATTTCGGAGTTGCCGAGTAGGTGCATGGAAATTTAATTTTGATAAAAGTTCTGTGGAGTCAATGCGCTGCGAAATGATATCGTTTACAAATGAAACCATTGCATATTCACGACGCTCATTTAATGTTTGTTTGTTTATAAGCATGCAGCGTGCATCATATGATGGAAGAGGAAATCATGTCCAACCTAATTTACGAAGAGCGTATAATAGAAATTGTTTTTGAATGGATTCTAATCTTTCTTCGTGCGTGATTGAAAAAGGAGACCATACAATGCTGCAATATTCCAGTATTGCCTCACATAGGCAATATATAGTGTTTTAATTGTGTATGGGTCCTGAAAGCTATAGCGAAAGCACTTGATAAAACCTAGCATGTTATTTGCTTTGTGGATAATTGTGTTGTAATGGTCTATGAAAGTTAGTTTAGAGTCCAAGATAATTCCTAAATCCCTAACTCTTTCACATTTTTCTACATTTTGATTTCCTAGTGCAATTGAAATATTTGAAGTTGTTCTTTTCCTGCTAAATGATATTAAGTTGCATTTTTTTTTACATTCAATTCTAGTAAACTTTTTTTGCACCATATGTAGAATATGTGTATTTCATTCCGGAATGTATTGATGTCTTCTTCATTTCTTATTTCCAAAAAGAGCTTCATGTCCTCGAAATAAAAAAGCAATTTAAGTTTTTTGAGAATGAATGAAATATCGTTTACGTATAGAATAAATAGAAGAGGTCCCAAATGAGAGCCTTGGGGGACGCCTGAAGTGACTTGAGTTGGACTCGATTTCTTCCCGTTGAATTTAATTATTTGTTGGCGGTTAGTTACATATGATTCAAGCCATTTTAGGAGCCCTGACTGAATTCCAGTTTTTTGCAATTTAAAAAGTAGCATTGGTATGTCTATGCGGTCAAATGCCTTGCTTAAGTCTGTATAGAGAGCTTCTACGTGGTTTCCATTATCCATTGCATTCAATGAATAGTCTATAAATTCAAGTAAATTAGTCGAGGTCGAGCGACCCTTGAAAACGCCATGTTGCATGTCAGTAATTCTATTTTTGATTTGGAGAAATAATTTTTCGTTAACAATTGCCTCGAAAAGTTTAGGAATGCAAGAGATAATGGCTATACCACGATAATTACGCACGTCAGATTTTAGGCCATATTTAAAGATAGGCACTAGGAATGAGGTTTTCCAAGTTTTTGGAAAGGTTCCAGATTCCAGGGACATATAAAAAATCCAGAACTATGGAGCAGTGAGTTCCATTGCTAGACATTTAAAAAATACTGGAGGAATTCCGTCAGGTCCAGGACCTTTTGAGGCGTCTAAATTTTTTAAAGCCTGCAAAGCCTGCAAAATAATCGCGGTCGCGATCTTTTTCAGAAAATGTCATATAGATTTCTTGAAAAAAAAAAATTGAAAATTATTTTGCAGTTTTTTTTCCGAGCTATCACCGACATTTTTGTCGAGATGCATTATTGAATTTAAGTTTTACGTAATTCAAGAAGTTCTTTGAACAGGACTTTATTTCATGTACTGTTTTTGCATTATATTCTTCAAATGCAGTACTGATAGCTAAATTTAGTTGATCGCATATATCCAAATAAATTAATAAATTATTACTACTATTGTGTTTTTTATAAATTTTATGTGCTTTTTGCTTCCGATTTTTCAAGTTTTTTTATTTGTCTGTTATACCAGACTGAATTTTGTGTGTTTCTGTTGCGTCTTTTTTTCTTCAAAGGAATTTCTTTCGAAATTTTTTCTGTTAAAATTTTGTAGAACACGTCTATACCAATTTCGAGATTGCCTACATTCCTTAAAATTAATTGCCAATTGACACTGTTTAATTTAAATATTATTTTTTCGTAGTCTGCTAATTTATATTCAAAGACTTCTTCGTATTCGCAGTCGTTGGGTCTTTGGTTTTCATGCACAAATAAAGAATATTCAATTGCTGTGTGAAACGTTTCATTTTTCCAGAGTGGATTTAATGATTTGGTCACACAGAAATCTTCATAAATATTCATTAGTAAAAATTCCAAATAGCAATTTTGTTGGTTTTTGATGTGGTTTATTTTGTAACGTTGTTGTCTTGTCTAAAGAAAACAGCTTAAGCGCCACCTCCAGATAGAAGGACCGTTATCTCTGATCAATAGCCCGGCATGAGACTGCCTTCTCAAGGCAGGTCAATACAGTTTTTAAGCGAACCGAACAACTACAAATTGACCCAACCGATGAAACAAACTTAACCGTATTACTCGAGGGATTACTGTACCAAAAGAACCAAATTTAGCTATTGCAATAATATCGAGCAGTAGTGGTGTGTGTCTTAGCGAAATAGACCAACCAATTCACCAATAATCATACAATTCGCCGCGAATAGGTGAAGTGTGTACTAACATAGAAGTATTCAGTCTTGTTTCATAATTTCAACGCAAAAATGGAAGAAAAGAAAAAAAATAAGATTATCTGGTTTGTTTTAAGATTTACAACGAAGCAAAAGAATTTAAAATTTATTATTAATTACTTTATCCGGTTTAATATCCAAAGGAAAACCCTACCTTCTAGTGGGTGACGTCACGTTAAGCTCTGAATAATACATTTTATACGTAGGAAAATTCAAACAACTTTCTTCGGTCAATTTATTCTTCGGAAACAGTGCACTTCTTCTGCGCGGTGACGGTCCCACGTGGTCCGGTGACGATGACCGACGACGTCTGCAAACTTTCAACTACGATAGCTATGGGCCCGTTTTCAGAAGCGGATTATTTACCTTGACCGTTATCGAATGAACTCAGCTAAACCCGTGGGTATCGACTGGTTCAGGGTGAATGCGTCCCTGTATTCAGCGGAGTGACGAGCACGTTAACGAGGCTCGATGTCGTACCACTTGGCAAAACGGGCAAAAATTGGGAACTCGAGCAGTGCTACACGCTCGAGTAAGCCTGAACGCAAACCGTTGCTTCGTTCGCCGACACAGGTCCAATTACAATCTCGAGTAACAATTTATATTGTGCGCGCAAACGGTCGTTGGACGGGTATAAACCTTCCGTCACACAGGGTCTACTAAACAGTGACTTACCGCTTCTGTTACGACTTGGGTTGCAGACAAACCTTGATTCGCCTGGGAAAGTGACCCGAGGTTCTTCGGTCAAACCTTCACTCGACTGGGAGGTGACCAGATGCTGCGGTCGAACCTTCGAATATCCGGTCTCGATGCACTCCGGACGAACTTTCGAGTTTCCGGATTCGCTGACTCCAGACAAACCGCCCTCGTTGGATGGCCAGGGCCTATTCAACGCAGGTAATTAATTTTCTTCCCTTAAGGTCGAACTAGCTATAGTTTTTTGGCTTGCCTGAACCAATTTCAATCATTTTGCACAATTGGTTTTGAACTGTAGATTTAGCTAAATAACTTAAAAAAAACCTGTAATTAAATTAATCGCGTTGAATCACTGAATCAAATTTAAATTTATTGTCCCGGAAATTACTTCGAATTAAGACTTCGACTAAAAGAACTTTAAAATATTTTCCAATAAGAATCACTTTTGATCTTTTCGATTCGAGCACTCCACTAAGATTAAATGTTCGATCGCGTAACGAATTGGTTTAGACCTAAAAAGTAAGACGCAATTTACTACGCTCGATGTGCAGGAGCTTTACTACGCGGTTTCTGATTGGAATTTCCGAAAACGATGGAATTTTCCGTTGATCCTGAAGTTTGATTGGTGGTGAGAAATTGCGCAGTAATTAATTAATTTAGATCAGGTCAATCCGCCAACAGGTATGCAACTTTCAGAACTTGAATGGGAGATTGCCGTAGAAGCTCGATGCAGATGTCACCACTGTATGATGATGATAATGTTGACAGACTGCATATAAAATTCGTGAAAATTAGCATTAAATCTAATTCATCAAGTCTGCGTAAAATCCTTCCAATATAACATTCGAATTGAAGAAGAAAATGTTTACACGATCAGACTGATGTGCATCTTTGACTTTTCCAGATGAACTTTCATAAGATATATTCATTTCATTTCACAGCTCCATCAATGCTGCATCGTACATATGATGTAAACAGAAGTAAATTGTTCAATTACTCAAAATAAAGATGATTTGTCATCTTGTAATTACTTTATAAACCATCGAGCACCATTTTATAGTATGGTCCGTGTTGAGCTTCGTTGCGTTTTCCGTCGAAAATTGTGAGTATCAATATGTTTGCTTAGAAAAGGCCAAAATGAAAATTTATTGAATATTGGCGTCCTATACAACCAATTCTCCATTACCACCAGCATGATACAATTTTTTTCTCAGTAAATTCACTTAATTTCCACTTTCATCCTAGTGGAAATCGCACATATTCACCATTTTCCGAAAAATGCAGCTGCGCAGGAGGTAACCTCTACCTGTGGGTGCAAACTTGTTGTGCATAATTTTCCATGAAAACATCTCCGATCTATACCGGAATAATAACAGTTAGTTTGCAAACACGTTTTCTTACACGATTCAAGCTAAAGTTTGCACCGGAAATTATTAGTTTTTCTCTATGTACCGATTTGCCCCAAAAATCGTCTATTTTACTTGAAGAATTTGGAAACTATCCTCCTTCTAGTAGTTCTCACTTCGAAATGTAAGTGGCGAAAGCTTGGAAAAGTTTCACTGCAGGACGCCAAACCTTAATCGTCTTTTTATCAAAGCTTTTCATGCCGAAATACTTCTCAGGTTACTAATTTTAAAGATAGGTGCGCAGCGTGAAACAATAGAGCTTTACGTAATAGTTTGGATACAGCGGCACACCCGTATAAGCAAGCAATTTTTGGTAAGTGGTATCCGTGCTTTAATTGAATGTTATTACTTTATTTAGAAATGCAACTTTTGAAGATTAATTGATGTCAACATGTCGTTGCAATTTGGTTCAGTCCTAAATTAGCAGTTTTGTCAAAAATGAACTGGAATGTTTCATTATCCCCAACGACTGGGAGTAAGATACATTCATTTTCAGAGTCCAGAATGAAGTCAGCATGGCTTTGATTAAAGTCTCCATAGATATCATCGGTAAGCGTGATTTCCTCTCACTCCAAAAGGCCTAGGTTCAATCTCAGTCGGCATCACCGGGATTTTCTGTGGCATAAAATCTCTGATCACGCCTTCCTTCGGAAGGGATGTAACGCCATTGGTCCCCGGTCTATGTATGAGTTGATGGGTCGATATGTAGGGTCCAGGTGTAGGAGCTGCCTCCCTGGCGCATTGTACGCAAATTTTTGTTTTTATAAAAATCAAAAAGTATTTTTTTTTGCTGGCGGTGGTAGGGTTTTTGATCTAATTTCCGTCCTACTAAGGACATCCCGCACTTTACCACGCTTTTTGGAAAGCGTTTGAACAAAACATGGATTGTTTTCATGAAAGATAACTTCTAAATTTATCCACCTTTCCATACGTACCGTTGGATTTGATAAAGAGTCAAACAATGTTGAGATATTATTAAAAATCTAACACTGCTTCTTGCTTCTAAATTCGTCGTACGCGTTTCAATTCCGTCCAAACGCATTGAAACGCCATTAGATTTTCTTCGTCCTACGGATAAACGGAGAAAAAGGGGATGCGCTAGGAGCGCTTCTTTTGTTTTGAGAACAATGAGCGTAAATATGCATACAATGCGCTCTAATAGGATTTATGTCGTAGCTAATGAACTAACGCATCGGAACAAACGTAGTATTGTTTTGTGCATGGTGAAATCATTGATATTATTGATGATTTCTGCTCGATAGAACGGAAATGGGCGATTACGACGAAGTAGCGCTCTTCCCTATGTTTCGCGTTAAATAAAATCATAAGGCTGAAATGCAAAATATATTTTAATTTTAAGTCTGGCAGGACTCAAATAGGTTAAAGAGAAGGAAGCCTACAAATAAATGACAAGGAACGAAACAAACGACGAAAGGCGCCGGTGGTGTAGTGGTAAGCGTGATTACCTCTCACCCCAACAGGCCTGGGTTCAATCCCAGTCGGCGCCGCCGGGATGTTCTGAGGCATAAAATCTCTGATCACGCCTTCCTTCGGAAGGGAAGTAAAGCCGTTGGTCCCCGGTTCATGAGTTGATAAGTCGATAGGTAGGGTCCAAGTGTGGGATATGCCTCCCTGGCGTCGGTAGCATTGGTGTTCAGTACGGAAAACGAGATCGATGTAAAACAAATCAAAGAAAAAAAAAGAAAGAAACGATAAAAATGACACACATTAATTTCCCATCTTCTCCACACTGGATAAATAAGCGCGTTTTCAATTATTCAAAATTGTGATAAAAATGCACGTTTACGTCAAATCTATTGGTTCTCAACCAACCTTATGAAGCAAGAAATACGTGCTCCGAAAACAACAACACGATTTGAGGTAAATGTTCACTCTTATCACACTTTTTTGCATTTTTGGAGCAGTCCAGATAAAACTACGACAACCAGTTTTTACCGGTATCACATTTTCATTGCCGAATTTCCAGTTTTATAAAAGCCACCCGGTAATGAAATTTCTAATAGCGATCGACACCATCAGATAAAATTGTTGCTGCTTCTACAGCTGAAAGTAAACTGTACTGATTTTTTAGTTAGGAAAGTTGGCCATTAAAGGCCTAAAGAATGTCGAAAATTATCACTTTTCGGTACAGTGTTGCATAAAACGTTGTATGCAACGATTTTATGATTCGTGAGTGTTCACTATGAGTGAACGGTCACGAATCGTAAAATCGCTGATTTTGACTTTCTGGAAGCGAAATTGACAGGTTTTATGTGTCACAAATTATCTAATGCTTTCTCATTTTGAAAATATTTTTTTTTATAGCTTAGTGGAAGCAACCCCGCATGATATTTTCTTTTACTATGGTTCTATAGCTCGGTATCGAGAAAAAATCAAGTAGTGGAGAGTTGACCGTAGATTAGGGTGCTTCATTTTGAAAACAAATTATAGGCCACCCTCTAGGTTGTTTTAATCAAAACCACAAAATATGAGTCTGTGCAAAAAGTGGTAAATATTGATGATGGTTTAGTGGTCGTGCAAAAGGTTTGAAGCTAAGGAAGAAGATTATTTTTTTCCTTGATTTGTTTTTCGTCGATCTTGTTTTCCGTGCTGAGCACTAACGCTAGCGACGCCAGGGAGGCAGCTCCCACACCTGGACCCTACTTATCGGCCCATCAACTCATGAACCGAAGGAAGGCGTGATCAGAGATGTTATGCCTCAGAACATCCCGGTGGCGCTGATTGGGATTGAACCCAGGCCTGCTGGGGTGAGAGGTAATCACGCTTACCACTACACTACCGGTGCCGCTAAGAAGATTACATTACTCAGTTATCGCTCTAGCTTGGGTTAGGCAAAAACTGCAAACATGTAGTATGGCTTCATGTATAAATTACATAAAGCATGGAGTGGAGAGAGGTGTTACATAGGGGGAAGGGGATTATAGGAAATGTCATGTAACAGATTGACCAAAGTGAAAAAAAAACTGAAAAGCGAAAAAAAAATCCACTCGCTTGCTTTTGAGCTTGTTTATCCAATCTTTATAAAAAGGAAAGAGAGTCAGTCAGCGTAACGTTATTTTAAGGAGGGGTGGGGTTTTGTCAGCCATTAATTATTGGACGTGGCCGAAATCCGGATGTTTTTGTGTAACGTAATTTGTGTTCCATGCCTGTAGCTGATTTGACAATGATCAACAAGCCTGTTGCTGTTACGTTCAGTTTGGTAGCAATTCAATAAAGTTATAAATGTTTTATGTCGATAGATATTGGAAAAGGATTCATTATTACGCCCTGAAACAACAACACTACTGCAGTTGAAAAAAATAATGATCTGCTGATCTAATGAACCCCACTCAACGGTAATTACATTATTAAAATATGCAATCTATAAAATTTAGATTTTGCTCAATTAAAATACGGCTGGTAAATGTCTTTCACAGATGTTGAACAAACAAACAGAAGGAAATGAAAGCTATGCATAGATGCCCACCAATGGTCGTATTCAAATAAGATGCTATCACTTCTATTCCATCATCAAATCTAAACTTCGCATGATGGAAAATTAATCAGCTTTGAAAGCGGATAGGAGCTCTCTTCCAAATAAGATATCGATCCGCGCGTGTTTTGAGGACTTTCCTACTTGCTGGCTTGATAGTGCATACCGCGAGGGGAAGATTGAAAATTGGATCCTTTTTATACTTGTCAGAAGCATGCCGTTTTTGATTCCGTTATATGCTAATCCACCACTGCTCAGGGAATAAACTACAAGAAAAACCAATATAACGAAGAAATTGAAGAAAATAGTACGAATGCGAGCATTTTTCGTTCTCTATTTGCAAAGACCTCATTTCAGTCGTAAATATGAAAGAAAACGCTCTCGTAACGGTTTGTTCGCTTCCCGTTGGCAATGATAAAGTCTCATCAGGTTCAATGAAGGATGAGATTATCATGTGCTTCCTAATTCATATTGCGAAAGCGTACACAACTTTTTTTTTCGTACGATTAGGACTATAGAAAGCTGGACCAATTACCCGATGTAGGAGGCTACCTGCGTCATAAAGAATTAACATTTTTTTCACGGCGTTCCGCTGGGATAATGAGTTCCAGGTTTGTTTAGCAAGTCATTAGCACACCGCGTGGTGAATTCGGGTTGCTGGAGTAATGTTTTGACGTATTTTTATTACGCTTAGCAGTGCGGTACCAGCGTACCAGTCAATGTTTGAGTAGCCCAAGTTTAATGGCATCACAAATCTTGGGATTGCGATCAAGCGCATCCATGCTGGGAGAGATGGGCTTTCACCATTGGGAGAAAAAGTAGAACTTTTAAGGGAAGCAAATGATATACCTTTAGCAATAGGGTTTTATTGGTTAAACTTTTGCTAATTAGCGTGAGATTAATTGCATCATCATCAAAAATTGTCCTTGAAACCACTGAGGGCATGGGGAGAACTTATTGCGGTTTCCAGTAGTGAAGATAGCTTGAGGGTATTACAGGTAGCACATTTTAATTAAATACTTGCTTTTATTTAAATAACAGACTAGTCTAGTGAATTTAAAATCTTCAATCTGGGACTGACCACTTAACTCTAGGCAATGGACAACACACAACACACCCAGTAAACCAGTAGGGAAATTTCCATTTTTACGAACAGTTTAACCAGCTGGAGCGGAAAGTGAACCCTCACTTCGTTGCACATACACTACGAATGAACGGCGGGCGACCCCGCACTCAATCGAACGATCACAAAGACCACCATGTGCCACATCAAACCACCAAATTAAAAGAAATGTACCACCAGTTATGATTTAGTATATGCCAATGTTGGAAAGTGCATTTTCAAAAAAAAATCCTTTCGCAGGTTTTCAGAGGATCATTTTGCTGAAGAGCTAGTTATGCGAAAATCGCGATCGAAATCAGAATAAAAGTTCCCGAATGAGATGTGCGAAACAGTTCAGCAAACGATTCCGAAAGAGAATTCCGATTTCACTCACTCAACCTATTGTATGTATGTATGTATGTAAGAAGCCACCATCAAGGGTCTTGCCCTGCATGCGGCTCCACTAAACAGCAAGAGCAATTTTCGTTATCATTATTTTTTGTTTATTAATTTATTTGATAAGGCTTAACCGAATTAACTTTACAGAGCCGAGGATTCTTGGTCACTATACAATACATCTTAAAACTATAGTCAAAAGGTACAACACAATAAACACTTTATCTTCCGCTATCCAAAAAGCCTCCTCCATCAGAACTGGAGCCGCTGCCAGTAGTTTCATTGTATGGCAAATTGTTGTACGCCAACGAGGGTCAGAGCGCGTCCATTGCAGCAATGGACGCAAAACGTGGTCAGCACTCACACACTCATCACGAAACGGTTGCTTTCCAAAGTCGACGACGCATCGACCGAAAGAACTGCTGATGAAGAACAATGAGGAGGACCACACAATGGTTGCTGCCGAGAAAACAGACGATCGCGTAGCACACAGCCGAGTGAACACTGATCGTTATCATTATGAATTCAACATAATGCTATATGAAGAGTCAAAAAGGGTTGGGCGGGCCCGTAAGCAGAGACACTTACGTGAAACCCGCGGGAATAAGAGAATAATCTTCCAACAGTATGATCCACCAAAATGAATTACAAAATTTGCAATGCATCCCAAGCAACCAAAAGTTCTGATAAAAGGCTATTTATGGCTTAAGCACCTTGTTGAAGGTGTGGGAGTAAACAATGACCACCTTCTGCCTAACCAGAGATCAACGTGTCATTACCTCGATGTTCACACCAATACCAACAAGCAGCGGCGAACTGACGATGCACTTCGCTGTGACGATTTTTATTCGTATCTTTTCACTTGAGTAGAGCAGACAATAAAGTACAATTTCCGTGCAGTTAAATCCGTCGCGTTTTATTTCTGCTAGTGTTCCTTTTTCGGACTTTTATTTCGCTGATCGTTTCGCTTCCCTGTTTGGTCGTAGTTTCACCACAGGTTACGGGCCCAGCAAGTGAAATAGTGAAAAAGTGAACGGGTAAAGAAAACGACGGTGGAAAACTGAGAGCGAACATTTTTTCGAGAAGTTTTCTTCCACGCGGTTGAGACCGGAACAAAATGGCGGACGCTGTAAAAGTTTCGTTCCCCAAGTTAAACCAACAAAACTGGGCGTCGTGGAAACAGCGAATGGAGTGGTTGTTGGAAAAGGATGACTTGTGAGAAGTGATTCGTGTTGCGGCGCCAGAACCTGTGACGGATGAGTGGCAGAATAAGGATCGAAAGGCTCGGGCAAATATTGGGCTATTCCTAGAAGACAGCCAGTTCAAGTTGGTCAAGAGTGCAACCAGTGCGAAGGGTATGTGGAACGCTCTTAAGGAAAGCCATGAGAAAGCAACGATGTCCACTATCGTACATTATATGGGTTTGCTGTGTGGTGCGAATATGAGTGAAAGTGATAGCATGGAAGATCATTTGAATTCCATGGAGAGATTGTTCGACAAATTGGCAGCTACCGGTCAAAATTTGGATGTACCGCTGCAGATTGCGATGATTTTCCGCAGTGTACCGTCGTCATACCGTACGCTCGTACAGAGTCTGCAAACTCGGGCGGATGCAGACTGGACTGTCACGTCGGTGAAAGCAAGTTTGCTGGACGAATATAATCAGCGCATAGAGCGTGGTGAACGCGAGTCGCGAGATCTCAAGGCGATGAAATCGGACGCGAGGGGTGAACAGAAGGAAAAGTTGTGTTTTTTTGTAAACAACCGGGACACTTCAAGAAGGACTGTAAGAAGTGGTTGTCTGCAAAAAGTCAAACGAAGAAACGCCGGGAAAACAAGGAAGACAGCTCGAAGGACAAAGGTGGGAAGACCAAACAGGCTCACGGAGCTGGAAGTGCGGTTTGCTTTATGGTGGGCGGCGGTTTATCTGGTTGGATTATCGATAGCGGCGCGACATGCCATATGACCAGTGACCGGTCGTTTTTCGTGGCGTTGAAAACGTGTGCGGTTTCGAGTGTGACACTCGCGGACGGGAAAAAGACCAGCGGTGCGGGTCACGGTATCGCGTTCGGTGTTGACGGACTAGGTGAAAGTGTCAAGATTACGCTCAAGGATGTATTATACGTTCCGGAACTCGATGGAGGGCTGATATCGGTTAGGCAGCTGGTCCCGAAGAAATTTGTTGTGGAGTTCAACGAGCAGATCTGTGAAGTAAAGAACCAAGCTGGTGAAACTGTTGTCGTCGGAGATAAAGTCGGCTGTCTCTACCGACTTCGAATGGAGCAAGGTGCCAGGAAGATCGGCAGCAGCCATGGAAATTGTCAGCACCTGTGGCACAGGAGGATTGGCCATCGGGACCCCGATGTCTTGCGTATCATGGAGAAGGACAAGTTGGTAAGTGGATTCCAGTTTAAAGATTGCGGTATTAGAATCACTTGTGAGTGTTGCCTGAAGGGCAAGTTAGCAAGGAAACCGTTTCCAGCTAAGCCGGAGAGAAGCACCTCACGTCCTCTGGAGATAATCCATACCGACTTATGTGGTCCCATGGAAACCGTTACTCCTTCCGGCAATCGCTACATAATGACTCTAATCGACGACTTCAGTCGTTATGCGGTGGTGTATTTGCTTTGGAAGAAGAGTGAAGCTGCCTCAAAGATAAAGCAGTATGTTCGCTGGGTAGAAAATGTGTTTGACAGAAAACCTCTCGTCATTCGTTCAGACGGAGGCGGTGAGTTTGTGAACCGTGAACTGCAAACATTCTACGAACCCCAAAAAAACGGGGTCGCCGAGCGGAAAAATAGATCGTTGCAAGAGATGGCGATTTGTTTGCTGGCGGATGCGAACATGACCAAGCTGTACTGGGGTGAGGCAGTTATGACGGCAGCGTACCTGCAGAACCGGCTGCCTTCTCGAGTGGTTAAAGGAACACCGTTTGAGTTGTGGACTGGCCTGAAGTCGAACACAGGACATTTCCGTATTTTCGGCTGTGAAGCCTACGTGCACATCCCGGATGTGAAGCGATCAAAGTTGGACCAGAAAGCAGTTAAGCTACGTTTTGTCGGGTACAGCGAAGATCATAAGGGTTACCGGTTTCTCGACCAAACTACAAATCGGATCACTATAAGTCGCGATGCTAAGTTTCTCGAGCACGGTGATGGATCGGAGCGTCAGCAGCCAGACGCAGCTCGCAAGGAGTCTGAGCAGGAGATTGAGATCTCGTGTAAACCGTTGGAGCCGGAAGGAGAGCTATGTAGTGACAGCAGCTTCGAAGGTTGGGACGATGCTACAGACAGATCAAGTGAAGAGGATTTTCTTGGATTTGGCCCCGAAGATCAAGCGGAAACATCAGATCTAGAAGTCATTGTCAATGAGGAGGATCCTGAATTACGACGTGAAGATCGTAGATCGCGTGGTGTACTACCGAGTCGGTATGATGACTTCGTTGTCGGCGTAGCTGAGTGTTCCATGGAAGAGCCGACGTGTTGCAAAGATGCTGTCAAGATTACCGAATGGAAGCAAGCAATGGACGCGGAAATGCTATCCCATGCTGAGAACCAAACGTGGGAGCTGATGCAGCTGCCGGAAGGTAAGAAGGTAATAGGATCAAAGTGGATATTTAAGCTGAAGCGGAATGAGGTCGGCAAGGTTATCAAGCATAAGGCGCGCTTGGTAGCCCAAGGTTTTAATCAACGGTTCGGCATCGATTACTTGGACGTGTTTGCTCCGGTTACTCGTCTAGCAACGCTTCGTGCAGTTCTGGAAGTCGCTGGTAAACGGCAGATGATTTTGCACCACTTCGATATAAAGACCGCTTACCTTAACGGAACTTTGGAGGAGGAGGTTTATATGCGCCAACCTCCCGGGTATGAAGCTGTTGGGAAGGAGAGTTTGGTTTGTCGGATCAAGAAAAGTATCTATGGCCTCAAGCAGAGTGCTCGATGTTGGAACCGAGCTTTGCATGAAGTACTGACTCGCTTGAACTTCAAGCAATGCCAGTCCGACCCGTGTTTGTATTTGCGTCATGACGACGAGAAGACAGTTATTCTGATAGTATATGTTGATGATCTACTCGTAGGCTGTAAGGATGAGAGTGAAATACGTGCCGTTTATAATGCCCTAAGTGATGCATTCGAAGCAACCAACCTAGGACCGGTGCGACAGTTTCTTGGATTGGAACTTCTGCGTGATGAAGGTTACTACAGCATCCGTTTAACCAGCTACATTGAGACATTAATCAGCAAGTTTGAGTTGACCGATTGTAACGTATCGAAGACGCCTATGGAAGCAGGATACACGCGCGCTGGGGAAGACAGTGATCAGCTTGTGGATGCAACGAGATATCGCAGTCTAGTTGGCGGCCTCGCGGTCAACGCCAGACCGGACATAGCAGCATGTGTCTCTATTCTCGGAAGATGTGTGAGCCGACCAACAGAAAGGGATTGGAAAGCAGCTAAGCGTGTCGTTAGGTACCTGAAAGGGAGCAAACAGCTTCAACTGAAATTCGGACGAGGAGATGAATGGAATCTAATTGGCTACTCCGACGCTGACTGGGCTGGCGACCAAAATAGCAGACGATCGACTACAGGATTTATCTTCTTCTTCGGATCGGGGCCTGTTACCTGGGTTAGTCGACGCCAATCATGTGTGAGTTTGTCCTCAATGGAGGCCGAATATGTAGCACTGAGCGAAGCATCCCAAGAACTGGTCTGGTTACGCAGACTGTTCAACGAGATCGGCGAGGATACCAGCAAGGCGACAACAATATTCGAGGACAACCAGAGTTGCCTCAGTTTTGTGAAGGCGGAGCGTACCAGCAAACGATCAAAACATATTGATACCAAAAAGCACTTCGTGAAGGATCTCTGCGATCAAGGAGACTTGGAGCTTGTCTACTGTCCATCAGATGAAATGACTGCGGATGCACTCACTAAACCTTTGGGTGCCGTCCGTTTTCGGGAAATGCTGGAGCGAATGGGCCTCGGCCATTGATGGTCGGTGTTCATTGAGGTGGAGTGTGGGAGTAAACAATGACCACCTTCTGCCTAACCTGAGATCAGCGTGTCATTACCTCGATGTTCACACCAATACCAACAAGCAGCGGCGAACTGACGATGCACTTCGCTGTGACGTTTTTTATTCGTATCTTTTCACTTGAGTAGAGCAGACAATATAGTACAATTTCCGTGCAATTAAATCCGTCGCGTTTTATTTCTGCTGGTGTTCCTTTTTCGGACTTTTATTTCACTGATCGTTTCGCTTCCCTGTTTGGTCGTAGTTTCACCACAGAAGGTGGTCTATAGAATTCTAAGCAGCCTCATTTTTAGGTCGTTATAAGAACTTGAAGGTTCCGGCACCATAATTGAAGAGCATTCTAAGCAGCCTCTGGCGGAACTTTAACGGAACTTTTAGAAAATAAATTAAAAAAGGTTTTTGTCCTTCTACACCAATTCTATATTTAGTTCGCACTTTTATGAAAGTTAGTTCTAAAGGCGGATTTTAATGTGTATTGATTTATCAGCAGTGTATGGAGCTGTTTGAAGAATTAAACCCAGTCCTTCTGCGTGAGAGTCTCAGCACGAACCACTACGTCATCTGAAATATATTAAAGTGAGCTGTTGTCCCGCCTATTGTTGGAGTTTTTTTGTGCCAGCTGACTGACTTGAGTACGAAACACAACACCTTGATGAATTTAAATTGGTGTCTGCCCACATGGTATTCCATCACACTTGTGGTGCAGTGGTTAGCAATCGTAGATCACATGCCGAATACACGGGTTCGAATCCAGGAAATTACTTTTTATTTTTTTTATTGGATATGTTGCATAAGTATTAGAATTATGATTTATTCGGGCCACTGATTATTTCATATTTACGTACATTAAATTTTGTTACAAACAAAGATTTGTGCGGATTGCTTCATGTGGCTTGAAAGTTCTTTCGGTACTTTATTTGAGCTTTATGGAACTTGAAAGTTCTGTCGGAACTTTATTTGAACTTTATGGAACTTGAAAGTTCTGTCGGAACTTTATTTGAACTTTATGGAACTTGAAAGTTCTGTCGGAACTTTATTTGAACTTTACGGAACTTGAAAGTTCTGTCGGAACTTTATTTGAACTTTATGGAACTTGAAAGTTCTGTTGGAACTTTATTTGAACTTTATGGAACTTGAAAGTTCTGTCGGAACTTTATTTGAACTTTATGGAACTTGGAAGTGTTGAATGCGGAACTTTTGGTTACTTGGGATGTTAAGCTTTCCACGGGATAGTTTGTTTAAGAAGAGCGCGTCAAATTCATCGCAACTGTTGGAGTAAATGTAAATATCTAAAATGACAGTACACATTTCTTCCTAGACTCCGGTTGGCACTCCACTCCATTGTCCAGTTACAACTTCAATGATGCCCTGATGCTTCCACCCGTCCCAACATTTATTAATATACAAAATACACTTAAATATAAAAGTTGATAATTTAATGTTTGGAAAATTTATAGTGAAATGCATTATTTGAAAATAAATAAGTATGACAAATTACAAACAGCCTAGATTTTAATGTTTTGTGTTTCTACTTCCTATAACCCATAATATTTTAATGGTACTTATGTAAAAACATAATGCATGTGCCGTTGAATGGTACTGTTTCCAATGCGATGTTATGAATATTTATATGTGATTTATCGAAAAACCAAAAAAATCTAGGTTATTTAAACGTTAAACAATATTAAATATTTATTATAATTGTCTCTAATCATGTAATTTGTTTTATTTTTCAGGCGTTTTTAGATCCTGTTGGTAAATATGCAAATGGTAAAATTAGAAAAATCTATATTAATATAAATTCATGTAATGTATAAGATATTAAATTATAATCATATGCAAACTAGACTAAATATAAAATTTAGACAGGTTGTATGCTAAAAAAGAATTAAATAAAAGGTTTATACTATTTACATATATACGTTGCATGAATATTCCTCGATTGATGCGATAGAAGTAAATTTGATGCAATGTTCAGAGCAGGCCTTCGACAATAAGCATGAATAGAATCCCATTCCAGAGGCGTCATTAATGACCTGAAAAATATTTACCGCTTCTGCTTAAAGCCAATACTGTAATAAAACATAATGTAAAATTTGTAACAATTGAGCCGAATAAATGAAATAATTGGAAAATAACAACTACTATATACACCTAATCTACTGTATACAAATTACTTATCAACATTTTTGTGCAAATTTAATGTCTTAATTTCGTTTATTCTGGAATCTATTTTGGCAATACCTGCCTCTTCGTGTAAATTTATTATTCTGGTGTCGAAAGGACGATCAAGAACCATCCTCAGTGCTCTATTCTGAGTGACCTGAATTTTGTTCCTGTGAGTCTGTGCACATGATTCCCACACCGGAGCTGCGTAGAGGATCGCAGGTGCTATGATTTGTTTGTAGACGGCCAGTTTGTTCACCCTTGAGAGGCGGGATCTGCGGCAAATCAGCGGATACAGACACCTAACCAAGGTAGAACACTTGACTACAGTTTTCTCTACATGCGAACGGAAGAGGAGCTTTTCATCGATCAACATCCCGAGATAGGTTACTTCGGCGGACCACTCAACCCTTGTGCCATCCATGATTACAGTACAAGATGGAGCCGGTTTCAGTTTGGGCGATTGCCGATGGAGGAACATGATCGCTTGTGGTTTGGAGGGATTGATTTTAATTTTCCACGTGGTGGCATAATCAGCAAAGGCGTTAAGGCATCGTTGAAGTTTGTTCGTTATTTAACGAGGCATCCTTCCTTTGACGGTTATTGCGGTATCATCTGCGAACAGGAAAAACACGCAACCTTCTCCAAGGGCAAGGGGAGGAATGCCGGAAGTGTAAATGCTGTAAAGCAAGGGGCCCAGCAGACTGCCTTGCGGGACTCCTGCTGAGATGGAAAACGTGTCTGAAAGACAACCATTCAACGATACCTTAAACGACCTTTACTGGAGGTAGTTACGGGTGATTTTAACCAGATGTAATGGGAAGTTGAAGTTACAAAGCTTATACACAAGTCCGACAGCTTTGTTACTTCGGATGTTATTCATCACCCGTACTAGCTGGTGATTGGTGGAGTGCCCCTTTCCGAATCCAAACTGTTCCGGAAGGAGAATGTTATTTTCCTCGACAAACTTGAGCAAACGATTGACAATGAGTTTCTCGAACAATTTGCTCAGCGCTGAAAGGAGGCTGATGGGTCTGTAGCTTGAAGGCAATGTCGGATCCTTACCGGGTTTGCGGATTGGTATGATTTTTGCTACTTTCCAGATGCTTGGAAAGTAGTGCAGTTCCAAACATCTGTTGAAGATAGCGGTTAGAAGATACTGCACTTTCATGCTGAGTCTCTTCAAGATCAAGTTGAATATACCGTCAAACCCGGGGGCCTTCATGTTCTTGGTGCATTTCAGCGCTGAGCAAATCTGTTGTACTGTAATCATATCCGCCGGAGGCATGACACAAGGGGAGGCATCTAGGTTTTGAACGCATTGCGCAACCTGATCTTCGAGCGGACTTTGGATATTAGAGCCAAGCAAATGCGATGAAGCGACATGCTCGCCGATCGAATTTGCTTTCTCCTGTGGGGTAATTAAAAGCCGATCGTCATCATTTTCGACTCTGAGAGGTGGAATGGGTTTGGGATGAGTTTTCTGGACCTTGGCTACCTTCCAAATGGTCTGGACATCACGCCCGAAACTTTGATTTCGGAGTGAGTCCATTCTGGAAGCAATCTGTCTGTTCAGATCGGCCATTTCACGTTTTTTGCCTAGATCTCCAGTCCTCTGAAACTGGCGTCTACGGCGAATCAAAAGTTGGGTGTGGGAATCAATGGCAATAAACTTACCCCTCACAGGAACTCGTCGGACGCACGCCTCGTCAGCCACGGCTATGGCTTGGTGGAGTCCTCCACGGTGTCAAGCGGTGGGTTGTCGATGATGTGCCTGTCTACCACGCGTCCAAACTGGGCCCAGTTTACGCGATGTTAGTCCTTGCGCAGGCTTGAAGCAGGAGTCACGTTGCAGCCCAGTTCAGACACCACCGGTTGGTGGTCGGAGCTGAGCTCGTTCAAGGCTACCGGCTTGGACAAGCCGATATTTGTCAGGAACAGGTTTAGCGTCGATGGGTTGCCCGCCGGTGAGATGAGGGTTGGTTCATCGGAAAACCAAACGGAGTACAGCCCATGCTGTGAATGGTCGAACAGAAGACGACCGTTCTGGTTCTGCTGAAAACTTTTTTGCAACGCACCAAACTTCTCAGGTGAGTGTGAATATTATCGGTAGCCTTTCCATTTGAACTGCGTATTAACCAGCTGTTCTATTATCGGCAACTCAAAAACCACCGCCTTTTGTAGTACGTTATAAGTGTAGAATTGCCATTATTTCTTACATTTCAAGGCGTTTTGAGAAATCGTTGATGAGAACCTATTCCATAGAGCAATAAAAATACGCACCAAGAACGAATAGAATCAGTACTATAACAATTATCAATATTTGTACTTCTTAACAAACAAGCCCGCAATGACTGTTTTGCAACATAACGCTGATATTCAGTGTGAGGATCTTCAGTTGTATAGCAATTTTAGCACTTCAGTTTACTCTGAAAGAGAGATAAAAATGAAATCCTGGCTGCGCCACATAATTTGAATTGCATTCTGGATATTTTCCAATCATCAACCATCAACACGTTAACGATAGCATGGGATAAACGAGCCTATCCACGCCGTGGCTAATTCGCTTAATGACGCTTTTGCTTATGATTGCTTTCTAACTTCCAAAGCTACATATTATATTTTTATGCATTGTCTACATGAATTTAGTGAATAAAGCAATTTAATGTCTGATGAATTATAATTATAATAAACAATAAACAATTAAACAATTTAACTGTACATTTTAAACAAATCTGGAAGCAACCCGATTGATAATTGAACTCACCGCCATTATTATCATTGCATAAATTAATATTTTAATAAACTAAATCATGCCAATCATCTTAAATCTGTTTTCAATTTAAATTTATTTTATTTATATTTTCATGCCTGGTCATTTAATAAAGTTTTTTAAAAGTGTTGGGAAAATATTGCAAAACTAGCCAGCATGTAGCCAAACGACAACCTTTAAATTTGTTACCTTTTCGCCTTCGACTTGTAAACCTGTATACTACGTTCACCGTATTATTACTTATCCTCACTCGGAGAAACTGTGATAGTAATAGATAATGAAGGGGTGCAGATTTTTTTAATTGAAGTTTGCTTGTAGGAGATTAATTGATAACTTTTGGTGTAAATTATTTCCCATGATTTCAGAGTTTCCACTTTATCAAGCGATGAGTTTAAGCTTTTCTACCGTATACAATGTCGCAATTATTGTGCTTCTCGATTAAAGATAGCGTATAATCAACGTTAAAGTGCATTTGAGTGCGGCAAAGTCAAACCAATACTCAACTTTTTAAAATAGCAGGTTTATTTAATTGTTGAAAATGGGGCTTGTGATTTGAATTTAACCACTACTGCACTATTCTGACGAAATGGATGAAAACCGCAATACAAGCTATCGTCTTTAGATGCACACCAGGGCAAGATGTATCCACATAAAGTTTTCGTCAATTTTGCTTTTTATCTTAATTGGAGGCGAACCAGCCCCAGGCTGAAAGCCTCCCTAATAAAGATAAATTAATTAATTTTTATCTTAAGATTTATAAATTCTATTCTCTGTCAACTTAAATATTAGCTGATTAAGGTGTTTAATGGAGATATTTTCTGCTTGTTTGCTTCAATCAATACTTTTCACTATTTTTTTGTTGGATGAGACTCTTAACACCATATGTTTTATTTATTTATCACCGTCTTCGACTAGACATAGAAATTTTCTATGCATAAATATAAATAATATATGCACCATTATTTATGGAGGCTCAGATTGCCTAGTCTACAAAGCACGTTATTACCAAGTATGAGGCGGTGGGTACGATTTCCGGTCCGTTTGGGAAAATCATTCGGGAAGATTTTTCTTAACTTACCTGGGTATATTTGTGTATTGTGTTTCAGTAGGCTGCCACACAATATACAATTTCATGCAATGGTTGTTTAACAGAAAGCTCTCAATTAATAACTGTGAAAGCGCTTCAAGAACACTAAGTTGCTGGGCAGGCAAAACCTAGTTTGAGCGTCAAAGCAAGGTAGAAGTAGAACCCGTTTTTATTTGCAAGATGGTAAATTTCGCCTTTATGGTACATCAAAAATGAGGTTCCCTTTTGTGAAGATTTGATAGACGCATAGTATTTAAATAGTAAAATTTTCCTGTCTGAACACCATTAGAAAAGACCTTAAGCAATCATTAGTTTAGCAATTTCGTGGAAATATGTAACAGGTTCACAAAATTTGTAAAATATCGGGTTGGTATCGAACAGGTTTCGGGTTAATGTGGTCGAGCACAGCTTACCTGAAGGAGTTTATAGATATCATGAATTTCAGGAATCCATTCCATTTTTGACCCAACTGACATAAGTATTCAAACAAACTATACATGTAGATGCATAATATGCATAATTATATAAGTCTATAAAGAGGCTGATTAAATGTTGTCATTATATCAGTGATTGGATTGGCCACAGTAAAATCAATAAAGACTCCGTTTTCTCATGAAAAATCCAATACCCGAGCAGGTGTATAGAACCTTCGTTATCCAGGACAATCTCGTTCGTCTTTGAATATAAATTAGGTCCTTATTTTTTTGTTTGTTTGTCTCACATGGGCAAAAACACCGCGTGCACGCTATTTCCTAATATTCAAAATTTAAGTAGGATCTACTTATATCCGTCAAAAGTAGGGCTATCCAAAATTGAGTAAACAATGCCGCAACTGACAAGATGTCGAATGAACAACATCGACCTGTATCCTAATGTTTATTTGTTATCTTATCAAGTTAAAAATCATATAAGATAATAACCAAAATGATCGGATAAGCCATCTCGGACAAAGCTTTTCTAGGTGGTATGCGTCAATAGACGCACATACAGATATAACCAAACTTCGCCTTGCTAAGCCGATTTCTCATATTCAATTTGATTCTACGATGTTGTAATCAAAATGTAGAGGTAGAACGAATAAAGATCTATCGATTGGGAATGTTTTATATAGATGAAATAGTTTGTGTGGCTGGCTATTGGCTGTCGGTCGCAGAGAAAAAGGATAACAAAGGTAATATTAGTTTTTAGGCAAGCTTTTTTAAATTTGATGAAAAGTTAGAGGTGATTTTAGTGCTTTTGAAGATTATTGATTAGCTATATAATTTTATACTATTTGATTAATTATTGACAATTTTTGCAGCTAAACTGAATTAATAATAATAAGAAAATAAACACCACTTACGTAAAATAAATTCAAATTATTAATTAACCTTTAAATATGCCTGTAAATCAATAATACAAACAAATCGCATTGACTGCACAACTTTCTTGTTAGTCATGCGAATAGTAAAATCAACTGAAACTAAATTAAAAGAATAACGAAAGTCGGATGTCGTGTTTCCTTTAGCCGCCTTCTGCCGGTAGCTATTCTATGGCTCTTCTGCTGGACTAGTAGATTTCAGGCGGGCACTCAATTGTGGTGTTTGTGGGTGTATGTGTATATATAACTGAACAAAATTAATGAGAGCATCTACAGTTTTTGTTTTCAGCAGCTGCAGCTGCATCGTTGCACACGTTCTACCGGTGAGAACTGAGACGAGCGTTTGTTGGTTAGTTAGTCGTTTTTAATTTTTCTTCCCACATTTTGCCGCAAATTCGCCGATGTTTTATACATGCTTGTGCTTTTGTTTCTAAGAGGAAAACTGTTTCTGTTGTTGTTTCAGGATGGTAGAATTTTTCCTGTTCGCTTCTATTGTGTTCCAAGTGCAAGTGGAAGGATTTTTTCTAATTATCTCCTAGCTCACCCTATCACCTGACGGCAAATCGGCAATTCTTGGATTCTCACCACCCTTGAAAAAGGGCAAACGTTCCTGCTTTTATTGTAGGAGCTAACAAGATACAAAAAAAAAATCGTAAAGTAAAATAACAAAATCTAATATAGAAAAGTCACGGAAAGGAAAGTCTCCAAGGACTAGAAGAGATGTTTACGACTTTGCTTCTGCTGCTTTTGGTAGGAGTTATCAACTGCCAGGAACCGAGGCGGGATGCTGATGTACGTTGATTAATACAAGCTCAGAGATTGCATTCAAGTAAGGCATGAGAGAAAATAGAACACATTCCATATCTTTTCTGTTTTCCATACAGTATCCTCCTCCGGGTTTTTTGGAGAAGCTGAAACCTATGCATGATGCTTGTGTCACAGAAACCGGTGCATCCGAAGGTAAGACCATGTCACTTTGCTCACAATATAAATAATCTCTGATCTTGTCACTTATTTGCAGATGCTATCAAGCGTTTCAGTGATCAAGAAATACACGAAGATGATAACTTGAAATGCTACATGAACTGTCTTTTCCATAAGGCAGGTGTTGTAGATGATAAGGGAGAGTTCCACTATGTAAAAATTCAAGACTTTTTACCGGAGTCCATGCATCTTATCACGCTTAACTGGTTCAAGAGATGCCTCTATCCTCAAGGTGATAATCTCTGTGAAAAGGCATTCTGGTTGAACAAGTGCTGGAAAGAGCGAGATCCAGTGCATTACTTCTTGCCCTGAATGATAAACGGCTGACGAAGTTTTTCATTAAGATGTGTTTATTTATATAGGATTAAAACAAAATTTGCTACAGAAAAGCATTATTCAAGATGAACTATGTTGAATTTGAATTATAACAAACTTCTTAAACCAATTTATGACTATTATCACCATCTGAACAACCCTATAGAAGTTTCCACGAAAGACAAATTCAAAGCTTGAATGGATTATTCTTTTAAATTAGAAGTTGGCATAGAATTTGATTTTTAACTGCTTTGATGAACACTATGTTGAAAGTATGCCAAACTCGTGAAAGAGCGTCAAATCGTGGAAGAATTTGAAAACGTCGTGTTTGTTCCATGCATGTCATTTTGTAATATACGTATTTATCTTTTTTTTTTTTCACATTCTTGTATTTGCCGCCTTCCTTTCCAAAATGGTGACATCCTTCAATATCTGGGCTCTAAGCGTTGCTGTTTGTTAACGAAATTCATATTGTATGGTAGGGTGGAGAACAACCTTAGTCCCAGCACGGGGTTTTTCTAAAAAAAATCAGAGATCCATCCAAAATATACTCTATGATGTGAAGAACTACGGATCCACTCCATACAAAAGCTGAACAAAACTTCTTAAGCACTCAAATTATGTTGTGAAAATAAATTCAAAGGGAATTTTTTACGCGTTCAATCCTATTTTGAAATAAAAACTTTCCTTATTTGGCCATCCTAGGTAGTGGTTAGAATAATTATAAATTACGTTAAATGGTGCTGATTTATTTCGAACGATATACTGCCAACCATTTTGTTACGCGGTCTTATTTTATTTACTTAATTTCGATGTTAATATAAAACCAAACAACTGGTTTAAAAATCAGAAAAGCGGCGCCGGTGGTTGTATTGTGGTAAGCGTGATTACCATCTCTGATCACACGCCTTCCTTCGGAAGGGAAGTAAAGCCGTTGGTCCCCGATTCATGAGTTGATGGGTCGATAGGTAGGGTCCAGGTGTTGCAGCTGCCTCCCTGGCGTCGGTAGCATACACAGTTCAAAAAAGTAGTGTGAATTTTGGTTCAATATGATGCACATAAAAGGAGCATCACATCTCATCTAAGTTTACATTATAAATCGTGTAAAGTACTGAGACATTTCCTAAAATGTTGCAAATATTGTTTACAAAAGCCCATATTTGTAAACAACATTGCTTACAAGTTGCTCGTTTGCGTGAAATAAAATACTAGTTTATGTGAATGAATGTTTGCATCACAATTATAATTCAGAACTTTTTGCTGTGTAGCTGCTCATCACGGAAAACAAATCAAGGGAAAAAACCAGAAAAAAATAATGAAAATTATTGTACTTATAACATATTTTCTATTTTCATCACAGAAAAAGAAAATTGGAAAAAAGCACCCACGTAAAAAAAACTTGAATTTATCCACCTATGGTGATCAGACCCTTCTTTTTTTCCTTTGGTTTGTTTTTTCCGTCGATCTTGTTTTCCGTGCTGAGCACCAATGCTACCGACGTGCCAGGAAGGCAGCTCCCACACCTGGACCCTACCTATCGACCCATCAACTCATGAACCAGGGACCAACGGCTTTACTTCCCATCCGAAGGAAGGCGTGATCAGAGATGTTATGCCTCAGAACATCCCGGCGGCGCCGACTGGGATTGAACCCAGGCCTGCCTTCTTACTTATTCAAGTTTATTTATTTTATTGTCATTATCAGTGACCAAGCCCCCCACCCCCGTGTCATCCAGTGACGCTACGCCACTGCCTGGGGGTACCCGGAATATATCCGGGTGTAGTCTATTTGGTGAGGCTACCAATCACCTTATCATCGTATTTTAATGTGATTTAATGGGTTTTAATTCAATTCATATTCAAGCAACTTCCCCGGGGTACCCGGAACATGTCCAAGTGTGTCCAATGTGGTCTGGAACACTTAACACGACTTGCATTGATCTTATTTTTGAAATCTGTAGTAATTTGATGTGTCGCATGATGGTTTTGATACGTTTTCCGTTAAATCCAGCGTGAAGGCCCATATTCACCGGATCTTATTCCGGCCATATCTCCGGAACCAGTTCACCGATTTCAAAACCGTTCAATAGCGTTCAATGAGACCCCAAGACCTATTATTTGGCGCCGAGTTTGTCCAAATCGGTTGAGCGGTTGCTGAGAAACGTGAGCGCATTCATTTCGTTACATACACACACACACACATACACACATACACACATACACACACACACACACACACACACAGACATGTTCCGATCTCGTCGAGCTGAGTCGAATGGTATATGACACTCAGCCCTCCGGGCCTCGGATCGATAGTCGGTTTTTCAAGTGATATCTATACCCTTCTTTGTAAGAAGGGTAAAAAGGATTTGTGCATTTTAAAACACACGTTTTTGGATGTAAACACAATTAATGTTGAAAAAAGTGTGTTGTGGTGGTTCAAAAATTGATTTATGGAAATTGAAACGGTATTAAACTTTAGTTAAATTATTAAAAAAAAAAAAACATTATTTACGTTTGAGATCTTCCCTTCTTACTAAGACTTTAAGCCAACCTTGATCTTAGTGCTCTTTGTGCACTTACACGGTTTTCAATTGAGAACTGTCTAAGAATATACCATTTTTCAATTAGTTCAAATGAGGGGCAAGTACAATCATACTCTTTGCCCAGGGATGTCGAGAAATGTTTCAACCCGAAAAATTCCTAGACCGGACCAGGAATTGAACCCAGCCGCACAGCAAACGAAGATACTCATCACACGTACGCGTTTATAAATAAACAAAATCTAACCTAAACCGTACGCGATTATATCTGGAAGAAAATGATTAGCTTCAAAACTTAGCAAATACTACTTCAAACATAGGGAATTGAAAAGGATATTAAAATCCAATCGCTTTCAGAGGTTTTGTCAAGCTCAGCCTCACTGTGGTGGAGACCCGAGCAGATGGAAATAACTTACGAATACATTCTGACCTGATACCGAAATTTGGTGTTGATCAGCCTGACATAAGAGGTAAAATACCAAAGAATAATATCAAAAAATGAATGCAAAATACTTTGTGAATAACAAAAAAATCATATTTGCATACAAAAAGAATACCTGGGAGCAGTGCTGAGATTTGTCATTTTCATTGACAGACTTTCGCGCGATATTGACAAAAAAATTCGTCACATAGTCACTGACAGACTTGATCCTCAAAAAAACCTCCGTCAAAATCTCATTCATTTTTTCGTCAATGACAAAGATTCACCTGGTAACAAATCGTGTAATCTAGTACATTATGTGTCACATTATTGTTATCCCAGTAGTTCAGGACGTAGATGGCTGTTCACTAAAATGGTTCCATGTAATTGTTTTGCTCAAGTCATTTAGTTTTGTTACAAATTTAGTTAGTATAAAAATCTACACATGTTCGTCACTGACAGCATTGTCATTGACAATTGACATGGTTTGCCTTGACTATGACTGTTAGCTCAAATGAGTAACCAAAACAGAATTGTCAATATCACCGTGTACTGTCGAGATTTTGCAGCACTGCCTGTGAGGTTGATCTGATGCATAAACCGGAACAATTGGCTTTCCATTATGCTAATTAAAAGGCAGTGGAGGTCAGGGAATCAATAAAATCTTATCTTCCGATGCTTAACGACGATAAAAACACGAGTAAACGGAATCATGATCAGTGTACATCCGTTATGTCTTTATTAAAGAGCACAGCAAAAAAATAATTTTGATATCACATCAAAGTGGATGCACTACAATCATGTCGAAAATTTCATGTAATTTTTATGACCACATAAATAAACAAATGCAGTAAAAGCAGCGTAATGTCAGTTCATGCATTGTATTGATGATAATTTTGTCCTTTTTAGCAAGTAATATTACACCATATTTTCGACATGATTGTAGTGCATCCACTTTGACGTGATATCAACATTATTTTTTTGCTGTGAGACGTTCAGGCCTGGGCAAAGATCATGGATTATCATATGTATCAGCAACAAAAACCACAGTCCACTGATATGATAACAATCACTGTGTAATGTATCTTGAAATCTAGGAACTTGCTGTCTTCGGAAAAGTTGTTTTGAAGGTCAAATACCCAACAATATTGACACTTTTGGGTCTTCCTTCGAAAGGGAAGTAAATCCGTTGGTCCCGGCCCATGTGTGTTGATGAATGGGTGCGATATCCTACGCAGGTGTGGAAGCTGCCTTCCTGCCCATTCAATTGCCGTCAAAGGATGGCAATCGATGTCCGTCAGTGATTGGCACTAGATTGCGGAACAAAGACCGACGTTAAACAAAGGAAAGAAGAAGCAGAGGATACTTTTGGAACCGGGATGACACGTAGATGTCGAAAATCATTTTGAAATCCAAGATGGCGGCCGTTGGTTTAATGTCGTTTTCGTTTTTACTACACTACACCGGTGTAGTGTAAGCAGCAATAAGCGCGAATCATTGACAGTTTATCATCATTTGTTTGTAAACAAAGGTGCAACCGATAGCTACACCCTAAAATTTTTCGGTGTTCGGTGTGTTGTTGTGGTTCGGTCGTGACAGACAAGGGCCAGTTTTCGCTGTGCATGCATACAGAAACGGCTATGGTCAGAAAAGCGACTGATTTGGTGAATGCCGAACGAAGCGCTTGTGGATCAAGTTCTTGGAGCAAGTAGAACTGTGGGATCGGTAATTTAATGGTCATATACTTACCAGTGTTCTCTTCATACTAGATGCTGAACAGGTTTCGGTACAATATATTGTGTCTTCTGTGTGGTATTGTTTGCTGTTGTTGCTGCTGCTGTTTGTTGTGATTGCTTCTGTTATTGCATGGTTCCGTAGAGCGAAAGCTTCTGAGCTATAAAGGTTTCATAGCGAATATAGTACGTCCAGGCCAATGACAAGGCCTATACCAACAGCAGCGTTTGACAGTAGCCAGCATGTCCCAGGCTCAAATCGTTTATTTTGCTGTGCTGAGCCCACTGTCACGGTATAACATGTTGCCTACGCGCCTGCCGCTGGGCTGAGTACGTCACTTTACACACAACTGTGGCTCGGTCGTGGCAGGCAAGCAATGACATTTATAAAAGGTCTGGGCCAACAGGCAGCTTGCTGGTGTAAGAAGCAAAAATGTTGTAAACATTGCTGAACATCTGCGAACAGATACATAGAAATACGTCACTGCCAACATACTGAGAACAGATAGAAATACGTCACTGCCAACAGCTGTTTCGTGTAAAAAGATAAACATTGCAATAAAATACGAACACCACTAAACATTTGCACATTTCATTAACACCAATAAGCCCTTTGGCCCAGACCTTATATAAACGTCATTGGCAGGCAAGGGCCGGTTTCGCTGTATAGAGTTCTCCAGATGCACAAAAGTGTGCGTGAGACCGCGCGCTACCTTTTTAAGTAGTGGTTATATCGCGATACCATTTTTGTTCTTCTTCTTCTTCATTTTTATATATGGATGTTGGATTTTAGTGTTCGTGAGATTGCGCTTGGAGATCTCTATAAGGCTATGCTCATATAGCCTGTATGCATACAGAAACGGCTGTGGTCATAAACGCGACTGATGTTGCGAATACCGAACGGAAGGCTCGTTGATCGCTGCGTGGCGCAAATGGTGCTGTAGGATTTCTGTTTGAATGATAACCTCAAAGAGTGCTTCTCATACTTTGCTAGTAAACGATACAGTCAGATGCTCTATTCTGCTTCTAATACCTATAATTAGTCCCCAATACTCAAATTTATTATCCAGTTTATGCGTAGCAGTTTGATTACACCCTGCAAAAAAACAAGAGGCTGACTCAAATAAAATCATCACCTCCATGTATTGTTTTTTCCGCATCACGTTTCAAATGCAAAAGTATTATTAGTGCTGCCATTGCCAGAGTGAAAACAAACATGTTCTTTTGCACTACTAATTGCTCAGAAATTTACAAGCGTATTGTCGAAATGCAAGCTGGTAGATCATCAATGATCAGCTCGCTAGTAGCAGAGTTAAAAGCGACAGTCTTCAGCGCCGTTGCAGATCGAATGGACAATGCGAAATCCGAGGTGCGTTCAGTAATTGTAACAATTGAGAAGTCACAGGAATTTCTATCGGCTAAATTCGATGATATCGTATCAGAATTTAAAACGCTCAAAGTTGAAAACGAGAGCATGAAGCATCAGATAAGTGAGTTAACAAAGTCTGTCTCTGAGTTAACAACCTTTGTTCGCCAACTGGAGGCAAACGTGGATAAATTCGATCGTAAAGCAGTATCGAATAATTCTGTTTTGTTAGCTTCCGTACGAATCTAATAAGAATGCTATGAACTTGGTCAATAGAACCCTTACACATATTGGAGCTAACTTGCAGCCAGATTCGATCCTGTCTGCTACAGGCTTGTATCTAAGCAATTGTTGCGATACGTTAGAACCGTTAGGAGCCTATTGTTGTGTATAGAGACCTCCATAAACAGCAATAGAGCATTTCTAGCTCAAATCGTTAAAAAAAAATGTCAATTTTGTCTCGACCCCTTCTGATTTGAATGAAACATTGCTCACGTGTTCGCTGCTACTAATGGTTGCATTTTTCATTTAAATATGATTTTTTCCTCCAGAGTAACTTTTGAATAGGGCGTATAAAATATGGATTATTTTTTTTTCCAAAAAATCATAACTTGAAAACTATTGATCTGATCAAAACGGCATATGAGAAGAAGTTTTAGGTAATTAAATTACCTTTGCATTACATTGAAAGAAAAAACTTCGTAAATTAGTGTTTAAAAAACGTAAAACGATGATTATCTCAAAACACCCCCCCTTCGATCTTTATAATTTTTTTTTCAAGAAAATTGATGGAATATCCTTAAATTTAGTGAAAAGTGTATGCTGGTAACTTTCTTAAAAAGAAAGCTATAATTTTTTAAATTTTTGTTGATTTTTACAAGTTGATGAAAATGCATATTTTTTTATAAAATGATAATTTATTTGGATTTTACGCATAATTTTCGATAACTTTGCATACAGAAACTTTTTTCCTAAGTCCAGCCGTTCTCAAGTTAATGCGAATTAAAAAAATATAATTATAACAATTTTCAACATATTAGGCCATTTTCAAATGTTCGTCGAGATGTCCAGCAACGAGATTTTATTTCATGATTGTATATTAAAAACCAAACAATTCATTCTCAGATATGGTAGCTGTCAGACTTACCCGTTTCTATCTAGAGGCAGCGGAAGAGAAGCACGTTGATGTGGTCAAATGAAAGATTTGTTGAGATAAGAAACAGTATATATTTATTATTTTATTTTACAACTCATATTATTTGAATACATTTGAATTAGAGAATATTTTTACTGCAATTTGGTTGTTTGAAACTGGAATATAGCAATGATATTTTCGAGTTCCAGGAATTGGTTTCACTTTCTTAAAAATTGGATCAAATTCCGTGTCAGCCTTTTTGTATTCTTCCGTAGAAACATAACAAAATGACATTTTTGTTTGAAGATCTTCTTTACGACTATTTGCCCAGTCGTACAGTTGTTTAGGGTTCGTTATAGGGTGCTCGTGTTGCTTAGCTAAACTTGCTCTGGTTGCCATTCTCTTAAGGGTACCGCCAATCGCATCACAAGGACCTTTGCCGTGTGAAGTTGCAAAAAAATGCCATTCCATTTCTACATTATGCTTATCTTTAAATCCACAAAGGCTAGCAAATTTTTTTATGTTTTTGTATTGTGATGCTGCTCTACCTAACATAAAAATACACTTTTGGACTGTTATTTGCGACTTTAAAAATTCTAATAATTTTGAGATAAACAACTGAACTGCTACTGTGTCATGCTTTGAAATTGATTTAGGTAGAGGTTTACAACACTTGAAATTGTTATCCATCGTAAAAAACTAATTGCTTTTTAACTTGAAACGCTAAGAGAGATGAACTGAATGGAACAGGTGAAGAACTTGACTTAAATGATCTTTATTTCTTGTATTGTGTAGTTTACATGTATACCTTATCAAGTGACACAGATGCGTCTTTTCAGCTTTAGTTCCTTTTCAATTAAAATTATTATTAATTACAGTTCCTAGTCCTATCAGGCCTGTTTTAAGAATGACCACCTTGGTGGGATTGGTTTGTTTAAAATTTGAAAAAAGGAGACTACTTATAACTACTATTTACAACTACAACTAACCTACAACTACTATATACATGTTCTGATAAAATACATTTTTGTGCAAATTTAGTCTTAATTTCGTTAATTCGGGAATCTATTTTGGCAATGCCTGCCTCTTCATGTAAATTTGTTATTCTAGTGTCGAAAGGACGATCAAGAACCATCCTCAGCACTCTATTCTGAGTGATTTGGATTTTGTTCCTGTGAGTCTGTGCACATGATTCCCATAGGGGAGCTGCATAGAGGATCGCAGGTGCTATGATTTGTTTGTAGACAGCCAGTTTGTTCACCCTTGAGAGGCGGGATCTGCGGCAAATCAGCGGATACAGAACAGGTGAAGAACGTCCCAATATATATATATATATATATATATATATATAGGTACAATTGATTATAGCAAACTTTTTTAAGTGCGAGTGTAAGAAGCCTCCACGGGGTGCCTTTTTATGTAGTTGTGATATCGCGGGATGAGCTCTTAAGGCACAATATGGTATACGTCAGAGAAGTATCTAGAGAATTTATCTTAATTACAGGTTTAATAACATATTTGTTTACCTGTTTATGTTTTGAGCCTCTGTTATGACATACACATTTCTATCCAGGTATACAACTAATAGAGGACAGAAAAAAGGCACATGAGTGGGTTTGTTGATTATTTGGGTATATTTGAGAGTATTTACTTATAAACTTGTTTCTTTTCTGCTGCGTCTAAATAGAAACGGGTAAGTCTGACAGCTACCATATTTGAGAATGAATTGTTTGGTTTTTAATATTTATTCATGGAAAAACATCTCGTTGCTGGACATCACGACTAACATTTGAAAATGGCCCAAAATGTAGAAAATTATTATAATTATTTTTTTTAAATTGCATTAACTTGAGAACGGCTGGACTTAGGAAAAAAGTTTCTATATGCAAAGTTTTTGAAAATTATGCGTAGAATCCAAATAAATTACTATTTTACTAAAAAATATGCAATTTCACCAACTTGTAAAAACCAACAAAAATTTCAAAAATTATAGATTTTTTTAAAAAAGTTACCAGCATACACTCTTCACCAAATATTAGGGCATTTTTTCAATTTTCTTGAAAAAAAAAATTATAAAGGTCGAAGGGGGTGTGTTTTGAGATAATCATCGTTTTACGTTTTATAAAATACTAATTTACTAAGTTTTTCTTTCAGTGTTTTTTTTTCCGCAAAGATAATTTAACTACTTAAAACTTCTTCTGATATGTCATTTTGATCAGATCAATAGTTTTCAAGTTATGATTTTTTGAAAAAAAATAATCCATTTTTTTATACGCCCTTTTCAAAAGTTACTCTGGAGGAAAAAATCATATTTAAATGAAAAATGCAACCATTAGTAGCAGCGAACACGCGAGAAATGTTTCATTCAAATCGGAAACACTCATGACCAACCGGTTTGCGTTTTGGGCTGGAAATGCTCAATAGGCTTCTAAAGATACAAACGTACCGCAACAATATGACTGTTTTCCCTACTTAGTAAAATGCGTGAACATCAATAGTCTCTCAGGCTAAAGTACGTATGGCCAGGAAGAGGAGGTGGTATTATTGTTAAACAGGATGAACAGGCTGAACCGGATGTAATCAAAACTAGGGAAGATTTGAATCGTGTAAATGTCTACTATACTGCACACTTAGAAAAATTCATGTAAATTTAGGTGCTCTGAGACTGACATATACGAGCGTCATTTTTGACATAAAATTAAGTCATATTGGACGCAAAATTCAGCTCAATCAAACCTACTTTTCGTCGGGTAACAAACTTTCAGTCTCGGAGCACTTAATTTTTCACGACATGTTTGTTTACGTCTCATCCTTTATGTCAAAGATAGATTCCGTCACGTGTAAAATTAGGTATTTCTAAGTGTGTGCCCAACTCAAACAATCCCCATCGCCCAAACGAAAGAAAAAATAGCAGAAGAACTAAAAAACCATCATATGTCAAATTTATTTGTATACCAGTGTATGTTTATATTCTTTCTCAATAAATGGATCAAACATTAAATTATTACCACAACCACATTGAAGATTTAAATTCAACCTATGAGGGAGTATCTTTCAAACTCTTACTTGCATTACAGTGGAATGTTCAAGGTATCAACGATTTGCATAAATTTGATGACATTTTATTTAGTTGAAGATGCTAATTTCAAATAACAGACAAGAGTGATATTTTTTATACAATAGATGAGGAGTTGAAAGTATAAAGTTTATAGTTCCGTTAGAGTACGGCAGTGTGAAATTGTTTATATAGAAAGTAGAAAGCGAGCAAGGACAACTTTTATGAATGAAGGTACAAATCGATTTTGATCATCTCTCTTTACCAAACTCCCCCGTTGGAGAGGGATGATGAGGAGTATTCCCCCCCCCCCCGCCACCACCTCTACCACGGTATGTGCTCCTGTCATCGTCGACTTGACGATCTCGAAGGGACACGGGTAGGGTAGGTGCTGCTACTGTACCTTTCGACCAATGACAGTAATTGAAGGTAAGGTCCCATCCAGAGTTATGTACATTAACTATTAGTCGACGATGACATATATATTATATATATTTAAAAAAAAAATTGGGGTTTTTATTAATCATTAAATTTGCCTAAATTTTACCCTTCAGAGCCCCTCCTGGCTACATATCTGCTTTTACACCGCTCAAATTTCGTCATATATCGCTGAATCCGTAAAAAGAGAACAATTTTAAAACTCGAGGGACACTGCTACGACCCTTCCAATGGTATGAGAAGTATAAAGAAATGACTATCCGAAACGCAAACATTAAATACCATTTTCAAGAAATAATGTCCGAAAAGCTTCTATCAAGACAAAGCTCTAGATAAAAGCTCACTGCAAGATTATTGTGATTCGAAAGGAGCTACAAACGCTTGGTGCTGGTATTTGTTTTACACATGCGCATTTATCGGCATTCATCTTTGTTTTCTATCAACTTTATAGCAATGTTGTTACGTATGTTTAGCTTTCGTAACGTAATTTTGCAGAGTTTCAGGTTACTAAAATTGAATACAATGACATCTGTTTGAAACCTGATAGACCTGATAGCTTATAAGCCACAAACTGATATTTTTTATTACTAGATGGCTTCTTTATAATGGTAGAAAAACCATAAAAAGTGAAACAACTTACAAAGAGAAAAAGTGTTACTGTATGCTGAACAGGGCAACCACAAGAAAAATAAATGATTTGCTGGCGTTCCAGCGTACCACCTTTAAATAGAGTACCGTAAAACGGGATATCTTTGATAATGCGGGTAGCTTTGATATAAGAATTTATTGACTGAATTTACCTTCTGCAAAACATCGAGATAAGTCATTCTTTACAAAAGCTTTTACGCGCTAATTACAGCTCTATCTAGATTTCATCGTTTTAATATTACGTTTCCATAGCTGTCAATGCTATATCTTGTAATGATAAAAAGTTTATTTCAGATGAATTTTCTAACTACGCAGCGCTAGAGGGCAAGTGAATTTCCGGTATATCTGGAGATCCTGTCTATCTATCAAACACATAATCATCACACAGGGCGGATGTCCCTAAGGTCATGTGTCACTTATATTGAGCCCATGCCTAAAATTCAAAAATATTGTATTTTTGGTTTGTCACATGCATACACTCAACTTAAGATTTCACATTTTACTTTGTTGCCCAGTATGGCTTTGATTGTGTTTGATCTTTCATTCGTTTGTTGCGATGAGCCACACATTCATGCAGTTTTTAAGATTGGAGTGAGTGATTGGAATTCGTGATGAAAGTGCCGGATGGGACATAGTGAAAAATATATGGAAGAATGGTTAATCATATCAAATTATCGTGCAGCTTTAGAATTAAAAGCACAATATTTGTGACACAAATGTTACAAAATCATTGGATTTATTGATTTAAATTATTTGAGCTTATTTTCAGCTCTTCGATGATGAAACATCCTAAGATTCACTTTTCTTAGCCTTCGTTCAGGCTGGATTGATTGAATTAAATTTATCTTCGGTCTTTCGATGATGGAAAATCTTAAGATTTATATTGTTAGGATTCACTTTTTTCAGCCTTCGTTCAGGCTGAATCTATTGATTTCAATCATTCCAACTCAAGCGTATACACCATCAAGCAGACCGATTATTAGAAGCGATCCAAATGTTCATCAATACGCTTTTTTAATACCGAGCGGGAATTTTCGTTTGTTGATATTTTAAGCTGAACTTTTTGCCACTAATTTACAAAATTATCTTCTTGCTGCTTACCGAAAAGAATTTCATTTGAACAATTAATTTTTGAATTATGGCTAGATGAGTGAATATAGGTTTTTTGAACATCACTTCCGGAAAAGATATTGCGGTATGTTTTTGAAATATATTTATTAATTTTTTCGTACAGAAGTACAACAGATTTTTAAATTTTGAGGATGTATTTTTATATTATTTAAAAGTATGAAGTTCAATGGATTTTCTAATCATCCGATTAACCACTGTCACTCATAATTATAAGATGCTGATTTGATTAACTGTTAATAAAAATGTTATGGGCGATAATGAAATGGCTACAGCACACATTTATAATGGACGATTTTCTTAGGGTGGCTGTTGATTAGACTGATACAAAATTTGAAATTTTCACTCCACAGTGCTTAAACGGCTCCAAATTGGGTCCTGCTTAGCCTCCTCAAATTTGAACTACTTTAGTAAAAAATTGACTTGGCACAAACCATTTGAAGTTTATATAGGAATTACTATGGAAAAACTTATGTTTTTGTTCATATCTATCTAACAATTCACCACATCACTATGCTTTTAAAAATGATAGCAGTGATTGAAAATTTTCTCAGCTACAACTTTGTTGAAAAAATTTTTTCAATCAAATGTAAGGAACAAAAGTTATTAATGATTCAAGTCACTGATGTCTTATGATTATGCTCATTCAACTGTTCAGCAGGCAACATTGGTGTGTCTGTTGCAGTGGTGGCACGAGTCCTGGAGTTTAACATTTTTTCCATAACATTTGATACATTTTGCCATAACCATTGTGACGACACACAAAAACAAACTGGCAAGCGGCAAAAATGTCATGACATTTCTAAACTGTTTTCTGCCAGCGACAGAACATTTTCGCACAAAGAAGCAGACAAGACCGGCGGCGCGCGCGACATAAATTTATGTCGTGTAGAATTTTGCTGATTTCTGGCTAATTACTGCATTTATTTGATGTTTATTGCATGGAATTAAAAGATAAGAATGAAGACTAATCACTCATAAGCATTGATGTTAAAATTATGCGTAAATAAGGGAGTTGGTAATTTACTGTCACACGCAAGCCTGCAGCTAAAATTTCATTACAATAAACTGTTTGGAAAAATCAGGCTGCGAGATTTTATTTATTCTCTATCTCCGCTGTTCGCTTGGAATGTAGTTATACACGGTCGCCCGTGTGCTGGCTGTTTTGTTTCGCTCTGGACGATGGTTTTTCAAAAAATGTACTGTTGCCACCTCTGGTCTGTTGCGAAGAATATAGCACAAATATCATGGCTACTGTCACACTGCAGAATACAGTGTTGCCCACAGAACAGCTGCTTGATCATGCCATGAGATTTGACATTTGACTGAAAAACAATTTTTAGCAAAGTTGAAGCTTATAAAATTTCCCGTAAGAATAGTTATATAAATTTTCGAAAAAGCAATATGGAAAATGGGCAGAAGACAATGAACAAAAAGTTTGGTTTTCCCATAGTAATTTCCCTACAAACTTCGAATAGTTTGTGCCAAGTCAGTTTCTTACCAAATGAGTTTAAATTTTGGGAGGCTAATCAGGACCTGATTTGAAACCGTTTGAGCACTGTGGAGCGAAAATTTCAAATTTTGCATCAGTCTACTGTTGATGTTTTCCGGTAAGAGTTCTCTCGCAGTTCTCAAATGAAATGATTTTCCTTCAGGTGTGGAGGTGTTGATGACAATGGTTTCAGAATCATGGCTTGAGACGAGCTAGGTATTGCATAACGCTTTCCTCTTATTCCTGGAATGCTTACTGCTTTATTTAATCGAGACTGTAGTAGTTTATGGTACATTCATTCATTCATACATTCGATGAAATAAATTCGACGCGTAGACATTTATTTTATGTAGCCCAATCGAATAATAATTGACGTTTGAATCTGAACACCCGAACATCCGAATGTGACCAGATTCACCTTACGGTTCATAGAAAGATGTCTATTTACTAATGGATGGGAATTAGTAAATGTTGAGTCGTCGTACCGTACCAGTTATTTAAATTTTGGAAGTGTCCATTTGTGCCCTATCGGAACCGGTGCCAGGTATCTTAAATGGCCAAATTAGAAAAATCCTGGACAGAATACCATTCCAGGAAACTTAATCTTCTTTTGAGGCCAATAGATCAAGAATCGGTTCTAACATGACTTTTTACAAGCAGTCTGGGTTTTTCAGACCCCTATGCACAGAATCCTTCTTTTGTCAACAAAATGATTAAGTCTGGAAAAGTAAGGAAATTTCAGGTCTTTTTCATCTTTTGTAATTTTTTTCTCGTTGCTTTATCGATAAAACATACCATCGGGCTTGTAAAGTAAAAAAACTTAAAAAGAAAGTTGCATTTACATTTGTTTCGTATTCTTGAAAATAAATTAAAGCAATTATCCCCCTCCCATCTCGAACGGCTTCAAAATACTGATATGCGTTATGTTATGGGCACTTACCACTTTGGGCATCAGCAGCTTCCTTACTCTATCCCCACTTTTTTCAAATTAATACGTCATGTCCGGTTCACAGGAAACAGCTGATGAAAAAGTAGTACAGTCAGGAATCCTTATTGCCGGGGTAACAGGGGCGTGAATAAGGAACCCCGAATAAAGATACTGTGGTGGATTCTCTCATTTGTTTCAATATATAGAGCTACACTATCTTGGACAAAGTTGTTGTACTGGGATCGACCAACAAGTCTGTGTCATTGGATTCAGGTTTAATTTGGAACTACGCCGCTATAGGCGCTTCACTTTTATGTTACTTATGACGGATGCTATAATATATGGATCATAGGTCCAACATAGAATATCTCGTGATCCTGGCCATATAGAAAGTTATGTCTTGAGCAAAGTTGTTGAAGTGACCAAGTTCTTTTGGATGGTGGCCATATTAGTTCAGAACTCTCTCACTACGCAGCGCTAGTGTACATATGAGCTTGCTATATAAGCTGCATCTCAAAATCCTGGCCATATAGAAGGTTTCTGTGTTCAGCAAAGTTGTTTAGGTGACCAAGTCCTTTTGGATGGTGTTCATATTATTTAAGAACTCTCTCACTACGCGGAGCTAGTGTGCACATGAACTTCCTTAATATGTTATGTCTGGAAAGCTTGTTCATATAAGATGTTGCTGTGCAATGTGAGGACACGGAACGGAATAGGGATGACGTGTAGAGAGACTGTAAATCGATTTCGGACGCCATTTTAAAATCCAAGATGGCGGTCATCGATTCAAGAAAAACTGTCAAATACCCTACAATATGGGTTTTTTTTTCGAAAAGGGAACGACGTGTAGAGGCTGGAAATCGATGTCAGACACAATTTTTGAATTCAAGATGGCGGCCATCAGTTCAAGAAAAACTGTCAAATATGGGTATTTTTGGAAAAGGGATGACTTGTAGAGACCGGAAATCGATGCCAGACGTCATTTTGGAATCCAAGATGATGGCCATCGGTTCAAGAAAAACTGTCGAATCCTCTACAATATGGGTATTTTCGGAAAGGGGACGACGTGTAGAGGCCGGAAATCGATGCCAGACGCAATTTAGGAATCCAAGATGGCGGCCATAGGTTCAAGAAAAACTGTCAAATATTCTATAATATGGATATTTCCCCACTTGTAGAGGCCGAAAACCGATGCCAGAGGCCATTTAGAAATCCAAGATGGAGGCCATCGGTTCATGAAAAACTGTCAAATACCCCACAATATGGGTATTTCCGGAACGGGAAAGACGTGTTAAGGCCGGAAATCGATTCCAGACGTCATTTAAGAATCCAAGATGGTGGCGATAATCCACTAGGAAGATGAATTTTGTCCAATTAATGTTTTAGGGTATTTTAGAGTTCAAAATCTTGCCTTGCATTAATTTTCCTGAATAATGCTTACCAAGCATGTTGCGTATAATTTGTATAATGTGTATAACGTATCATTGAGCAATATGGCAACGTTTCGACTTCCCTTAGCAAATCTTGGATTTTTGCACTTTGTTCGACATAACTGGCCAATGAGCAGAAGCTTTCCAACTCGGAGAGTTGATTTATTTTGAACTCGATTTTTGCCGTGGTGGGATAAAAATATAATTCATATTCATTGTAGATGGGTCCAGTTCGCAAATAATTTCATCTGCTGTAGCCGGTTCATCTCTTATGATTTCGTTGATTTCACCGTGTTGCTTATCCCGGGCGCACTAAACTTTCCGTGAATTTGTTGAATTTCGGACATGATCTGCAAATCCTCGTTGTCGTCTTCATTGCATTGTGAATTCGCGAAATATGACGGAAGAATTTTCTTCAAGCAGTTTACCAACGTACTTTGTTTTTTGTCCTTTAAAACCACATCTAAGCAGTCGAAACAATTATTGATGCTGAACTACTTTCGTGTATCCGCTAGTGAAAGGCCTTCATTCTGGCTCGGCTTCTTGACATACTTCAGCTTGAAATTTTTGATGATGCCTTGATCAAGAGGTTGAAGCAAAGACGTGATCTTCGGTGGCATGTATAGAAGCATTATGTTGGGATTGCTTATGGTGGGCGGATGCAAAGGAGCGTTAGCATGGAGCAGCAAAGCCTTGAAGCTAATGTTCTTGGCTGCATAAAACTGCTCCAACTGTGGTGAGAAGCAGTCGTTTATCCAGTCCTCAAATAATTCTCGGGTCATCCAAGCTTTCTTGTTGCCACGATAATGCCCAGGGAGATTCACTTCCCTTCGGCCTCTACACGTCATCCCCTTTCCGGAAATACCCATATTGTAGGGTATTTGATAGTTTTTCTTGAACCGATGGCCGCCATCTTGGATTCCAAAATAACATCTGGCATCGATTTCCAGCCTCTACACAGCCTCTACAGCCTCTACGAAATCGATTTACAGCCTCTCTACACGTCATCCCTATTCCGTTTCGTGTCCTCACATTGCACAGCAACATCTTATATGGACAAGCTTTCCAGACATAACATATTAAGGAAGTTCATGTGCACACTAGCGCCGTGTAGTGAGAGAGTTCTTAAATAATATGACCACCATACAAAAGGACATGATCACCTGAACAACTTTGCTCAAGACAGTAACATTCTATATGGCCAGGATTTTGAGATACAGCTTATATAGCAAGCTCATATGTACACTAGCGCTGCGAAGTGAGAGAGTTCTGAACTTATATGGCCACCATCCAAAAGGACTTGGTCACTTCAACAACTTTGCTCGAGACATAAACTTTCTATATGGCCAGGATCACGAAATATTCTATGATGGACCTATGATCCATATATTATAGCACATAAAAGTAAAGCGCCTCTAGCGGCGTAGTTCCCAATTAAACCTAAATCCAATGACACAAGCTTGTTGGTCAATCCCAGTACAACAACTTTGTCCAAGGCAGTATAGCTCTATATATTGAAAACAATGAGATAATCCACCACAGCCCCTATTAGTGAAAATCCCATAAGCTGCGGGTATCGTTAAAGGGTGATACGGTCAAAATTTGGTCAAGGGAAAACGCGTGTAAATCGGTGAAATCGTTTATTTAAAAAATCGAATTAAATTTCTTTTTCAAGTTCAATTAGTATAAAATTCAGGAAAAATATTCAGTTAGGCTTCCGCTTTTCCAAATCCGAATTGCCGGGCCTTACGCTTGACCCCTGCCATAAGATTTTGTACAGCCACCTTGTCCACCTTCTTCGCCGCAGAAAGCCAGTTTGCCTTGAACTGCTGCTCGCCCTTAGCAGTTTTTTTGGTCTTCTTTAGGTTCCGCTTGACAATAGCCCAGTATTTCTCAATTGGACGGAGCTCTGGCGTGTTGGGAGGGTTCTTGTCCTTGGGAACCACCTGCACGTTGTTGGCGGCGTACCACTCCATGGCCTTTTTACCGTAATGGCAAGATGCCAAATCCGGCCAAAACAGTACGGAACAACCGTGTTTCTTCAGGAAAGGCAGCAGACGTTTATTCAAACACTCTTTCACGTAAATTTCTTGGTTGACAGTCCCGGAAGCTATGAAAATGCTGCTTTTCAAGCCACAGGTACAGATGGCTTGCCAAACCAGATATTTCTTTGCGAACTTTGACAGTTTCATGTGCTTGAAAACATCTGCTACCTTTCCCCTTCCTTTTGCCGTATAAAACTCCTGTCCCGGAAGCTGCTTGTAGTCGGCTTTGACGTAGGTTTCGTCGTCCATTACCACGCAGTCAAACTTCGTCAGCATCGTCGTGTACAGCCTCCGGGATCGCGCTTTGGCCGTCGTATTTTGTTTATCATCGCGATTTGGAGTCACTACCTTCTTGTAAGTCGATAGTCCGGCTCGTTTTTTGGCTCGATGCACGGTTGTAGACGATACACCCAGCTTATTTGCGGCATCTCGGAGAGAGAGGTTAGAGTTTCGCTTGAAACTACTGGCAACTCTCTTTGTCGTCTCAGCGGCTTCCGGTTTTCGATTTCCCCCCGATCCAGACTTCCTGGCTGTCGACAAACGTTCCCCAAACACTTTAATTACATTTGTAACGGTTGATTTGGCAACTTTTAGCGATTTTGCCAACTTTGCGTGCGAGTAGCTCGGATTTTCGCGATGCGCGAGCAAAATTTTGATACGCTGCTCTTCTTGCTTGGACGGCATTTTGACAACTGAAGAGTGAATCCCAAAATCAAAATAGGAGCAACATTCTACACACACACACCTTCAAAATGAGGGGTGTTCAGGTTTTTTTAATGCAAAATTGAAAGAAATACGTCAAGTTGATATTGACCAAATTTTGACCGTATCACCCTTTATTCGCGGATAGCCCGGCAATAAGGATCCGTCAATAAATGATACCGGCAATAAGGAATCCGGCAATAAGGATTGCTGACTGTACGTTTTGGTCACTGTGCACAAGATAGTTTCCGCGTGAGTGATGCGGGTAGATTTTTTTTTAATGTTGGCAGCGCGTTATTTAATCGATTCATCAACATTGGTTGGTAGAGAGAGCTGTTGAACTAAATTATGCGGAAATTTCGGAAAGCCGAATCGTGACTCCTCGTTATATTCAGTGTTAGGAAAATATACAAAAATATAAAACTCTCCAATGAACATGATCACTAGACTGATACAAAATTTGACATTTTCGCTCCACAGTGCTCAAGCAGTGTATCCCTAATTCAAATATTTCTTATTTATAAATGAGCGGAGACTCAGTCTCCCACCGCGGTGTGATATAAAAACAATTAAATTCTCCAGAATACTTTATGTGATACCGTAACCTCGGAAATAAGTTGTAATTCCAAGCTTTTAAGCGATCCATCAGTGGGACGCCTCTTGATTTTGATTGTAAGTGCACAACATTTTTCACGGACAATTTCTTGTTTCGACGACATGTCTGGAACTACTGTATGAATAAATATGAAACTTGACAGATGTAAATAGTACACTATGAATAAGATTTACTCAAATTTGTAGGTTTTTTTTTACTAATACGGTTCAAAATTTACAAATGATTTTGCGTGTGTCTTTTTTATCGAAAACACCCTTTATATGTCTCACATGGTGATATCAATAGCATTGCATATCAAAGTTCAATTTTCCACAATATTCTTCTGTATTGACTTCTACTTTACTGATTCTCAAAAAGATGCGAGAAATATATAAACAAATCTTACACGTGCCACATGGTCTGATTCAAGGTTCGATTCTGAAATGTTGGGGTGTTTTGCTAACACTTTTTTTTTCAATATGAAGTATCCTAATGGCCAGCATATCCCAACATATCAATCCCATGCTAAATGGGTTTTGATCTCGTGATTTTGAACAATACAGAAAAAATCGCAAGATTCTACCACAATTTTTGTGATGCGGCCTTTTTATCGGTCAATCCGCATTATCCGGAGAATCAGGATATGGCCACTTAACTCCAACATAATATTTACATGCTAAAAATCTAATGATCTGGTAATCCCAATTTAGTTAGAAATCGTGTTCTGATATATTTTGTCATCAAACAATGAAAGATGACATCTTTTATGATTCAAAAATATTTACCCATAAAAACTAGAACGGATTGATAAAAACTAGAACATATTGATAGACATGGCGATGTGTCTACCATTGATCAATAATTGGTAAAGATATTATAGATAAAGATAATATATAAAGATAAATAAAGATATATTGTCGAAGCCATAATTTACCATAGCAATTTAAGCTTTAGGTGATAAGTAAGAATGACATATCCGGACTAACAAACCGTCTGCTGCGCGGAGCATCACGGTACTCATTATCTCGAACACGAGAGATGATTGGGTCTGAGTCTGGCGTTTACTTTATTCGTTGTTCGTTTCACTGCGACCGGCATCCAGCAGTAGTCTCAAACTTGTCATCACGACTAGCATCAGAAGTGAACTCGAACTATCCACTGCGATTGGAATCAGAAGTGAACGTGAATAATACCACTTCAGTAATCGACCCGCTTTGAAATCCACATCTGTTCACGATTGCAACCATACTGTACCATAATTTAGGTCTTATCTTTCTTGAGTTAGTTTGAAAATTGGTCTCGGTTGTCGATTACTGGATATTACGGATTGCTGCCTTAAACCGACATTGTGGTTATGTATTGTTATTTAATATGTTTAAGGATTTTTTCGGATATCATTAAAACTATAATACCATTAGAAAAACACCACTTCGCTTTGTGTATTTCATTAATCAGAGCTTGCTATATATCCCAACCCCGAAGTTATCCCAAGTTTTTGTCTAATACAGTATATACACTTTAGCTTTTATCAAGCAGCAACGACTTTCGCAATGCTAAACTTTGTGTTTTATTGCCTCGTTCGTTATAGTTGGGAGTAATACTCTAGCTTACACTTAGCTGATTATGTCGCCTTGTTCGCTGGTTTATTTCATATGTAATAGTTTGTACATTATTTTTACACATGTTCTGACTCAACTTCGGAGTGTATTAGTCACTTAACTATTTGTATATTTACAGAGTGTTTGCGTACGGAGTTGTCTCATGGGATTGTTTGTATAACAATTTTCTACTTATATGATAAAAATAAAGAGAAAAAAAAAACACGACACTATGATACACTTTTATTTCAGTTATTAAGGATTAATCGAAAGCTGTCAAAAATATGCCAGTCATTGCTGGGAATGTTTTCAGTTCATTTGTTTTATTCAAAACCAAGAGTACATTCATTCAATTAGATATGGATCGTTCGAAGCACTACTAGGATGCAGTTAGATATGGGTTTCACAGTTCGATTTGGTATTTGTTATTTTTTTCTTTTATTGATTTTTTTTTACAGGAAACTATAATTGTACAGAATTATTAGAGCCGTTGTTTAATATTGTCGTTTCGTTCAATATCATAATTTCAAAACCCCTTGAAATAAATCCGGTTCATAAAATCACAACTCAATACTCAGTACGAAAATAACTCGATAGCAACCTATCAATCTTAATGAATCATCTAAATCTGGTTATTGTGAATGATTTTTATGGTTTTGATGATTTGTAGCCAACAAATCGAGAAGCCTGAATTTCACCATAAAGATTAGGTGTTAAAAGTTCGGAGAATAGGCAAAGGATGATAACATCTCAAAATAAAGCTAAATAGGAAGTTAAAATCGAAAAAACTTTTAAAACCACAACGAAGCTAATGCCAATGTTTTTTGAAAATATAAACCAATAATTGTCCATCAATGATAAGATCTAACCCTTCTGACATAATTTAAGATCAGTGATGGATCTTGATCCATTCGTCAGGAAGAAGAATCGAAACTCATTATGCCCATTAGTAATACAGTTACTAATTTCTCCTGTGATCGTATTTTTTTGATGATATGTGACATCCCGTTACTTGCGGCAGTCAACACTCGACTTAATAACAAAACCATGCTACAAAGTGAGTTTGATGCATGTTCCACTCGAGCAAATTTGGGTACGAAATACGATAGTGGTAAATTTTCTCGATTACCCTGGTCAATCCACGAAAGAAGCAGCATATTTAGCACAAATAACTCACTATTCCAAAATTTAATCTTCAAAGGTGTCTGGTTATTCCTATTAGAGTAGTTTTTAAGAATACCAGCATTTCGGTACTGATAGAATACCAGCACATTACCAGCACTTATCGATTGTAAGAAGATGAATGGACAACGAAAGAAATAAAATAACCTTCGTGGTTTGAAAAGATCATGAACCTTTTTTACTTTTTTTTTCAATCTTTCAGTTTCAAAGTACGTGAACTAATTTCGCAAAGATTTCAAATTTCAAGGCATCGCACATATTGAAGCTCCAAAGGATTCAATATCGTTGCATTCGAATCGCGCTAGGTTGTATGCAATCGACGCATACCATGAGTCTTGAAGTTCTTGCGGGCGTCCTCCCCTTAACAAATCGTTTTGCGGATTTATCGTTCCGGTTCCTCATCCGCTGTGAAGTCATGAACCCGCTGGTGATCGAAAACTTTGAGAAGCTGCTAGAGCGGAACCCTCAAACACGATTCATGAGCTTGTACTCCGAGTACATTACTCTGGACATCGGCCCCTCCTCGTTCAACCCCAATCGCGCTGTCTCCCATCATTTCAGTTGTTCTTCCGTGAGATTCGATCTCACAATGAGGCAGGAGATTCAAAGAATTCCAGAGTTTCACCGTTCCCTGATTGTCCCAACTATTTTTGCAAACAAATACCGCCACGTCCCCACCAAGAAGAGATTTTTCACAGATGGGTCGGTGATAAATGCGTCCACTGGTTTTGGAGTATTCCACGATCTTCATAACGCCTCATACAAGCTTCAAAAGCCGTGTTCGGTATACGTTGCTGAACTAGCAGCTATATCGTACACGTTAGAGCGTATTGCCTCACTTCCACCTGACCATTATTTAATTTTTACGGATAGCCTAAGCTCCCTGGAGGCTATGCGTTCAATGAGGCCGATAAAGCACTCGGCGTATTTCCTCCAGGGAATACGATCGTCATTGAGTGCTTTATCAAACAGCTCGCATATCATCACCTTGGTCCCTTCTCATTGCACTATCCCGGGCAATGAGAAAGCGGACTCGCTGGCCAAGGTGAGCGCTATGGAAGGCGATATTTACGAGCGACAAATCGCCTACCACGAATTTTTCACGATTTCTCGTCAGCAAGTCCTCGCCAACTGGCAACAAAAGTGGAATGATGGTGATCTGGGAAGATGGCTACATTCTATTGTCCCACAGGTGTCGATCAAACCCTGGTTCAAAGGATTGGATATGAGTCGTGATTTTATTCGTGTAATGTCCAGGCTCATGTCCAATCACTGTTCGTTAAACGCCCACTTCTTCCGTATTACGCTTGCCGACAGCAACTTGTGCACCTGTGGAAACGGTTATCACGACATCGAGCATGTTGTTTGGTCCTGCTCCTTGCATCATGAGGCGAGATCCGTTCTGTGTGATTCCCTTAGGGTCCGAGGAAAACAACCCTTTAAGCCAATTAGCGACGTCTTAGCTTGCCATGATATCGACTTCAGTGTTCGCAAAATCAGAAATCAATTGACATTTTTCCGCTCTCATGCGCTCGCAATTTCACGCGTGATATTGGAACAAAATATCATGCTTAATATTGATTTTACAAGCTCCTTTGATATTGTGAGACTATTCACAACGTGCAAAAATCAAGCTGAGAGTTGACTCGACACAAAAAAGATTCTATTGCACATCGTTTTCTTAGAAAAAGAAAGCATAGTTCGCTATCTCTTTTTAATCTTCACCGATGGCAGACGCGAAGGGACTGCTGCAAGCCGTTATGGTAGTTTCGGTTGCATTCGGGTGTAAAGCAAAAATCATTAAACTCAATCTCACCACAGTTTGGTGAGATTTGCAGTTGGTGAGTTTTGTTAGCTTGATATTCCGAGCTGCGATAGCACAGCTTGCAAAATCAACCGCAGTTGTTTACTTGTTGATTTTTGTCTACGGCGTTGGTGAGATTTGATTTTTTACTATTTTCCTAACACTGATCGACTTATTATTTACGACTTTCTTAAAGCTGTTGATGTATGTTTTGTGTTTTAGTCATCCTTTACGTTTAAGTTTTAAATTACTTCAAAATGCTTTCTCTTGTCCTCCCTCCAAATGATCAATAAATGTAATCCCTAATCTTGAGTAAGCCGCGAGTAATCGGCCCCCGTTCTACTAACATTAGTTGTAAGAAATGATATTAATGTAAAAAATATTTGGCTCCGCAAAGCTATTTCCGCATTTGAGCCTTGACAAATAAATGGATTAACAAAAAAAAATACGACGGTATAAAGTCAAATGCACATCTTTTGCCTAGCCCGTACAATGTACGCGGAGACTTGAAGTATGTATTCAAGTCTACAGGCAAATTAAAGATGTGCGTCCTTCTTTTGCTCATTACTGACTGCGGCTGTGGAATAGTTCTAGCGACGTTTCATCACACACGTTGCGAGAGCATTTTCCAGTCGATGGTGTGCAATTCTTCTTTGCTGTTGCTCCTCTCGTCATGTCCAACGTGATCATCTCAGAGAGAAAACAGTAGGGTGGTTGTTGCGTGCTGCACCATTAGGGCCTGTTCATAAACCACGTAGACAGTTTTTTTGGGATTCTTGACCCCCCCCCCCCTCCCCCTGCGTAGACAATTGTCCATACAAAAAAATTAAAATTTGTATGGGCCGTGGATAATTGTCAACCCCCCCCCCCCCTAAACTGTCTACGTAGTTTATGGACAGCCCCTTATCAGCATTGTTGACGGCTACTTCCGCCTTGAGTTGTTACATTCAAAGTGTTTTTATGTTACTTCATACGCGAAGTTTGCGATTTTCAGAGTTGGTTGGAAATACTAACATGAAGCTTTAGTGTGATATGCTTTATGTTAGCATTTCCAACTAACTCTGGAAATCCCAAACTTCGCGTATGAAGTAACATAAAAACACTTTGGCATGTAAAAAAATGAATCTCAACACCTGCTATGCTCTTGTACAGGAATCTTCAATAAAAGGCTTATTTTTCAGGACAAGGGGCTTACAAAATCCGTTGTTATTTGGAATGCAGTTCTCAGCCAAGGAGTAGGGGAGGTTGGGGATACTTGATCCAGGGGGAAGGGGGAATGGTTCACCTACGATCATACGTTGAACGTTTTATGTATTCTGCAATAACTATTCATTATTCCAATAAGAAAATATCTGAAATGTGTTTGGCAGATTCAGCTATTCGTATGAAAAATGGCTATTCGTTGTTTTACCGAGTTGAAGACTTTGTTTAGGTGCGTGGAAATTTTAAAATGCTGTCTGTTTTTAGTACGTATAGTTAATTACTGCCATTCGGATGAATACATTCATTATTTATTTTCTTAGAAATCCAACGAGGAGAGATTTGATCCACTTTAGATGTGGAGACTTAAACCATAGTTATATCCCGGGATCTTTCGAGTCAGAATTAGGTCTGGCCATTGTGGCCCTTGGTACTAATTAAGAATAGCAATCGACTTTATTTTTCAGTATTGTACGATTTGATGTCAAATGATGGGCTCAAAGAGTAAAATCTCAACTTAGGATAGTTGAATTTCTTTCTTTATTTTTGCACGCAAAGATTCTTTTAGGAGCAATTACTGTGAACAAAAATCTTATTTATTTGAATACAAGATATCAAACCATTTTTTTTAAATAAGAGCTCCCAAAGGTTAAGATACTGGGGCTGCATTTTCAAATTTCGGAAAAATTGTAAACAATATTTATCTTCCACTGCTATGCTCATCTAAGTGTGCCTTAGTAACGACTCTTTGTTGTGACAGGCAAAAAGATTGAATTTACACTTTACTGGTAGAGATATTTCATTCGAAATGCTCTCTAAGCCCAGAGAAAACGGGAAAACTTCCAACCCTGAGGTATGCCACTGTACTGGCGTGAGTATTGCCCATATTTCTTACAAAAAAATAAAATTTAAACATTTTACACTTAGGCCGATTCAAATATTATTATCATAAATGTTCAACATCCCTCAAATTGGTCGAGAGGAGGACAAATAAAATTAAAACGGAACAAAAAATTTCTGAATATAAAGAAAATTTATCTAAAAATAAATATAATAAAGAAGCCTGCTGACATAAAATAGAAATAAAATTTGTGGTTTTTTTCATCTTCTTACTTTGACCACACCTCTGACGCTGAGTCTGCTAAAATTATTAGCGTGAGGAGAGATCACATAATTGGTGAACAATTCCATAGTTCAACTTTCAGTTTGCTACAAATGCATTTCTCGTCCAACTTGTTACGTCCGGTAATAAAAAAATGTCGTTTTTGGCATGATGCTCCCTAAAAAATCGAAATTAAAATTTGAACCGTGATTATGGTTTACGAGTTGTCGTTGAATTTATTGCTACGTTCAAAATATCAAATGGGTGTTACTTTTACTGATCTCGTTGTTGGCTCTTTTTACCAGAACATAAGGAACACGCGTTTTTGGAATCAATAAAATTAGCCTAATAAAGTATTAGCTCTGGTGAAAAAAGTTTCACTCTTAACTGTACATCCATCGTGATGCTCTGAAAATCTAGATTGAGATTACATTGTTTGATATCAATTTCCTACTTTACGTGTTTGGAAGACATTTGGCGCTTTCCATGTATGATCACTTTCTGGGCCGCGCGTGTTTTCTTATTGTATTTCCGTTACAAGGTAACACATTAGGATGCCTTTCCACGACAATTGACCACCAATTAAGTGGAATCATTGCAAAAGTTGGCATCTTATGAAATGCAACAAGGAAACACCATCGTACTCAGGTTGATAAATCCCTATTTATATGTACAGTTGTGTTCACAACAAGAAAATAAATCTGATTACATGCTTAAATTATCATCATCTGTGGGAAGATTATTTGTTTTTTCTTTCTTTTGTATACAGACAGCGTTTCTATTTTTCGTGCGTTTGATGCTGATCTTAAATAAAATAAGAACGTTTTCCTATATGATCGGCGGGAACCAATTAATATATAATCTCGAATAAACGTAACACAACAACACTCGTACACTCCCTCAAATTTAGCTAGTAATTAACAACGGGGTAATGCGGATGTGACAATCTCAAAAAGCTGTCGGACAGTGTTCTATCCCGTTCGTAATACACCGTGACTCTACTATACAAGAATGATGATCCACTACAACTCTACACGCAGCTTTCCGGTCCCGGAAGTGAATCGGTGATGATGTGCTGCCGGTTTCGATTTTTCGACAACGTCGCACCGATATTAGTAGAGGAAGACGGTGATGGAACGTTGCTAAAATCCATCAAATCTGATGCGAACTCGGAGCCGGAATACCGGTACTCTGGATTACTTCCACCTGTGCTTCCCGCCTGTGGTCTATTACTACTTGCAGTACTACTGCTGATACCTGTCTGTAGATTGTTACTACTATTGTGGATATTGTTCCTATACTCGATATGATTGGTGGTGGAACTATTTTTAATCTCGTTGGATATGTTAAGCAGTCTATAGTCGAGATTTTTGTCGTAGTCCAACGGATCAGCCGGATCCGTCGATGAGCTTTTGTAGCTGTATGGATCCACCAAAGCAGGAGGATTGTGATTATACTGAAGTGTTGAATAGCCGTACGGTTTGTCGTAATCTAACAGTCCACTTTCGGCAGATGCGTAGCTAGCAGAATACTGTGGTAAGCCAGTGGTGGTAGCTGGAGGAGGTTTACTCTGGAGATGATGCGGTTGTTGCTGCTGCTGTAACAAACTGTACGTGTTGGAAGTATCGTTTCGTTTTAACGTGCTTTGTCGACTGGAAGGTGTCGATTTTTGGTCATAGGTTTGTGTGGCATAGATTGTGCTTTGTTTTGCTCCGATGCTGCCACCCCCTGCTGTCGTCCCAGTGCTGCACAATGCATCCGGTCTTATTCCCACCGGGGAGCCCATCTTCTGGATATCCTTTATCGATTGTATACTGGCAGAGCCTTGAGTTTTCTGTGCGTTCAATATGTCCGGTTGCTTTTCGACGCCCTGTTTGAGCGTGTAGGCGACCACATACTTCTGCTGGCCCATTCCCATCTCCAGTGGTGTGGTTACAGTGATATCCATGCCTGCTGGGGAAAAAGCGAGAAGGTAGTTAGCTCAATTGTACATTGTTTGAAATTCCACGTAAATTGCACTTCCGAACTTACCCATATGCTTCTCCTTGCCATCGCACAAGCCGGTACCGTGGCCGTCACGTTTCCTCCGTATGGCCAAGACCACGACCAGCAGGACAGCTATGCCAATGGTGAACAGGGCACCGGTAAGTAAAGCCGCAAGTGGGAGAATTGAAAAGCCATCGCTTCCGTCTGCGAAATTGAAGAAGAAAACAAGCGCTTGTTAGTGCTGCAAGTGAAATTTAATGAGCTTACGCTTATTTATGGGGTTTGTAATAACGTCGAACATTACAGTATTAGAGCCATAAACTATCGAAGGGAAGCATGTTCGAAACATGCTTTGAAATTTTGAGATGCATTAAAATGAAAAGGACGGTTCCATTACTTTTCCAAAGGTTATGTTCTAGTACCTACCCTTGCCGCTCATTTTTATATATTCAATACATACACGGTCACAATCTATTGAACCTTATCCACCTCTCCTTTAAGTTATGACGTAATTTTTTAACATACTCTAAACAATAAAGTATGTAATTTATTTATTAATTTATTTGTTGTCTATCAAGAGTAGACCGTTTTGTTACAATTGATGAACTTAGAAATGGAAGGCATCATACCGACTCAGACAACAATTTTGAAGTAGAATAGTGAAGGTTCTGCACAATATTGAAATTGGTTTTTCGACTGTTGGCGGGTGGTTTGTACGGATTTCGGCTTTGTCCTCTGGCGAGATTAAACGATAAGTTTTCAAATGCTAAACGCTTTGGTCGTTTTTGGCAGGCTTCTTCAGGGGAAATTAATTTTATCGTTAACGGTATTATATTGTTTTCTAATGTTCAATCGTATCATGTATAAATTTGAGTTTGGTTGTGGTTGTACTGGAATAAATTAAATTTGGTTTTCACCACTGGCCACGGATACAATTTGAGAGTGTCTTTTCAGACCCCAGATCCAAAATGCACGATATTGTTTGGACAAAAAACTTCTTGTCAAAGAATGGATGCTATTTGGAGGGTTGCTTAAATTTTTGCGTTTGAAAAGACCCCTTCTCTAGAACCTCTTTGGCATAACATAATCCTGAAGTATCAAAATAACGTACACAGAACAAAAATCTGAACCAGCACGTAAAATCTAACTCGTATAATGTTAAGCTATAGTTAGTATAATCAACTAAATCATTCACGAGCTTGCCTATTTATGCGATGAAGCGTTTAAATTTACATGAAACATCACCAAATTTACGACAAATCTAGCGTTCACTACTTGTGCGCTATTTTATATCACTGAAGTTTACGTGATTTTTTTAAACGGTGTATGTGCACTGTTCGAAAAGTTTCTGCGATTCTTCGTGCCCATATAGTAGTTAATACTCGACTATTAGTACAAGACACTGAAGAAGTCTGCACATTGTAGACGAAATACGCGTATCTGTCAAGGATAAGCAAATAAGGTAGTGGAATTAAATGGAAATTACAAATCCTTCTCTCTCTCTCTCATTATACAGGTATTCCACTAAGACGCCCACATTCATCAGGATAAAAATTTTGGTTTTATGAGGGTTCTGTAGACCAATATTTGGACTTGTAGAATGCTATAAAACTTCGATAAAACCTGCAATGTTACTTGGGCTGTTAGATTTTAATTTTTGTTTCTCGGTTATATTTAATTTCAATAATATCACCGGAAAATACCAATTAAATCTTGCTGTTCCTCCATTGCATGTTTGTTTCTGCTGTTTTCGGCTGATTTGGTTTTCGGTTGTGTTATTCTGGACCGGTTGTGTTATTGTGTTATTGTGGTTCGGATATCATTTGCTCCAAGCCCCGTGCGCGATAATATAATCTGATTGAATTAGTTTTTGTACAAGTTTTGTTCTAGAATTACTGCTGCAATGATGCTTTGTATGCTTTCACAATTCCTTTTGTTTTCCCGTATGAGTTTGATAGTTCAATTGGTGCGATGCATCAGACTTTTCACAAACACGATCGATCATGCAGTGTTTAAGCATGACTCTTGGCTGGTTGAAGTTAATGAGCTGGCGATGAAATTGTCAGCCAAACAAAAATGGTAATTTAATGAATGAACCATTAATGACACCTTACACAGCAAAAAAATGTTGATATCACATTAACGTGGAAGCACTTCAATCGTGTCAAAAATATGGTGTAATATTACTTGACAAAAGGAAAAAAATATCAGTAATACAGTGCATGAACTGTTGTGTTTATTTTTGTGGTCATAAAAATTACATGAGATTTCCGACATGATTGAAGTGCATCCTCTTGAATGTAATATTAAAATTTATTTTTAGTTGTGTATTATTGAGTGGCTGTTAGAATTAAATTAAGAAAATATGGGGGTAATTTATGTTGATTTATTGGTGGATATCGGGACCAGGAATGGTTCACGTCAGACATGTTTCTTAGCCTGTCTGCCTTATAAGAGAGTATACACACTTGGGTTGGACGGGTTCCGGGTGTACACAGTAAAATGCAGTTTTAACTCATAGGTTGGGTTATGTTATTTTTATTAGCGAGACTTTCAGTCAAATTATAAACACCATTGGACATTTACACCTTTCCAATCCAACATGGTGATCAAATACAATATGGCTGTTAAACATTTTGGTTATGCCAAATTAAATCCCAAATTTTCCAATTTTTAGTGATATGCAGATATTAGGATTTTATTTTTTTGAGATTTACCAGAAGGAGTGCCTGCAGAAACGATTGCTACCCTTCATCAAAATCCACAAAAAAAAACCCTTTGCTCTGGCCCGATTTAGCATCATGCCATTATGCTAAAACTGTGATGGAGTGGTACGAAGCAAATCAAGCGAATATTGTACCAAAAACCGCAAATCCACCAAATTGTGCAGAGTTACGTCCAATCTAAAACACTTCCAACAAATTTCAACAAAGACGGCCACCACGTTATCTGAGTAGTCTGTACAAACCCTGATAGATGAAGTTAACCACTATGTTCGAAAATTTTATGCAAATACCGAATAACTATGTTTTGACTTCGCGAATTTTTAAATCATATCCCATGAATCTGTAATCAACAACTACAATTGAAATGTTAAGTGAAATTTGTGTTTTATACAGCAAAAAATAAATGTTAATATTACATTCAAGGGGATGTACTTCAATCATGTCGAAAATCTCATGTAATTTTTATGGCCTCAAAAATAAAAAAATGCAGTAAAAGCATTGTAATTTCAGTTCATGCACTGTATTACTGATATTTTTTTCCTTTTCGGTTAGTAATATTACACTTTATTTTTGACCATATTGTCACTGGAGTCACTGAAACTTTTTTAATGAGATTGGTCGGTAATTCTCAACTCCATTCAGTTGTTTAATTGTACAAATTTACTGATTCTAAACGATCACGAAATACCAACTATTGATATGTGCAGTGTCACCGGGAAACATCAATTAAAATTAGTTGGTTGGTTGAGTGGTTGGTTGTCCTTATTAAGGAGATTTTCGGCCAGACGCTGGTTAATCTCCGGCTCAATTAAAGTTCGACAAAAGAAATATTGATCACAAAATGATCAACCAACAACATTCTGGAAAAACGGGTTTATATTACAGATGATATTGTAAGGACAGACTGGCCAGCATAAATTTCATGAAACTAGTAGTCCCGATATTTTCTCATTAACGATAAACAACTCTTGCAAGTGTTTAAACATAAAATGACTGTTTTTTTAGATCATGTGGAATAATTATTTTTGTAAATATAAAACAAGCTGTAATCGTTATAATTTCATTCTTCAGCCATTTTCGTCTGGTTAAAAGGAGCTTAAGCAGACCAAAACTGATTAGGGTGGGTGTTTAAATAATAGTGGTGTACCTATAGCTACGGTAAAGGGGTTGTGTTGGCATTGGGAGAAAATCCCGGGATTATTTTCCATGGGTAACTCTCCTAAAGTAAAGTATATTTTAAATTTAAAATTAGTTCGGAGATTACAGAAAATAATTTATGTTTCATATGATTTTCACTTCTTTGCGCTTATAGTTTCAGTAGTGTTCCTGTGATAATGGATATATAATAAGAAATCAATTCATTCCAGTATTATAGGAACCAAAGTTAGCAACTACCACCGCTACTAGAACAGTGTTCCTATTAATTAACAGAATTAAGTAATCATAAGTGTTTTTCTCCTGCTCGGGAATGATAAAGACTGGAACGCGCAAAAATTGGTCAACAAAAAAATCATTTCTATTAGTTGAAATTCATATCACAAAATTCTTCTAATTTTTCTTTTGGTAGTTCAATTCATATATTTAAAGGAAAAATGTTCGTTTATTCTTTTGGTTTGCCAAATCCGAACTGCCGTGTCTTCCGCTTAACCCCTTCCATTGAACTTTGCACAGTGGTATCATCGACCTCATTCGCCGCCGAACGTCAGTTAGCTTTAAACTGCTGCTTGTTTTCCATGGATTTAATAGTTTTTTTTTTTTTTTGAGATTCCGTTTGGCCAAGGCCCAATACTGTTCGATAGGGCGGAGTTCTGGGCTATTGGGAGGGTTGTGGATTTGAGTACCACAGTCATGTTCGCATCGTACCACTCGATTGCCTTTTCCCCATAGTGGCAGCTCGCCAAGTCCGGCCAGAACAGCACAGGTCTATTATGTTGCTTTAGGAATGGTAGCAGCCGCTTTTCTAGGCACTAGAAACGACGTAGATCTCTTGATTCATTTGTATTTGTATTTGTATTTAAAATAATTCATCTGACAATTTAGAGCTAATTTAACACAGACCTAATCCGATTTGCAAAACGTTCGGTTGGTTCATTGTACTCGAAAAACTCTTCGACAGCCGTAAACGCACAAATACACGCTGAGATTGGTTCGTTGTTCCCAAACATGGTTCGGTGAAAACTTGGTTGCAGTAGCGTTGTATTCCGAAGAGATCTGCTCGGCACACGAAAGTTCAACATCGCAAGCAGGTCGGGGGCATCAGTTTCACCATTCACCAGCTTAGCAATAAGCAACGATTGCTGTACTTTCCGTCGTTGTTCCAGTGTGTCTAAGCCCAACAGTCGGCATCTATCAGGATACGGCGGCAAATTGTCAGGATCACTCCACGTCAAGTTTCTCTGTGCCAGACGAATGAACCGTTTCTGAACACGGTCGATCCTTAGGCACTACGTGACATGGTGAGGATGCCAAACGACAGACACATTTTCCAAAATTAGACGGACAAGTGCACAGTACAATGACTTCCAACAATGTGGATCCAAAAAAATCATCGCAACTTTGCTTTCGACATGATCACTGAACGGTGTAAATCAAAAGTCATGTTTGTCTCTAGTTAAACCCCTAGATCAGTCACACTGGTAACTCTGGTAAGAGTATCGCCGTCGATATGATAGTCAAACAAAATTGGATGTACCATGCGGTGAAACGTGATTATCTGACATTTTTCCACGCTAATAGTCAGTTTGTTTCTCTGGTACCAATCGGCGAACAAAGTCAGCGAGTTTTGCAGAAGCCAACAATCTTCTTGTGTGCGCACCACAATGTACAGCTTTAAATCATCTGCATAGACCAGTTTGAATTCTTCGCCCAGAACCAAAGCAGCATCGTTGAAGAACAGAATAAACAGCAACGGTTCGAGACTACTACCTTGTGGAACTCCAGACTTGTTTGAAAACGGTGAAGATACACAACCCTCAACCTTCGCTACCCCTTCACTACCGTACACGCTCTGTAAGGTAGGATTCCAACCAAAAAAATCAATTGCATAGAAACTCCAAGACGAGATAACTTGTGTAGCAGTATGTTATGATCAGTTTTATTGAACGCCGCGTTCAGGTTGGTATAAATTACATCGACTTGCGCTTTTTCCTCCATACTTGTTATTCATTTCGACGTAAAATTCAACAAATTGGTGGTAACCGATCGTCCGGGCATGAACCCGTGTTGATCAGTGGATATGTAGCTTTTTGTGGCATCGAGAATAACTCCACCTACTATAATCTCAAACAATTTTGAGACAGCTGAGAGACTCGTGATACCCCGATAGTAAACGACATTGTAACGATCACCACGTTTGAAAATGGGTGTCATAAACGATTGCTTCCAAATGCGAGGGAATTTTGCTTGCTGAAGTGAGCGATTGAAGATATCACACAACGGTTGTGCTAAAGCGGCAATACAACGGCATATTATAACTGCAGGCAAACCATGAGGACCAGGGACAAACGAACGTTGCAATTTATTTGCAGCCAATGAGACTATTTCTGGATTTACAGCAAATAGTTCAAACTCATCAAAATCAGCGGGAGCATCACTGGTGGCTTCATCGATTTCCAAGTTTGCGTTTCGTTCAGGTAGACATTCGTTGGGAACACTGCACTTTTTCATTAGGAGTTAACAAAGCGCCAAAAACCACGTGGATTTATTCTCAGACCCATTTGCACACGCAATACGTACACTCAAAAAATTTCACATGTTTGATCGAAGTGTTTAAACACTTGATTTTCTAAATGCACAATCACATTTACTTTAAGTGTATTTCACCTTGGTTCAATGTGTTATACACGTTAATTTATAGTGTTTCAAACTTTGAAATGTTGAAAATCTTTCACTATCTATTCAAGTGTATTGCACATTGAATCACACTACTGCTCAAAACAGATGGATGTGTTTTGCATTTCAATACGATGTGAATTGCTTGCTCAGAAAGGTAAACATCGATAACAAGAGTTGTGACTTTATCCTATCAACCTGCCTCATATATGAGAACAACCGTGGCACAGTGAGATCGAACGAAGACTTCGGCAGCAGCATACCCCAACAGTCCATGATCGAATCCCAAATCAGACCCATTAAAAATATATGTGAAAGCTCTGGCCTCTGGCAGTTTTGTTTATATATTTGTCGATTCATTTTTAGAGTCGGTAAAGTAGAATTCGATAAAGAAGAATTATGTAGAATATTGAACTATGGTGTGCAAAGCTATTGATATCACCATATGAGGCACATAGAATCCAAGTGTGTCACAATTCAAATCCATAGTGTTCAGGTATGGTTCATAGCATAAGATTCACACATGAAATGGATGTGTTTCACAATATGCGCAAAATTAAGTGTGAGACACATGATGATGACGTGTGGAATTTTTTGAGTGTAAGATTTGTTGAGAGTGGCATTCAAAAACCGGTACGCATTGTTGGCTTGTTGAAAACTTCGTTTGTTGCCAAGCGTTCGTTGACGACGTAGTTTCCGTTGACAAGCATTTCGAGTGCGTTTTAAATCCCGTAAACGGAGAGTAGGTGAAACTGACAGCCGAATTCGTGGAACATTCGAAACAAGCTAATCGTTCAAAATGGAACAAAACATTTCCACCATTTCATCGACATCTATGATAGTAGATATCGCATTCCAGTCAACGTTTAGCAAAATAAATAGTTCCCGTAGTAATGAAAAAGCCGCTTTTTAGACGACACTTGCATATGGCCTGCCAGACAAGAAATTTTTTCGGGAACTTCAATAGTTTGATACTTTTGAAAATTTCAGTCACCTTCCCTCTTCCTGATGCGGTATAAAACTCCTGTCCAAATGCTGCTTGAAATCCGCCTTCACATAAGTTTCCTTGAGAACGTCGGATTCTCTTGCTGCGCGAGCAAAATTTTGACACGCTGCTCCTCTTGCTTGGATCCATGCTTGGACGTCATTTTGAAAACTGAAGAGCAAACGGTGAAAACTCATCATAGCATCCATTGTACACTCAACTTCTAAATGCAGCATTTCAGGTTTTTTTATGCTTTTTAACAGAAATACACCAATTTGAAGTTGACCAATTTTTGCGCGTTACAGACTTTACTCTATCCCCGTGAATCGAGGAATTTTCCAACGTGAAAGATTTCTTCGACCAGACCGTGATTTAATTCATGATGTTAAATTATAATAATTGCTTAAATAATCTCTATGAAACAGATATTGCCCATTAGTTTATGCTGGATCATTTGGACAAGCAGAAACAATCAAAGTCAGGTCTTATTTTCGACGCATCTTAAATTGCTGGTTTCAACCTTGCTTACCTGTAGAGTGAAGTGGCTCAAATGTATGCCATTATTTTTAAAATTCATGTACATTGAAATAAATTTTAATGGGAATGTTTTTCATCGGTATTTTTGATCGTGTCATCTCAAATAGCAACCAAATTTAGTGCATCTCGTTTTTAAAAAAATCAGATAAAAATAATAAAATGGCTAAACCACGATTTTTTCAGAATTTTTTTTTAAATACATATCTGGATTTAAATCATGGTCTTGCTTTGTAGCTGCGCGTTTACCGAGTGAGCTAAGGGAGGCCCCATATTTTTAGATATATATATACATATTAGATCATTTTTATCACTTCTAATTTAATGCATGTTCAAGATTTTTGGCGGAAAACGGTAAACATAAAATAATTTTTTAAACTGTTAAATCTTATGTATGAATATGTCAGCCCCCATTGCTATGGGTCAGGAACGCAATCTAGCGGGACAACATTGATATCTTCGAATTGAAGCATTTACGTGAGATGGTATCTTCAGCAAAGCGTGTCATAACAATTAGGATCATCTATTGATTTAAGCAGATAGTTCAATACTCATCCGCAAAGATGGCGCCAAAATCTGACATTCTGGAGCAGTGTTGGCAAAATCAGAAATCAATTGATATTTTTCCGCTCTCATGGGCTCGCAATATCACGCGTGATATTTGAACAAAATATCATGCTTGATATTGATTTTACAAGCTCCTTTGATATTGCGAGACTATTCACAACGTGCAACCATCAAGTTGAGAGTTGACTCGACACAAAAATGATTCCATTGCACATCGTTTTCTTAGAAAGAGAAAGCATAGTTTGCTATCTCTTTTTAATCTTCACCGATGGCAGACGCGAAGGGACTGCTGCAAGCCGTTATGGAAGTTTCGGTTGCATTCGGGTGTAAAGCAAAAATCATTAAACTCAATCTCACCACAGTTTGCTGAGATTTGCAGTTGGTGAGTTTTGTTAGCTTGATATTCCGAGCTGCGATATCACAGCTTGCAAAATCAACCAAAGTTGTTTGCTTGTTAATTTTTGTCGAAAATCAAGCGTGATCTTGGGCGTTGGTGAGATTTGATTTTTTGATATTTTCCCAACACTGTTCTGGAGACACGACGTCTCCGTCTCCTAAAAAGTTGTTCATCTTTACAAAATAATTTCTCCTATCTGATGGTGGTGATGGCATGCTTGGGCGAGATGCCGGTTGCGCCGGATTGGGGATCGGATGCATTGTCAGTCGTGAAAAAGAGTTCGGTCGAGATGCAGGTTTAAAAGATCATCGGTGGCTTATCCTTGTGTAAAGGGCACCACCGTGGAGTTTGAGTTTGAATAAATCCCAGGTCATATTATGTTATTATTATATATTCGATGATTAATTTTAAAAACAGTAACGTAACATCATTTAATTTTCTCTATTGTATGTTAAACGTTTATATGGTAGTGCAATTGCCCATTTTATTTTTCCATTCCAGGAGAGAAAAATACATTACTTGTGGACATATTTATTTATATACTTATAAATACTTATTTAATCAGATTCGTAATATGAGTTTTGATGGAGCTTATTTTTTTTTTTTTTTTTTTTTTTTTTTATTATAGTCACTTTAACACTCTTGGGTCATTTGTGACTTGTCCGGAGGTGAGATTTGAACTCGTGACTTTGGCGTGAGAGGTATGGATGTTAACCTTATTGTGGAGCTTATTGTGTTCGCGAGTCCTCCGTTTAGGCTAGATTTATTGATTTAAATCTTTAAGTTTATTTTCAGCTCTTTGATGATGGGACATTTTCAGCCTTCGTTCAGGAAAATACAAAAAAAAATAATGCATGATTACAATTGCATGAAAACTGTTAGTTGTCCAAATAACCTCGCTTTTTGTGACTATTGATTTATTATTAAAGTTTACCAATATTTTTAAAAGCATTTTACCAATACATTCAAAACTACTTTTATTTCACATATTTAAAATCTCATTTTATCAGTATAACTAAAATTTTCATTAAAAGAAAATAGTTGTCCTGCAGATCCTGAAGGACCAGAAAGTGTATCAAATAGCATATCATTTGTATTTTATTATAATATTGTTTTACCTTTGCAGAGTTTTGCTATTTCAAAAATTATTCATGGATTCTTGTTTTTATAACTCTTGTTTGCTCAAATAACCTCGATTATTTAGTCAATTGATTCTTTACTTAAATGGTGGATTCATTCAATAGGCAAAGTTGAGCTCAATCATACCATACAATTAAAATATTCATATATAGCATGAGTTTAAAGAAATTGAGTGAGAAGATCGAGGTTGTTTGTATTTTGTTATATTTTATTAATTATATATCGACGGGATGGATCTGGAATTTTGAAGTCTGTGTTTGAAGAAGATACCTGCGATGGGTCGAAGAAAGTCTACGAGGAGGCCGGTTGCTGTTGGTGCAGCTCAAAATGTTTATTTGGGTGCGATCATTCCTTTTTATTTATTTATACAGTAACCCCTCCCTATCGTTAGGACATCAATTCAGCTTATCGTTTACCAAAACGAACCCTGCTGCAAACCCTATCCTCTTACCCAACATCCTAGTGATTCCTCGTGGAAGTGCGGCTTGCAAGCAAGTGTCATGTCAACACATTCCTATCCATTCCTTTCTTGACCTGCGTTCGGGTGCGGCCGGCGCTGGTATTGCCTAGTTTGAGCTAACCAGTTTTTACACATTAAGGATGATTGCTAGTCCCAAGCATCGTCTATTGGTTCTTTGTGTAATTACAGCTGATCTGGCAATAACAGAGTAGCAACCGTGGGTTGTCAATCATGCTCATGCTCATGCATGTTCTTGCAAAGCGCAAAAAAAACGCATCCTGAGATCCTATAAGGTTATAACTATTTATGTGAATAGATGGTCCTTATTATCGTTGACCCACTTGTACCCTGTTGCCCCATAGGAAATTCACTACATAAAACGTATCCCATCCCAATGATTCACCTCAACCAACCATATTGCAATAAGTAAACGAACCATCTGCAGCGGCGGTTGCATTCATTAAATTCACTGCTTCGAACGAAAAAAAAACAAATTCAAAAACAACAACACGTGTTCGTACAAAAGCTCTGTATAATCGATCTGGTCCAAACATAAAATAGCATAGCTCATCAATAATTAAAGTTCGATGCATTCAATCATAATTGTCGCACCAAATAGCTTTCCATAGTAATTAACGAAAACATATGGTGTTGCGCAACTTGTACTGACAATATATTTATTTATTTATGACTAAACATCAACAGGCGTCATTGGCCCCAATGATGTAACCTAAACTAAGCATGAAAAGTACTAAAACTAAACATCAATAGTCATCAAAATTACTAGACAAACTAAATTGATCTAGAAAAAAAAAAAAAAAAAAAAACGAACTAAACCGCAGGTGAAGCAGCTTGCGAGTCAGGTCAAAGTCAAATAGTTCGGAGACACTATTGAAGAGTATCTGTAAACTACCGATTGCGCTCAACATGCTATAATTAGTTTGCTGTATGGGCAGAGGCAGCATTGAATTATTCCGTAGGGCTCGGGGTTGAACATTGATGTCAATTTGCTCAAGGAGAACAGGGCAATCGGTGCGTTCTTGTAAAATATCACCCACCCTACAACCCTATAGCGGCACCGGTGGTGTAGTGGTAAGCGTGATTACCTCTCACTCCAGCAGGCCTGGGTTCAATACCAGTCAGCGCCGCCGGGATGTTCTGAGGCATAACATCTCTGATCACACCTTCCTTCTGAAGGGAAGTAAAGCCGTTGGTCCCCGGTTCATGAGTTATGGGTCGATAGGTAGGGTCCAGGTGCTCAGCACGGAAAAAAAGATCGACGGAAAACAAATCAAGGAAAAAACAATATTTGCATCAATTTTAGCCCAATGTCACCCGTATTACAGTACAAAAAGTTAGTAATAAAAACTAAGTTAGGAAAAGCTGTCGCCCACATAATACGTAGTTATGATTTGCATGTTAAGAGATCCCTCAAAAAAGTGAGCAGTCTGGAATTTCATATATCTTCTCCATTTACGAGGCTGCGTAGATAGCATAGCATAGCATAGCATATGCGATTGTACAAATCGTGGGTGGCTATATAATGGTCAACTAATACGTTTTGCAGAAAATATCGAGTGTTGACGCAGAAAATATCACTTGGGATTAGTGATTTTCCCCACACGAAAATAAAATCTACAATAGAAGCATCGCATTATACACCTGGCCACATCCTTACAATCGCAGGGGAAGGGAGGGAAAGTTAATCCAACATCTACTTAAGAAGGTGCAGGGAACCCATACTACCTTCATAGGTGTCACAGGAAGGAAAGAGTTGTGTTAGTGGGAGGGTGAATGATTTAGCAACTCTATTCGTCAATATAGAGCATTTGATAAATCAGTGACAAAAAATAAAATATAAATAGATAAAATGGAAAGATCTCACCCGATTGGCCTAGAGACTTTGCAGCGTCATGTTTTCAGAAATGCTTTATTTAATTTTCCTTGAACCACCGCAATCACTGATAACGCTCTTCTAGCTCGTACGTACAAAAGAACGCATTCCACGCATAATCAAGGTCATGTATTTTCGGACTGTCTTCTTTAACACTCCATTTACGAGGCTGCGTAGATGGGAACAAAATTCATGACGAGATACACTTCAGTAAAATTTATTGTCACTGTGGCTTTGTGAGTAATCGAAATGACCCAACGAGAGCGTTTATAGAAGTAATCAATCTTGAACACTCGGGCCGGCTGTTATAAATACGTGCGAGTGGGTTGAATTTTATCAACAAATTTCTGTGTTCCGTTGGAAGCTTCCACGATTTCACCTGCTGGATTGAATAAAGGTTAAGTCTACCTTGTCAAACGCCAACATGCTGCAGGGCATCGTCTTTGGTGGATGGATGAAATAACCAAAAGGGATAACTAAACCGACGATGGACTCCGGTAGAACTTTTTCCAAAGTTACCTTCGGACACCAGATGTGGGTTACATCAAGTGCGAAGGTTAATTTCTGAAGCGGAAAAAAAACTCCAGACGATAAAGTAAACTTTTTCCCTTGGCTTCCCGGAGGGTATCATGCATTTGTCATTTTTTTTCGTTAGAGAGGATACAGGGCTTGAAATTGTTTTCTTTGGGTCAACTTTATTTTGGTTTGTTGTTTTTTTGAATTCATTTAGGGTTATTTTATCATAATACATAAAATACATCCAAAAATTTGATTGAGCAAACATAACGTGAGAAGAATATTAAAATTAATTTGGCTATCGTTGACGTGACCAGACCAAGGTTTCTAGCCACGGCCATTTGAGTAAACAAAAGATGCAACAGCAAGTTGTGAATCAGGCACAATGGCTGCATGAATCTTCGGCTGTTCTGCTGTCATTACTGCTTATACTGCTGCTATTACTGTTGCTGCTGCAGGAATCCGTCGCCATTGAGGAATAGTAGTAGTAGTGAAATAATATTTGTTTCCATTAATTAGTTACAATTACAATAAATCCATTGTAATTACATTTTAATTGATTTTGCCTGAAGGTGATTTTAATAATTTCATTAAATTTTCGTTTGACAACTAGTTTACATTATTCCCTCTTGCGGACATACTTAGTTTCACAAAATTCAGAATTAATGACAACACTCAAATAAAGCGGCGCCGGTGGTGTAATGGTAAGCGTGATTACCTCTCACTCGGCAGGTCTGATCATGTTTTTCCTTGATTTGCTTTCCGTACTGAGTAGGAATGCCGCCGACACCACCTGGACCCTACCTATCGAACCATCAACTCATGGACCGGGGACCAACGGCTTTACGGATCGAACTAATGTCCTTTGAGGTGAGAGGCAATCACGCTTGCCACTAAACCACCGGCGCCACTATCTTTTAGTTCTTTGAATTATTTAAAATTATTGAGTATGTGAAAATGCTCTATGATGTTTAATGAGTTATATTTATATCTTTTGTTCCAACGCACTTTTTGTTTGTGATCATTGTAAAAAGATGGATGCATAAGAAATAAAATTAAATTCAATTCCAAAGAAAAATCGCAATACCCAATTCCCAAATCCGTCAAATATTTGCAAATCTGGAAGGAAGTGTGGAAATGGAAAAATCAGTCAACAACAAATAAGAGTATAACTTATTTTAACCATAAGTAACACAAATTGTCAATGTTCGTCCAATGACCACACCTTGCTTCTCGGCAATCTTCGTAGTTTCTGAGATTTTAGTTTAATATATTTTCCATAATGCGAGTCAGCCAAATGCTTGTTGTTACTCCTTGTAGATTTATTAGGGTTGAAGATTCTCCTAAAAAAGACTAGATATATGTTTTTCCACGCAATCAATATCAACTTTGTTTGTCGCTCAGATAAATTACACCCATCTTATCCAACTATGTCCTCCGCTATTACAAAGGCTTTCAAATTCAAACGTATATGTCTTGTTCTATAATATCAAGATAGGGCCCAGATTTGCATCTCAAACGTTGTGAAAGACCATTATTTGCCGCACCCAATTCAATATACATTTCCAATTCACCAGCCGCAAGATTTTGATACTATTCACCCATCAGCCAACGTTCACAGACAAAGAAAACCAGCAGGAAGCATCCTTTAATGCCAACCACAATTCTTTGTTTCATTTCTTTAAGTGCCATCACCGAGTGGAAGGCACAGAGTAAGACCAGCCGCTAGAAGGTCGATCGTCCTCTGGGACAGGATGAAAAATATTGTAAAACGTAGGAACCTGTCTAACCCACTGCACATCTCCTACAAACATGTAGACAGAATGAAATGCGGAGGATAAAGCAATGCCAGGTGGTGGATTGAACTAACCGACACTGCGCGATGCAAAGGGTGACGTAAAATGGAGCGGGTCGGAATGTAAAAAAGAAGAAACCGTATGGATGTTCTTTGCTCCGGATGGAATGCGAGGATGGATACCTATAAGAAATTGTGAGTATTTTCCGCCGTTTCGTTTCCATGAGGATGGTCTCCGACGGAGTGAACGAGCTAAAAAGGCTTAAGCGTGAATGCGCCGTGTATAAAAAGCGCTGTAGACGGGTCTGGAGGTGCTAAGTTATTAGTTTGTTTGCTTTCAACTAAAAATCTACATAAAGAAAGAGGATTTATAATGCAGGTACTTGGCAAATACTAGATCAAGACAGATTCCAACTGTGCACCAATCGAAAGCAAGTTTTCCTGGATGGATAAAAGGGCCATAGTGTTTGGAAGTGCTTCCAAATAGAAAAGCATGAAGATTTAGGATATGAGCATTCTTTCGACACTTTCAGATTATAGTCCTTGGTAAGGAAGCTGACAATGTGAAACACATGAGAGAAAGTGCTATAAATACTGGTTTAAAACGAATCCTCCTGATGCATGATGTTTCAACACAATGAAAACAAATAGAGGGCATCACTTTTAGAAGGGATGTTTTTCAGCATAGACAATATCAGAGGCAACTGTTTACAACATTTAAGTTGTTCGTAGTAGCCTATCTGGAAACATCTGTTGCTCATACATGAATGGTACTGCTATCTACAGTTTAGATTTCTAGGATGCATTAGTTGATGTAGGATTTTTTTTTCTACGTATTGTTCCAACCATATGATACGTTTTTTAAAACATAAAGCACAAATTTATAACATTTTCATTTTCACGTCCATGGCTGCTTGATATCGAAAACAAATTAAATTTCTAATCCTACTATCAAAACAAGCTGATATTTGTCTTCTTCTTCTTCTTCTTCCTCTTCTTCTTATTCGCATTTCAAGCTTATTGCATATCGCATATTAACTTATTGCGTGCTCTCAACTTAATGTTCTAGATGCACTTCCACAGTTATTAATTGAGAGCTTTCGATGCCTGTAATCATACTTCTATGCCCAGGGAAGTCGAGAAATTTTCCAACCCGAAAAATTCCTAGACCGGACCGGGAATCGAACCCAGCCACCTCCAGCATGGTCTTGCTTTGTAGCTGCGCCTTTACCGACTGAGCGAAAGGAGGCCCCAGCTGATATTTGTGCACACTTTAAAACAAAAATATTTGAACACCATATACGAATGTATAAGCTTTAAATCTTAAGTTTCACATTTGTCAAATCACTAAATTAGAGCAAAATGTGTAAAATTGTGTATCGAAAAATGACCAATAATTGCGAATGTTGTCTTCCGATATTGTCACAAATGTACATTACTTCTTCTTCGCATTTCAAGCTTTTGCTTATCGCATATTAACTTATTGCGTGCACTCCACTTAGTATTCTAGATGCACTGCCACAGTTATTAATTGTAATGCCTGTACCATTTTCCTTAGTGTAATTGTATGACAAGTACAATCATCTCTATGCTGGAGCGGGAATCGAACCCAGCAACCTCCAACATGGTCTTGCTTTATAGCCTTTACCGACTGAGCTAAGGGAGGTCCCAAGCGTACATTAGACAGATGAAAAATTTGAAATTTTCGCTCCACAGTACTAAAACGGTTCCAAATTGAGCCCGGCTAGGCTTAGGCTAGGCTAAAGAATAGAACATAAAAATCATGGCTACTATATCACACGGCAGAATACAGTGTTGCCCAAAAAATAGTTCTTTAATCATGCCATAAGATTATCAATTCTTTAATCAATTCCTAACTTTTTAGACTGATGATTGGTTGAAAAACAATCTTAAATTTAGGCAAAGTTGTAGCTGAGAAAATTTACCATAACATTAGCTATAGAACTATTTCACAGTATGGAAATTGTATAAAAGATAATGAACAAAATTCCATATAAATTTGAAATGGTTTGTGCCAAGTCAGTTTCTTAGCAATGAGTTTAAATTTTGAGAGGCTAATCATGACCCGATTTGGAACCAATTGAGCACTCTGGCGGGAAAATTTCAAATTTTGCATCAATCTAATGTACGTATTGAGTTCTGGTTCCAATCTGGTTGAAAACTGCTAGAGAATAGCGTAGAACTTCAGGATTAGGAAGTATGTATAAACATTATTGAAACTATATTGTTAATTTTCTGAACTTGTCAACAAGCTAGCTTAGCTTAGCTTAGACTGACTGCACATATCAATCCGTGATTGACCACACATCAGTGGAATTACACAATCAATCAAATGAATGGGGCTGGGAGTAACCATCCACTCACAATGTACAAGTTTCAGAAATTTAATATTTAAGGATAAATAATGGCGCTTTCCACGTCCATGCAATGAGGTGGGAGGAGGGAAGGAATATTAGAGGCCACACTTACTATTGCGTCCCCACAAAGCTCACAGGAGAGACGGTTTTGTTAGTAGGTTGGGTTTTTTGGATCAGGATTGACCTTCATAAGTGATGCGATAGTTTAAGTTTTGACATAATCAATTTTTGATTACTTTAACTATATGTTTAGTATTACTTCTGCATGAAGTCAACGATTTACAAAGTTGAAGATGCTCATTTCAAATAACAGACTAAAGTGGTAATTTTTATACGATTGATGAGGAGGAGAAAGTATAATATTGATAGTTACGTTAAGAGTACGGCAGTGTGAAAATTGCATATAGAAGAATAAAGCGAGGTAGACAGGTAGGCAGACGGGTATGTAAATCGTTGACTTCACGCAGAAGTAATACTAAACATATAGTCAAAGTACATAACTCTGGATGGGAGCATACCATCAATTACTGTCATTGGTCGAAAGGTACAGTAGCAGCACCTACCCTACCCGTGTCCCCTCGAGATCGTCAAGTCGACGATGACAGGAGCACATAACGTAGTAGAGATAACAATAGCTGCAATTTCAAAACCTACAACTGGATGCCTTCCTTCAGACAACAACTGGAGTGCGGTAAAAATCGGTAGAACTGTTTCAAACACATCGTTGGTACATGAGCGGGTCGGTGATCATCTCTTTTTGCCCGTGGTGGGGGGGGGGGACTCCCCTCACCAACCCTCTCCAAAGGGGAAGTTTGGTAAAGAGAGATGATAAAACTGATTTTTACCTTCCTAAAAGTTGTCTAGTTCGCTTTCTACTTCTATATGCAATGTTCACACTGCCGTACTCTAAACGGAACTATCAATTCTATACCTTCCATCTCCTCATCTATCGTATAAAAATTACCACTTTAGTCTGTTATTTGAAATTAGCATCTTCAACTATGTAAATTTTTGATTGATGAATTGTTTTGTTAGCACGAGTAATATTTGAGATCTTTTGATGAGCTCATAATGTAAATGGGCCTGGGATAAAGCTCATAATATTCTGCTCAGAAAACAAAAACGGTTGAACTAGACAACCGAGCCCTTTATATTACTTTACATTACATCACCAAACAATCATTTTGACGTAGGACTACGTCTTTGATTTCTATATGGGGTATACTTTGTGAAAACCGAAAATGGAACATGTAACAAATTAAGAAAGATTTTGAACGTTAATAACTCAGCTCCCCCTGGTCCAATTTCAATATTTTTATCACCAATCGATCAGAAATATGGCTACGCATCGATAACAATGCTTTCGAATGTTGATTTTCAACAAGAAAGTATTGAAAAACTGGTAAATGTCCAGCATTGTTCAAAAGCGTCGAATTAACTAACAAATCCACCAATTACCTACATGTATATGCTGCTTCCCCAGTACAGTCGTCAGAGAGCAGTAAGTAGACGAAACAAGTCGAAGTGGCATTCACCTCTGATCCTCGGGCGCGTGCGAATAGGGAGGATGGAATTGCGTAATATTTTGCACACTCATCGCCATACTCAGAACCACACGCTCCCAACGACCACACCACTGTGTGGTGGTGTTCGGTCGTTGAAATTAGTAGCAGCAGTAGCAGCATCAGCAGTGCTTTTGGCGTGTGGCGTTGAAAATTGTTCTCCAGTAACAACGAAAGGCTGCCTGCAAGCAGCGAGCTGCAGAACCCACATAAGCAACCATCAAAGGAGGAAGAAGCTGCACCGCTATGCTATGGATCGGAATCAGTAGCTCTTCGTGAGTCGCTGCGGGTCGGTCATCTATGCCAAGCGTGTCACCCTCGCTCCAAACGACATACAGCTCGACAGCCTCATCCGTGTTGAACACCCAGCTCAGAATTACTCAACCATCACTACAAAACGGTCCTTTTCAGGGCCACCAAAAATTTGTTAAAGAGTATTATTTGGACATTGGTCAAGGTCATCAGTTCCCGCAAGCAGCTAGCTATCAAGGCTCAACCTGTCTATAGAAGGTGTGGAATTGTAGGCCTGAATATATTGGTGCAATTAGTTTTTCCTCGGTCTTTATTCCGCACGATTCGTTTCTTTCGTTTAATCAATCACCCTTGTAGTGACGTCAAAAAGATTGTTTCAATCGGCGCTTACATATGAAATTTAATGTGGATTATAGAATTTTTTGTATGTTACCAAAATTTATGAATGGTTTGCCACTAAATGTTGAGATAATTTATTGATTATTGAATTATCACACTGTATACCATGGAAAAGCAGCCTGTTTGTGAGTTTTCGCCTGTTTTCAAGTAAGGAGTTATCATAAAAAACAAATCGCCAGCTGGTATTTCCCGCCGACTTTACAAATAAATAAAATCAAACAAAATCATCATGCAGAACTAGCTAGGATTTGCTTTACTTCATAGTTCACAAAATTGCTTTCGAGTGTTAAGACATCGTCTCCCGCAAAGTTTACATTTTTCCCTCTACCAACACATACATCAGGGCTAGATAGATCTCCACAGGATCTATAGAATCCACGCAATATCAAAAAACCAAAATTCACAGCATTACGAAAAGAGGTCAGGTTTTGACCAATAGCAGATAGATTTTAATTCTAAACAAGCCAAACGATTGTAAATTTATCTACCAATCTGCTAAAATGAACACTTAGTTAATTTTCAATAGGTCACTATTGAAAAATACCAAATGTCCAACTGTTGCAATTTTGATCAAAATTATCACCGAATGTCTGAAAACAGCGCATTCCCTAACACAGACTTAAAAATCGAATTCGATGGGGTCCCACTGAACGGTGCTCATTCAATCACCGTGAGTGGTGGTGTCCAGTCCAGCAGCAGCAGTAATAGCAGCAGCAGTAATAGCAGCAGCAGTAGCAGCAGTAGCAGCAGTAGGAGTGCTTTCAACAACAACAACAACAACGAAAGGCTGCCTGCAAGCATCAAGTTGCAGAGCTCATATGAGCTACCACAAAGAAGAAGGAAGAAGTCCCACCGCTAGGCTAGGGTCGGAATCAGTAGCTCGTCGTGCTCAGCTCAGCATTACTCAGCCATCACTACAAAACGGGACCATAATAAGGACCACCATAAATTTGTTAAGAGTATTATTTGGACATTTGTCAAGGACATCAGTTCCCGCAAGCAGCTAGCTATCAAGGCTCAACCTGGTATCTATAGAAGGTGTGGAATTGTAGGCCCGAATGTATTGGTGAGATTAATCATCATCTGACCATTTTCCATAACACGCTGGTAGGAAGTGTTAAAAATCCATATAGACTTTGAGAGAAGTGGGAAGTATTCGCTTTGGGTGTATATTCAGTCCCCAGAAAGCCAATCACAGCATTACGAAAAGAGGTCAGGTTTCGACCAATAGCAGATAGATTTTAATTCTAAACAAGCCAAACGATTGAAAATTTATCTATCAATCTGCTAAAATGAACACTTAGTTAATTTTCAATAGGTCGCTATTGAGAAATACCAAATTTCCAACTGTTGCAATGGTGATCAAAATTATCACCGAATGTGATTGAAAATTAGCTCTCACGAGTTCAATCTTCCGAAGTCCCTCCTTTTTTACATATTCTGCACAAACGATACTTGCCGCCCCGCTCCATTCATATAATTCGGAAGGAAATCCTATGAGGGGTGAATTGAATACACTTTAATACCAAAATGCACAAAACTAAATAAAAATTCATATATAACAAAAAAAATCTAAATTCACCTTTTAAAGTCGGATAGATGAATCGAAAATACTCAAGTTGACAGTCCCTCAGATTCTCTTTATCAACTTTCTCTTTGAAATAAATTCTACAAATTATAGATAGATACGCTTGCAAAAAAGAGTTAATTATAGAAACGCTTGCAAAAAAGAGTTAATGATTGATCAATTAAAACAACTAAATGTTTACATTTGTTCCGTCCACTAGCGGCCCTACGTCAAGCTTCCGTTCGTGCCCCTAGGCACAGACCCTTCTACTTTTTTTTACACAAATTGTTCTTTTGATAACAACTTTTCACTTAGTTCCTGAAACTTGGTTTTCCTCTAAGTAATTGATACAGAAGTATCAAAGTTCAATCTCGACACGCATTTAGTATTTAATTCACAACATTTGAATATACACCAATGGGGTTTTTTTTATTGAAAGTCGCAGTATTTAATTCAAAAGAGATTTACAAGCATAATGGAACTGATAACACTTGAACCGGCTGCACTATCTACTAGATAATAACTATGGGGATAAAATTGTAAAATTTCACATTTGCACAAAAAAACATGTCTCCGAAACCAAATTTTTAATCGGGATAAAATATTAATGTGTTTTTTGGAAGGCAGATGAAAACAAAATAAAGCCAGTTGCTCTCAAATTTATTCAATAATTTTCGAGAAAAGTTGGATAGCAAAAAAGTTCAATAGTGAAATTTCACATTTTTGAAAATATCTTCGGAACCACATCTCCGATAGAGATAAAATTTAGTGAGGAACTTTCGGAGTCAAATTCAAATAAAATGGAACCAGATGCACTTACCTTCAAGTTGTAATGTAGCCATTTGATACACTTAGGTTTCCAATAAAGGCCAAGTCCATCTTGCTTCTTAAATTTAATCACTAGATAATAACTATGGGGATAAAATTGTAAAATTTCACATTTGCACAAAAAAACATGTCTCCGAAACCAAATTTTTAATCGGGATAAAATATTAATGTGTTTTTTGGAAGGCAGATGAAAACAAAATAAAGCCAGTTGCTCTCAAATTTATTCAATAATTTTCGAGAAAAGTTGGATAGCAAAAAAGTTCAATAGTGAAATTTCACATTTTTGAAAATATCTTCGGAACCACATCTCCGATAGAGATAAAATTTAGTGAGGAACTTTCGGAGTCAAATTCAAATAAAATGGAACCAGATGCACTTACCTTCAAGTTGTAATGTAGCCATTTGATACACTTAGGTTTCCAATAAAGGCCAAGTCCATCTTGCTTCTTAAATTTAATCAAAGAGGTAATTGTCGTTCATGCCATCTGAACTAAGCTATTCACATGCTTGTAAATTTTGACCACAATGTTTTATTATAATTTTAGAGGGTGGTGGATGAAATTTCAATGCTTTTGGGTGAAATCCATCTGCTTAGAATTTAGGAGTCGATAGAATAAGAACCAATGTTGTTATGTTATGCTGACGCATGTTTAAAACTTTTCACTCAGTTGATGAAACTTGGTTTCACTTTAAGCAATTGATAGAGAAGGACACGCATAGAGTAGTTAAATCACAACGTTTAAATTCACACCAATCAGTTTTTTTCATTGAATGTCTGAAATGAGCAGCGATTACCGCAAAGGTGGGTTATTCCGCGCACTTAAGGCGAAAGTAATATGTTTCACTTTACAGAAACTCTGGAAGAAAAGAAAAGTTACCGCCTAATGTATCATTTAGTAGATATGTTTTATCGGAATTTTCATTAAAAAACATAAGATTAAAAAAATATAGGAACAACATTTCAAAATTAACCTTGAAAATAGTTGTGACGGTGCGGGTAAAACAATGTAAACACAATTATATGTTACACCATAACACATAAATTTGGTAAGCTACTGTAGTAGCAGGAGCACTTGGAGGTTAAAACATGAATGTGAATTGATTTAAATTTTGGACAAGTAAAGAATAAAAAAAAAAGAGTGATACAGAGGCATAGTCCTATTTTTTACTATATATCCAACCGTGAATGTTGTTTGGAAGACCGTTCGTTTTACAATGCACAACCAATATAATTTGCATGTTTTGTAGAAACGAAACGTTTGCAGAAACTTAAATCGAAACATCAATTTGAAATCAATCGGGATTTCAATAAACTAAGAAGGTAACCTCCGAACCGCATCTCATTAGAATTTCAATGAGATTGAAAATAATCAACTGGATTGCAAAGGTAAGCGTGGGAGTACACGGACTAAAAATACCGTTCTCTTCTCTACCGCTGGAAGCAGCCGATGGACATGGGAGGGAAAAATGGCACACTGTCGATTCAGCAAAGTCGCCATAATGATGCTGAATATGATGTTTTAACGTCCAGGAAGCGTAAATGTTTGTGTGTCGATGGGTGGGAAAAGGGACATTTTCTCCGTCGGAACAAAAAGCGTCACTTTACCACTCCTGTTTGAGACTGCCATGGACAAGAATGAAATTGAGGACCGAACCCAATGACCCTTGCTGTCTTTTCTATTGATCCTTTTTTTTGTGCGATCAACTTTCAATGGAAATTTCTCCTCCCTGCGGCGTGGTTCATCCGGTAAGGGGAGGAGATATGCTTTCTGAACTGAACACGCTCCACCACTGATGCCGATCAAGAGAAGCTGAAACGCCTGACCAAGCACATTTGCATATATGCAAAGTGTCATTTTACAGTACATGTGTTAAGTTTGGCACCCATTTTCCACCCTTCGTCGAACTGTTTGGCTTACAAAACTCCTCGAAAAAAAAAAATTCAGTTATAGCCAAGTAAAACTTTATTGGATCGCCGTTTTTTTTTTTCCTTTTTCCCATTGTTGTTCTCGCACGTTGCGAACAAAAATAACAACTGAGTAGAGGGGGGAATAAACGCCATGGCCAGCGATTTTTTTTTGCGAAAAGTTTTTTCTGTCGTCAAACGAAAGATGTAATCGGCCAAGGAAATTGAATTCGTATTCAACGCTGTTGAACCTGAAAGTTGATGCGTAGAACATATCGGTGAATTCTGGTTCAAATTTTACGCATATATCTAATTACCTGCAAACTGACAATACAGCTACGAGCACAACACATTGGGTCCAACATGTTAGTATCCTTTGTATGTCATCATAGAGACTCCTTAGTTTCAATATAACGAAGATCAAGAGATGCATTCTATCAGGATGTATTTTGTCAGCTTTTTTAAAGAGTTTTTGTATTGTAACTAAAAAATATGAAAAGTAACGTAACCTTTTCATGGTGCGTTACTGGCATTAAGATCTAACACCGAAGCCTAGTCCGAAATACTTCAAACTAATGGAATAGAATTGTGTTGTAATCAAAGGAACACATCTTAGTCCTTTTTTATATTTTATGCTTTGTTGATAGTGACAAGACTCGCCTTTGTCTACCGAGGAGTATCTTGAAATAAGAAAAACTTGAGTTAGGTAATTATTTTTCATCTAGGTACGAGTTTCCCAATCTTTTATTTGCTGTTCCCTAATTTGAAGTGGTTAAGAATACGATTCTGATGCATGGTCGTTATCGGTATTATTGCTTGATTTTGTTGCAAAGGAATCCGTTTTGACTGACAAAGGGGCGTGCCTTTGAAGGGTGTTCCAAAACTCCGAAGGATATACAGAGCGGAACTTTACAATTATAGTCCGATCCTTGCGATAAAATCAAGAATAACAACTGTATCAAAACCGATTACTTCTTCAATTCTCAATAGTGATGGAGTAATATGACATGCACTAAACTAAGGACACGGGGTATATATACCACAATAGATCAAATCACTGGTCTCAGTGGATTTATGTCCCAAACAGAGGAAAAAAACCCTCACATATTATTGCAGATTTGGAAAGTTTGATAAATTGTCTAATTGACCAAGAGTTTATGATTTGAGTAGCTCAACATTATTTGGAGAATGCCAGTGTTGCGTGACGTTACAAAGTTTTGCTCCTCTCAACTCCACTATTTAACAATTGCTCACCAAAACGTTTTATGCTATTAAGCTCATAAACTATTGATCAATTATTATAGGAAATTCAACGCATGTGCATTCATATTGAGGTTTTACTATTAATTTTTCTTCAGCTACAGTAGAATAACTGTCAGAAAACAGACAAAAACCGTAGTAACGTCACGTTCAATGTGCCAAGAGAATCGTGCGCTCCGGTAAGTCACCTCGAATATACCTCAAAGATACTGTTTGAAGCGTGTGCTTGGAATATTCCTTTTAATTGTGATATAATGCACGAAGACCATTCATTGTTATTAAAACAAACATTCAATATTCTGAAAATGCGGTCTATTTGATCCAGATAATCTTAGGTTTTTAAATTTGGCCAAGATTGAAAAGCAAAACATTTTTTATCAAAACAATTTCATTGAAACTTAAAAAATATGTTTGTTAGCGTGTGTCCACGGTTCCTTAAATTGTTTTAAATAAACAATTATATAAATGATTAATCACGCAGAAAAGGCAGTGCGCCTAAAATCGCACAAAAAATATCAAACATATTACTTTTTTCATAGTTTTTATTTGGTAGGTTCAATGTCTTTTGAAGCTAAACGGAGCTGAGGGACTAATCTTTTTCTTTAATATTACAAGAGTTCGTTCAACAAAAATATAGAAACCACCATAGCAGTCCGGCAGTGAAAACAAATTGAAATATCCGTGTATGAAGTCGTTTGTTAATACGGAGACGACGCGATTGAGCCTTCCAAATAAACGAACTAGATAAAATCGTTTGTTACTGACATGTCTATCACAGTTCAAAAAGTAGCCAAAGGATTAGGGATAAAGCATCTTAAAACAGTACAAATATCAATATTTCCCCCTGAGGAAGACACCAACAACGTTGCGACGAATAGCGTGTGAGTTCATTATTTCTCTTCCACTTTGCTTCGTACGCGTACTTACTGCTATCCAATAAGATGTCTTCAATCTGTTCTTTGTCCTGGTCTTGCTTCGTTTCAACGTGTTCGTCCTGCCTTTTTTCCTGTTCCGATTTCTTGGGCACCCTTCGCCGTACATAGTAAGCATTTATGCTTTTTCCTAGAACAGAATATATTCCTTTTCCGATTGAGGAAACTATGCGAGGGCATCTCCTTTTTCACGTCCATGTATACATCTCGCACACGTGCGTATATATCGACGCCCAAATCCACTTGGGATTTTTCCCGGATAACACGCTTCACTTTTCCGTATTTTCCCAGCACCAACGTTAGATCATTATCTGGCACCTCCGGTATCGAACTCCTCCGTATCGAACGTTACCCTCGCAAACGACATCCGTACGTCTACTGCCTTTTCATTAGTATAATGGAAAATTAATTACTCGGGGTTAAGCATCACCCAAGTAACCGTCAAGCCAATTACTGCAAAATGGACAATATAATGCTGATATAAAAAATTAAAGCCGTATATCAGCCTTATAATGCAAAAAATGGTCCTTTTCAGGCTATTAGCAGGATTGGGGGTTACTTGAGCAGGGCCAAGAAGTATGGAATTCTATGTCGATTGAAAAACGATTTAACTATTGGCAGTAAAATACAGCTATACAAATCAATCGTCTATCCTCATCTAGACTTTTGCCCATCCATTTTATTTCTGTCCAATGCAACACAAATATCGAGATTACAGCGCTTGCGAAATAAAATAATATGTTTGATTTTGATATGTTATAGATTCACTTCATCAACTTTGATGCTAGACGCCTTACAATGGTTGTCGGTGAAGCAAATAATTGTATATTTGACTATGGTGTTCATTTTTAAAGTAGTTAACGGTTTGCTGCCTCGATATTTGTGTGATCGAATTGAAAGAGGAAGTGACTATCATAGATATAATACTAGAAACGCGGATGAAATTTCTTGACTTGTGCTTCACAAAATTCATTATTTTTTAAAGGAATAAATGGTTTCAATTCGATGCCTAGACACATTAACGTGCAACAACATTAGCAGAATTTAAGAGACATTGCATTTCACACGTCTGTCTTTTGAACGGTTATCCAGTGATTTTTTTTTATGAATTGACAAATTATGGATCTTGACGAAGTTATTTTTAACGGATAATTTTGTATGGATAGCTGTTATAACGACTTTTTAATAACTATTTTAGCACTGCAAAAACTATTTTGTTCGCCACGATGGTGATGATGGATTTTTGATATTTGATTTAATAGTCGTAGTAAAAAAAAAGTTGTCTACAAAGGTTTGAGCCTCGCGCGCGTATTACGGATATAGAGGACTGAATTTAACATTTGATAAAAAAAATGCAATTTTGAAGCTTATTTGGAAGATACCTTGAGTTAGTAGTAAGTTTTCTGGCAAATGTTGGGGGTTCGTGAGCATTCCTGACATTGCTGAAAATTATGATAGCATCAGATTGCGGGGTTACTAGTGTAATAGGATGCTTTGTTGATTGTTCATTAACTCTTGATTGCTTGTAATACTTATGAATATTTGAGGTGGACAAAAAGGCGAACTAAGAGGTGGACGCCTGAGCTTTTCCACATTGATATCGCTGTGAAGTAACTGTAAACTCCAGAGGGAATTAATATCTGTAACTGAAACCAGTTCGATTTTGTTTGCCAACCTGGTTAAAATGTCATATTTAATTATCTTAAAGATAAATCGTCCAGCTCAAACCTTTGTAGGGGTAAGAGGTGGGACCATCATCATCTTTAATACTTGTTTCAGATTTAAATTTGATGAAGATTGCCTTCTACTACGCTATCCAATATATAGCATCCATGTCCACGTTATTTCGTCCAGTCTAGTTCATGAAATTAGTAATTTTGCGCATGGGGGGCTTTGCACTTCCATTTGGATGAGCAAAACACAAGGTGTACTTTGTTTCGACCATATCAAAATGTTTGCTTCTAACAACGACAAAGGCACTGACTGAGCTGCAGGCCATGAACAAAGCGTACCAAAAGTAGTAAACAACTGAAACCAAAACTTAAAAATGCATTAATTTCATTCGACATAACAAATATTACATCTGAACGATGAGACGTCAGTGATAAAATACTTCTTCTTTTTCGTCCTTCGAATGTGAAGCTTATTGCTTATCGCATATTAGCTTATTGCATGCTCTCAACTTAGTGCTCTAGATGTACTTTCACAGTTATCAATTGAGTGCTGTTGATGAATGTACCATTTTTACATTAGTATAATTGTATGGCAAGTACAATCATACTCTAGGCCCAGGAAAGTCGAAAAAAATTCCAATCCGAAAATTCTTAGACCGGGCCGGGAATCGAGCCCAGTCACCTCCAGCATGGTCTTGCCTTGTAGCTGCGCCTTTACCGACTGAGCTTAGGGAGGCCCAGGGAGGGTGATCAAATGTAACTTCGCTGATAAATTTGACCCCGTTATACGCTACATATCATTTAAATCTGTAAGTCTTGGGGTGAAAATGTTAAAATATAGTAGTTGTACAAAGATATTCATCAAGAGAAAAGCGTTGAGTTGAAGTTATTTTGATTAAAATGTGTAAATTTTTGTAGGAGGTAAAATATTGATTATGGGCTGTCTGATAAATTTTAATCATTTCCAGCAAGTTTTGTATAATCTGATAGAGAGATATAAAAGTTTGACATATATGTTAATAGAGTACACCCAAAACGGGGATGAAAGATTTGCTAACAATTATGTGGGATTCATCATCGCAGGATGTTAATGGAGACCGCTTGAACGGAGGATGAGATATACCGAGCTGCGGTTCAATGGAAGAAAATTGGATACCGAAAAATGTAGAGTGTAAATATAGGTGTGATAAATTAATTATGACGGAAAAAAAGGGTGTCGTTTGGACTTGAACCACGAACGTTGTATTTATCTGTCCTGTACTTTCTCCGCTGCTCTCTTCATGCTTCGGAACATGGATAGGATAAAACCTAAAAAGAAGCGCTCATAAAGGGCGAACACGAAATTATTGCGACACATTCAACAGGGCATAACTTTTTTACCATTGGGTAAAAATCAACCAAATTTTGCACACTTTCTCATTGATGTGTATTGTGTACATGCTGTCAAACTCGAACTCGTGTTTTTCGATTCAACGAAAATGGAGGTGAACCAACGCGAGTTGAGAGAACAAATTCTTTCCAAACACCTGGAATTTCCTGACCTGTCGCACCGGCAGTTGGGAAAAATGTTGAACATTCACCATTCAACCGTCTCCAGAGTGTTGAAGCGGTTCCAGGAGCGGTTGACGTTGGACCACGGCAAAGGAGCTGGAAGAAAACCGGGACCGGAAAACAAAAAGACGGAGGGAAAGGTGAAGCGGATGATTAAAGCAAATCCCAACGTCTCAAGCCGTGATTTGGCTAAAAAGATCGGCATGTCGCAGAGCTACGTCCAGAATGCAAAGAAGAGAGCTGGACTACATACATACAAGGTACAGAGCTTCCCAAACCGCGATGAGCGGCAACAATCGATGGCTAAAACTCGGGCACGGAAGCTCTACGAGAAGATGCTGACAAAATATGGCTGCTGTGTGATGGACGACGAAACGTATATAAAAGCCGATTTTAAGCAAATTCCGGGGTTGGAGTTTTTCACCGGCAAGAGCAAGTTCGATGTGGACGACAAATTTAAGAAGAAGAAAATGTCGAAGTTCGCCTCCAAATATCTCATTTGGCAGGCCATCTGCTCTTGCGGACTGAGGAGTGAGCCTTTCGTGACAAAGGGCACAGTAAATGGCGAGATCTACAAATCTGAGTGCCTCGAGAGGCGCCTTTTGCCGTTCTTGCAGCAGCACGACGAAGCTCCGCTATTTTGGCCAGATTTGGCATCATGCCACTATTCTAAAAGTGTCCTGGAGTGGTATGAGGTCAATTCTGTCCATTTTGTTCCAAAGGACATGAATCCGCCAAACTGTCCGGAGCTGCGCCCGGTGGAGCAGTACTGGGCAATAATGAAGCGGGAACTTCGGAAGAGCAAGAAGACAGTCAAAGACGAGAAGGACATGTTAAGAAAATGGAAAAAAAAAAACTGAGAAACTGGTACCGGATGACACTGTAAAGACTTTGATGGAGGGCATCAAGCGAAAATGCGTTCAATTTTACACTCAAGGCTCCATCGATTAACTTTTCTTTTGATTTTTGAAGTAAATATATGTATAAAACTACCCTAAAATTTTGGTTTGATTCTAAACATTATAAGAAAATTGGCATGACATTTTCGGTGTCGCAATAATTTCGTGTTCGCCCTTTATAGAGTTTCTACTTGGTTACCTCTGTCCATTGCATTTAATACGAAGTCCACAAATTCCAAAAGGTTATTAACTAAAGTATCGTACCACACGAATAATTGACTTGTTAACTCTGAAATCATGAATTTATTTGAAGTTTTCTGCTCGATAGGCCCAAAATGGGCGATTAGGCGAAGTAGTTCTCTACCCTACTTGAATCAGGAATAAAATCAGCATTGCGTTGATTGAAATCTCCATAAATATTATTTTTGAATTCAGAGGGTTATTGAAATACGATTTCTTCAGCTATTTGGAAGAAGTTTTCATACTAGGACTTACAAGCGTAGTCTCGGGGAAAATAGACTGTGGCGAAAATATGAGTTTCACCAGCTATATTTGTCTCTACCCACACATGCTTAAATTCTTTTACTTTCGATGAGACAATAAGTTCTGAAATAAATTTTAAAGAAATAGCAATAGGAACTCGACCACCTGACATGCTTTGGGTTTCGAATAAAGCACAAACCATTTGAAGTTTGTATGGGAATTACTATGGTAAAACCAAGATTTTTGTTCATGTCTATCTAATAATTCGCCATATCGGTTGTAGGAAATTTTCCCAGCTACAACTTTGCTCAAGACCACTTTTTGATTAAATACATGGATCGAAAGTTATTAATGGTTAAATGCACTGATGTCTTATGATCATGCTCAATCAACTGCTCAGCAGGCAACATTGGTGTTTCTGGGGCGTTGAATAGGACACAAAAATTATGGCTACTATGTTACAATGTAAAATACAGTGTTGCCTACAGAGCAGCTGCTTGATCATGTCATAAGTTTACCAATCGCTTAAATAATTAATAACTATTTCCTGTCTCGTTTAACATAGAAACGATCTTCAGCAAAGTTGTAGCTGAAAAATTTTTCTATAAGAATAGCTATCGAGCTGTTTTGCAGCTCAATATGGAAAAAGACTAGAAGGCAATGAACAAAAAGTTGAGATTTCCCATAGTAATTTACAAGTAAACTTCAAATGGTTTGTGCGAAGTCTGTTTCTAACCATGATGAGATGTAACTTTTGGAGGCTAATCACGACCCGATTTGAAACCATTTAAGCACTGTGGAGCGAAAAAGTCAAAATTTGCATCAGTCTAATGTGCATCATACTGAACAGAAATTTACACTACTTTTTAGAACTGTGTACTCATAGTTTAAAAATCGATCGCTAATTGCATAAACTTCATACAGACCTGCCCATTCAATCCACACATTATAAACATAAAGTACTTCTTCAACCAGAAATTTTGATGCACACACTGAAAATTTACAGCTCATTGAACACGATGTACATTCAATTCGGTTTTTACACGATTTTGATTATTTCGATCTTGTGTTGTCTCAGGTGTTTTCTTTGATATTTTTGTGGTTTTTGAAAAAATTCCATACAATTTGTTTGCAAATTGAGATTACACACCCAAAATTAAAGGACTGATTTGAGTGTATTCTTTTTTTACGTCCAGTACTGTAAGTGTGCACTGAAAAATGTTAACTGTTTTATTTTTTAATGAATTAAAATAAGTTCTGATTTAGCGGACTCATCTTAAACACAAAATTCATTTCTACAATCTACCTGTGCATAAATGTGCTGTATTATATCAACCTTTAAGGTGTTCCCGCGTGGTAAAACCAAAAATCAAACCCTCTCATTAAACGTATGATGATGATTATTTATCGCCTTGGAGAGCGACCCATTTGTTACAGCGATAAAAGGAAGCAGTGGCAAACACTACATATTCCATGCAGCCCTTCCTCAAGGATACGAACAAAACACACTGCTTCCTGTTCACATTACTCGAAGAAAAACAGAATGAATCCATCCGAGCGACGAAAGAAGCCGGAGTGTTCGCATTCACCTCATTTATCACAATTTTCTCATCGCTTTTCTTCCGAAAGCTAATGTAAGTGTTCCGAGTAAACGTACCTTTCCGCTTTCGCCATTCTTTGCTTCAATACTCTTTTCCTATATAGGGTTGGCCGTAAAGTACGTAAGTAGCCTCTCAAGTACGAGGACATTGTAGAAGCACGGTTGGATTCCCAGAAGAATATGCTTACTTAGAGATAAGAATAAAGCACTAAACGGCCAAACTTTAGAATGCATCAACCAGCAGTTTTCATGGTGGCCAACCATTAACAGTGTGGGAAACAATTCTTCGCCTTAGAGGACTAGGCACCTCAACTATTCAGAAGCAAACTGCTTCTGTCGTCTTAAGAGGGGAAGTGTACACTTCTTCGAATACTTATTCGGTGGACTTTTCCTGTTGGCACTTCCTTTGTGCGTGGGGGTGAAGACAAACAGTAACTGTTGTGGATGGTTGGCCCTGATCACAATGCAGCTTGGAGATGGGCACCAGAATGAGATGGTGAAAACAAATAGAATGAAAGTAGGATTGATGACGATGGGATTTTCCAGACTAAGCGGAATATTTATTTGCATTTTGTCGCATTCAATAAACGAAACGATACATTTGATTTTCATGAGGCAAGCATGCAAATCTCTTATGCAGCAGGGAGACAATCCTAAGTCCACAACTGTGACGGTCGTGAAACATGGAAGAAGTAATGAACTGTGAGAGCAGTAGGTTGGTGAGATACAATCAGACAATCAGTTGGAACAGAGCCGTGCAATCCCATGATGTGGTCATCATTCGATGCGGTTTATTCTCAAATGACGGTAGTCATGTCTGATTTTATAACTTAACTTAACCATATTTTCAAACGTGTCCTGCATAATCAATTAGGTGACAAAATATGACAGTATAGATTTCTCTGAAGTATGTTCATTGGGGTAAATTATAAGTATAGGTAGGGGGAGGAGGGGCATAGTGAGCATCCCACTGTTTGGCTCTGGATCTCCAGCTGCATGAAACAAATTAACTGGTAGTATGTTCAATATCATTATGATATTGACCCTAACACCATCCACTTTGTTCCGAACGGCCGGAAGCCCAAGCTGGTGCACGGGATGCTCACTATGCCCCTCTTACCCCTACACAGTTTTTTACACTTATACCTATAGTTTACCCATTGTTCTGCACTACTACTTGGGCATTCAAACAAAGGTGACGGTTGAATGGTTTAAAAGAAACGCTTGACTTGGAAAAGAGTTTTTCGAGTCGATGGACGTTGCCTCTAGCCGTGAAGATTTCTTTGATATCACCGATTTGTCGAGCACTGATGCCCTGTGTCAAGCAACATTATGGGCGACCGTGGACAGAACTTGATGAAGAAACCCAAAAGCGTTGAATGTATGATTAGAACGTAGACCTAACCCCAGAGTCGTCGGATGTCTGGTCAACTAAGTCAAACACGACGAGATATATCCGCATTGATCGAGAGCTGGAACGATGTGTTAGGTAACATAAGGGGCACTATAATTTGAGGTATAATCTTTAAATAAAAATATTAAAAATAACAATAAATCATGAAAAAAAATAGGATTGACCTCGCCTAAATGTGCAGATGCATCAAATTTGTTTTTATTTGAACATCGGGGAAACTCAAAATAAGATCGCGTAAAAAAGGGTTGGATATTTTCCTAGTGACACAAACCGTTTGTTTCTGAATAGACGAGTATGTCTGCATAAGTGTCACCACTTGACGAGAAAAACAAAATTGATGTGACAGTATATGCAACAATTTTGAATGAGAAACCCTATCGAAAGCTTTCGAAAAGTCTAGCTGCAAGAGGAAACTAGACTTATTCGGAAGTAAATTAAAGTTTAAGGTGTCGTGTAATAATTACGAAATCAATTTTTAATTTTCAATCCAACCATCCCTTGATAATAAGACTTAATAATATTTAACAGAATCCAATATATTTTTTTTCCTTTGGTTTGTTTTTTCCGTCGATCTTGTTTTCCGTGCTGAGCACCAATGCTACCGAAGTGCCATGAAGGCAGCTCCCACACCTGGACCCTACCTATCGACCCATCAACTCATTAACCGGGGACCAACGGCTTTACTTCCCATCCGAAGGAAGGCGTGATCAGAGATGTTATGCCTCAGAACATCCCGGCGGCACCGACTGGGATTGAACCCAGGCCTGCTGGGGTGAGAGGTAATCACGCTTACCAATACACCACCGGCGCCGTTATATCCAATATTTGAATGGTCTTTATGACTTGTTCATGCTGACGTAAGATATTTCGGAGATTCTCTCCCTCTCATGAAAGAAATCGTAATAACATTTAAAACACCCCATCCCCCTTAAGTACTTACGTATTTTTTGTATGGTTCCTAACCAGTAAATTAAATTCAGTGGTGATCCTTTATATGAACTTTGAATGTAATTTACAGTTAAGCTTATCGTTTTGTACGGTACACCGTTGCGTGGTAAGGGGCTGTCCACATGCCACGCAACCAACTGTTTAGAATTTTTTAGGCATCCCCTTTCTATGCGTGGACAATAGGGTGGTTCAAAATATTTAATTTGCTGCACCGATTCTAAATCAGGTCCTGATCAATCTCCTAAAATTTGAGCTCATTATAGGTTGCTATCTCATACTGCAGTAGGCCTTTTAAGTTTATATGGGAATAACTATGAATAAAGCTCTCTTTTTGTTCTCGTCCTAGCCTTACGTCAAAATGATGTATGGAATAACTTGCTATTTGTACTTATAGGAAATTTTCTCAGCTGCAACTTTTTTGCATGCAACATTTGAATAGCACGTCATTATAATTAATTTTTCTGACATGATCCATCAACTGCTCAGAAGGCAACATTGAACTTAGTGTGAAGAATACGGCAACAAAATATGGGCATCGCAATCAATCAATTACTAATTTTATAGACATTCAATCAAAAAACGATCTTCGGGAAAGTTGTTGCTGCAAAAATGTCCTACAAGTAGGTACAGATGGCAAGTTTATCGATAAATATTTATGGCTAAAGGCTAGGACGAAGCGAACAAAAATTTAACTTTTTCCAATAGCAATTCCTATATTAACTTTAAAGGACCAGTGCAGTATGAGATCGCAATCAAATGGGCTCAAATTTTGGGAGAATAATCAGGACCTGATTTAGAATCGATTGAGCTTGGTGGAGCAAAACCCAAATTTGGAATCACCATTGTTGTATGAACCATAGACATTCGTCGAACTTCCACACTCCCCTAAACTGTCCATGTGGTTTGTGGACATCCCTCTTAGACAAATGATCGAAATACATTTTTTTTATTGTGACTATTTTAAACTCTCTTAAACTGTGATTATCGATAACTGAAGTCTGCTTATTCCTTGAGCAATACTCTGAGTAGATTAAATCACCAATGGTGATCTTTTTCTCGTTCGCCCACATTCCAGCATATGCTAGAAAATAAGAAATACCAAAGCTCTCATTCACACTCATTTCACCTGGTAAATCTCAAAAGCACACCTGGCTGGCGCGGATGTGACTCCCATTGGCCCATCAGCACTTTCTTTTGCCTTCCCGGTTTTTCCGAGTCGGAAGTGCGTTAAAATTAGATTAATGCTGCTCGTCTGTGTACGCATCTTTTCCTCGTTTGCACGTGACGAAGATTTCCTTTCCATGCTCAAGGAAGCGAGAAAATTCTGGGATGCTGTGAACGGAAAATATGTTAATGACGACATGTTCTTTGATGAGGGTACAGGCAAGGTGCGACTTGCGGGGACACAACCAGAAAGGAAGGATCAAATTAGTGTGCTTTTCTTCAAAGCAGGTAGGCGCTAGCCGAGGCAAACGAGAAAAGCTTGTAAAAATTGAAATAAAACGGGTAGTGCCCGTAAAGAAGAACAGAGAGGGACAGCGCTGTAAGGAAGGATAAGGTAGGGAAATGGAATTAAGGAAATGATTTTGCAAAATTGCCGTAAGCAAAGTTTTTGGTGAAACGGCGTAGAATGTCGAAGGAATGCTGTTGTGAGGTGGTATAATCGTTTTGTAAATTGCTCAAATCAAGGGCTACGTTTTTGTGTAATCCGAGAGTTTGAATCCTGATGAGTTAATTTGCAATTGAGGGCTGAGAAAGGATGCAATAGAGAGCGGAGAGTGATCCTTTCATTAGTGAGTGACCCTACCAGTAGATGGATGCGGCACTTGGAAAGATTTCCAAACGTACGGTTTTTAGAAGAAAAGCAGCAAATGTTCCAATGCTCATTAAGCAAATTACACCATCAAATTAGAGAAAGTTGTAATTGCTGTTGAGATATCAAACCTGACTTTTTTTCTGCTCAAGTTAGTAACAACATGCACCCGTCATGTATGTAGGTTCCTTTTATGGCATATGAATGTCTTTTTATTTATTTATTTTTATTTTGTTTTTCATCATCAGACTTATCGTGTCTACATGAAGCCTGATGGGAAAAAGACTAGAAAAGGCGTAAAAACCCCATATCTTTTCAAAAAACATGAATCACAATAATATAATACAATTACAACGAACATTAATCAAGTCTATAGCATAAAACAAAGTTATCCTCTTATGGCATAGAGTTGTCCGTGAATCAGGTAGAAGTCCTCGTCATGCAGTTGAACCGGAAACAAAAAATAAACAGGTAGCACAATCCTTCACGTGCACATTAAAAGGACAGCTACTCACCTTCTCAGGAGTCTGCGTTGAATACGGTGACGAAAGGTTTTCGCTGCACAGTTAAAGTCGAAAAACTCGTAAAACTCGTTGAAACGCTGAGACATGAACCGTATTGGGTCATGCAAGCTGTAGTTCGCAGCACGAAGTCCAAGATGCAGGAAACTCCTCGACCGAAGAACTCGTTCGGGTGCGTAGATTTCGAATTCAGCCAAGATTCCTTGAGAGTCGATATCACCAATAAGTACTTTCGCTGCGAACACGGCCTGACTAATCGTCCGCCTATGTTCTAGTGTTTCAAGACCCAGGAGTTGACAACGATCTTCGTACGGCGGAAGGTTCACAGGGTCATTCCAAGGAAGGTGACGAAAGGCATATCGAACAAATTTCCCTTGATCAGATTCAATCCTCGCTATTAAAACTGCTTGGTATGGGCACTACCAAGCTGAATTCCAAGATCGATTGCACTAGAGATCAGTATAGAGCTTTTAGTCAGGCAGGACCGCGAGCCTCGTCAGCGATCTTGAAAATGAACCCGAGTTGCTTGTTAGCTTTCACAACGATGCCCGAGTAATGAAGCTTGAATGTTAAGGCGCAGTCCAACGTGATTACTAGGTCACGAACATTGTCTACACGTTGCAGAAGTTGGTGATTTATCGTATAGTTGAATGCCACTGGTTTCAGCTTGCGATGAAATGAGATAATATTACATTTTTGTACATTCAACGTGAGATAGTTTCTTGAGCACCACTTTTCGAAAGTATCGATTAGGTGCTGAAGCCGCAAGCAATCGGCGAAGCTACGAACAATCACATAGATCTTTACATCATCCATGTAGAACGATCGGCAACCAGTTGGGAGGATCAGTCCGGCCTCATTAAAAAAATCTAGAATAGCAATGGTCCCAAGTTGCTACCTTGAGGAACACCGGAGCTGTTTGTAAAATAGTCCGATTGCTCTGATCCGATTCTAACACAAAGTTCCTGATTGGTCAGATAGGACTTGAACCAACGAGTTAAACCCGAGGATACACCGAGTTTTTCAAGTTTAGCTAGCAGTATGGAGTGGTCAACCAGGTCGAATGCAGCCTTAAGATCTGTATATACAACGTCCACCTGCGCTCCAGCTTCCATACTCCGAAGACATAAAGAAATGAACGGAGCTAGATTTGTTGAAACTGCCATACAGGACCATTTTTTAATGACGTAGCATTCATACTTGAGACCGATATATGGCTCACGGAGTATCCCAACTAACAATTTTCGCAATGTTAACGCTTTACTCATTTCATGTATACAGCTTGAGGCTGTATTAAAATGTTATACGATATGAAGAAACCTTTACTCAACCTCTATACAAGCAAATCTGGCGAACTTAGTCAGCTACTTATGGCTGTAGTGATGGTTGGGACAAGCCTTTATTGCATATCTATTTACGCTTCTATATAGCTTTTATCCTGCTGTTTAGTTGTGTGTCAACTTGAAAGGCGCTTACTCAACCTTTACCGGATTATACAGTAATCACTACACAGTTTTCTCTTGACGCCAGGTTAAATATTGATTACGTTTGTATTTTTTTTTTTTTTCTGTTGGAGGAATTTCTCAAGTTTATTTTACTGCGAATCAAATTAATCGAAAGTAGTTATAAATAAGCAATCCACCAAATGATTTACACTGTACCGGAACCTGGAATCAAATTCGAAACACGATCGCATTGGCGAACCTTGATACTACCAACTTCGCTATGCCAACACTTTGAACTGACGTAATCAAATTTACATGCCCTTCTACTAAAAGATTGCTGAGTAGAGGCTTTATAATAGTGAACATGAATCATTTTTCTCGACTTATTAATTCAGATTTGTTAAGAAGCAGAGTAAAAGCTGTAAATCTACACAAGTCTAAAAATAAACCAAGTTGACTGTAAAATAGCTTCTAAAGTAACGCTTACACCGTTTATTTGTTGAGTACAGGCTGTTTAGTTGTTGAAAAAACACTTTTGATATTTTTGTAATTCAGTAAGAGTGGTTGGTTGTGTAGAAGCCATCAAATGAGTAATATATTCAATTTAACAGCTTTGTTTTGTAGCTACAAGTTGTAAGTTGATTAATATTTGCATAGAAGTGACATGAGCGTTTATTGGCTCTTGTTATTCAGTGCGAATGACAAATTGAATAATGGTTGAGAAAAAGTTGAGTAAACGCTCTCCAAAACTATTTTGCTTGCTTCTGCTTGTAGCTGTATCTACAGCTTTGTTTCAGCTACTTTACAGCACAACACTGAATAAGTTGGCTTATAAAGCTGAAAATGTTAGTTGGGATTCTCCTTTACAAATATGCATGTAATAAAATGGGGTTCAAGATTTTTTAATTTTTCAAAATGCAAATGAACATCTTTTGAGAATTTATGTATCACTTACAATTTCATAAAGTTACATAATATATTTCTCTGTGAGGTTGTTAGAAAACTGCAATCTGATTCATTTTTTTCGCTGCGATAGATCTAAAGTTAGAAACGGCGCCGGTGGTGTAGTGGTAAGCGTGATTACCTCTCACCCCAGCAGGCCTGGGTTCAATCCCAGTCGGCGCCGCCGGGATGTTCTGAGGCATAACATCTCTGATCACGCCTTCCTTCGGATGGGAAGTAAAGCCGTTGGTCCCCGGTTCATGAGTTGATGGGTCGATAGGTAGGGTCCAGGTGTGGGAGCTGCCTTTCTGGCACGTCGGTAGCATCGATGCTCAGCACGGAAAACAAGATCGACGGAAAAAACAAACCGAAGGAAAAAAAAAAAAAGAATCTAAAGTTAGAATAAAGGGTTGAAGCGTGTTCCACTCCCTTGCCACTCTAGCACTGATTTAGAACAGAGACAACTGCCAAACGAAATCATAACCTGGAACTTTAGCTTTCATATGCAAGGTAAAATAATGGATTGCATTTTTTTTTTATTTTATAACTCTTAATTTGGTCCAAATTCAAAATAATATTAAATTTCATCTTAAACCAGGTGCTCCAGCTACTACAGTAGCTTACCAACCTTTTTTTTCTTTATTACCGTGATTTTTAGCCGTAGGCTAGTTCATCACGTAAAACCAACCTTAATTGTTATGATATATATCTTAGTATTTTAACATTTTTCCTGTCTTGGCAATTCAGTATTTTAAATAGGTTTTCTAAACCTGCATGTCAGTATAACAATTGACATCTTAAAACTAAAAACTAAAACAAAACCTTATCTAAGTATAAAGGGAATTAATGGTTGCAATTGAGGATTAGAACGACTTTTGCCAAAAAATATTATTTTTTTGTTGGACACTTGTTATAAAGCCTCAACATTTGTACCTCTGTACCCAAGTAACCAACAAGCCCGCTAATTCGCCTTTTTGGAATATAAGGCTAATATGCGGCTAATGTAAAGCATAGCATGCCCTGTGTTAGCCATGTATCAACCTTATATTTCAAAAAGACAAATTATCGAGCTTGGGTAGTATTGTACCAGGGAGGCAACTTCAAAATCATCTTCAGAACTTTGTTCTGAATCCTTTGAAGTGCTTTTTCCCTGATAGTGCAACAACTAATCCATATTTTTTATCCTTGATCTTGTTTTCCGTGCTGAGCACCAATGCTACCGACGCCAGGGAGACAGCTTCCACATCTGGACCCTACTTATCGACCCATCAACTCATGAACCGGGGTCCAACGGTTTTTCTTCCCTTCCGAAGGAAGGCTTGATCAGAGATGTTATGCCTCAGAGCATTCAGGCGGCGCCGACTGGGATTGAACCCAGGCCTGTTGTGGTGAGAGGTAACAAACGCTTACCACTATACCACCGGCGCTGTTAACTGGACCATATTGGCACAGCGTAAAGTATAGCCGTTCTAAAAACTTGTTTAAATATTAGAAGATTATTCTTCAGGCAAAGTTTGGATTTCCTGGTTACAAGAGAATACAAACATTTTATTTATTTATTACATTTGGTTTTAATGCCCTCAATGTGATCTTTACAAGTCCATTTTTGGTCAAGTACTAATCCAAGATATTTAAATTAAAAAAAAATTACATAGAACAAAGCAAAAGTGAAAGAAGAGCACATGCAATACGGCAATGGAGTGATGCTCGTTAAAAAAAAACCCGGAGACACAATACCCGGATAGAAGAGTGAGTAAACAGCGAAATTTGGTGAGATCGCTTTAAATTTTTTATTTTTATTATGGCTCATATATTGCATGATCATGTGGCTGCAAGGAGATTCTCTACCATCCCGTGGAGGCGTATAGTTGAATTTACCTATGGATCCACCAAACCCATTTTTTTTTTCATACAGAGACATGTTGAGGACTATCAGATGTTATTAAGCTTGATCAAATCAAATAGTGAGGAGCGCCCACTGCTACCGGACTTAGTTTCCGTGCTGCAATGAGTGGTAGATAATTTTCATACATCATACATTAGTACTAATCCAAGATATTTCACTAGAATTGACCAGGAAATTGGAACTCCGTTCATAGCGACTATGTGACTACTACTAGGTTTCACTAGGACTTCATCCTTTAGCGGAAATGCCTGTATCATCAGTGAAGGAAGATTTGTGGCAACCCTGAGGTAAGTAAGGGAGGCCCGAATTGAAAATGTTATACTGTATAGACCCAATAATGCTATCCTGAGGAGCTCCAGCTAACAGGTAGTCGTTCAGATTTAAAATTTTGATAAATTTCTTACAGAGTTCTGTCAGTTAAATAATTTTGATCTAATTTCATAACATAGAGTGTAAAATTAAACTTTTACAATTTAGCAATCAAACCTTCAAACAAAACACTTTGGAAAAATTTTCTATGTCTAGAAGAGCAACTCCAGTTGAGCAGCCTTCAGATTTGCTTGAACGAGTTAAATTGGTAACTCTTAAGAGTTGATGAGTTGTTGAATGCCTATTGTGATATCCAAACTGCTCATCTTCAAAAATTGAGTTCGTATTGATGTGTAGCATCATTTTATTCAAAATGATTTTTTTCAAAAAGTTTACTTATTGATGAAAGCAAACTTATTGGACGGCAGCTAGAAGCTTCAACTAGATTTTCAACCGGCTTCAAAATTGGAACAACTTTTGCATTTATTCATTTGTCAGGAAAGTATGCCAAATGTAAATATATGTTAAATAGTTTGTCTGTGAGGACTACCCTAGCACTGCGAGCATCAAATTAGCCAGCTGACCAGCCGTATGATGTAGCAGTAGGAAGGTAGATTGTTCGACCGAGGCTATGTTCCAGTAATCGACAATCAACAACAGATCACTTTCGCTTTCTAAATGGAGATAATTTTTTGTTTGAGAGCGAGAGATTTGGTCTACGAACCGTTCGTTGGTGAAATTCACCACGTCCACGATCGCATAGTGGGATTGGGATAATTAGGTTTAGATGCGAATTTTTATTTTAGTAATAAGTGGCACAAGGTCGAAGATGGTCCTGCGAGGCCAACAATAAATATAGTTGTTAATGTGAATAAATGTAGTGTTGTAGTGCGATTGTGTGAGTCCCAAGGAAACTGGTGTGTTTTTTGTGTGTGCCAAGAAGAAAGGTCTAAGAGCAAGAATTTTGAGGCTCGTCTATCCATCGCTGGCCCATATCCCATCGGTCAACCAACCTACCACTCAATTCCGAAGCCGACGGTCAGAGTGTCCACCACCGAAGTTTAGCCACCTAATCTCAGGTAATCCTACATAGTTTAACAAAGAAAGACAAGGTGCTCTCTGGAAGTTTTTGATGAGGATAAAGAAAATTACATCATCACCTGGAGCTTTCATATTTTGAACCTTGTAAGATCTTACTTCGTTCAAATCAGTCCTGCGGGAATCATTAAAAATATTTTCCTTTGAGAAAATATTCAGAAAATACCGAGCAATCTGATTCTCAATAGGACTAGTAAGACCGTTACTGAAATTATGGTGATTCTCGAATTACTTAGCAAGTTTCTAAGCTTTTTCCGAATATGATTACAAAATTAGGCCAGCTTCTTTAAGCGCTAGAATAGGCTTTTGAGACTTTAAAAAAATGTGACCTCAAAAAGGGGTTGAAACTCAGGTCTAGTATCAAAACATTATCTTCAAAAGTTTTGTTCCTCAGGGCAGATAATCGCTTTTTAATTAGTTTTTGCAAATTCCACCAAAGAACTTTCATGGCAGGATCGTGTGTTCTTTGATATTGTCTCATACGGACACTTTTCAGACGGATAAAGAGCTGAAGATTATCGTCTATTATAATTGAATCGAATTAACCCTCGCATTTTGGTACTGAAGCAGCACTTTCTTCAACTATTTTTTTTTCCTCTGTTCGGGACATAACACCACTGCGACCAGTAATTTGATCTATTGTAGTATATCCCGTGTCCTTAGTTTAGTGCATGTCGTTTTACTCCATCACTATTAAGAAATGATGAAGTATTCGGTTTTGATACAGTTGTCATTCTTGCCTTCATCGCACGGAATCGATTATAACTGAAAGGTTCCGCTATTTATACCCTTCGGAGTGTTGAAACACCCTCCAAAGGCGCGCCCCTTTGTCAGTCAAAATTGGATTCCTTAACAACAAAAACAAGCTATGAAACCGATAATGACCATGCATCAGAACCCTAGTCTTAACCACTTCAAACTAGGGAACAACGAATAGAAGATTAGGAATCACATACATAGGTGAATACTAACTAACTCATTTTTTCCTTGTTTCAAGATCATCCTCGGTCCAGGCAACCCGAGGACTTATCACTATCAACAAGGCATAAAAAGTAACAAGGACTAAGATGTGTTCCTTTGATTACTGAAAAAAAAACCTGTTTCCCTAGTTTGAAGAAGTCAGGACTAGGAATCGGTGGTAGATCTTACATCCCGTAACGTATCACGAAAAGGTGATCTACCCACGTTACGGGGCTTCTTCAACTATAGAAGTAGTTATCCCAAGAAACACGGCTTGTCATAAAGAAGTTGAAAATACTTTTTAATGACTTACGTAAAGAATCAATAATACTTTAATATACATCATTTAATACATTTATACAACCTAAAAAGCGGAAGACGCGGAGCTTATAAAACAAAATACTGGTCTTATAACATGTTTCGAAAACATCATAAAAACCAGCGGCAAAAAAAAAACAGAAAAAAACTTGAGCATGGGATTTGAATACTGGTCCTTGGCGTGGTAGACTTATTACTTCCTAGCTGGACCAACTCTGCTTGATGAAAGGTTTGTATAAGTGTCTTTCATGTTCTTGCCACTGGCATGAAAATTATATTCTCGTGCAACACGCCTTCATAAAGACGTTTTGTAAGCAGCAAAGCGTACATTTAATTGCCAGAGTGTTATTTAAAAGTATTTTCAACTCATTATAAGACCACCTGCACCTTTTCAGTTGTATTAATTTATGTGATGTCATAACAAAGTGTTTTCAACTTTCTTTATAACAAACCTCCGAAAACATCATAAGAGACTGTCAATCACTGCGTGGAAGAGACAGTCCGTCTCTATGGCGCCGTTTCAATGCTTACGTCAATTTGGAAAGTACAGAATCTCTTCAAGGACTTTATAAATTCAATTAAGATTGATTTTGTATACGACCAGTTTTATAGTGGTATTGAAACACGTTCAAAGAACATTTAAAGATAAAAGCAAAAGAAAACTACTTTGGAAAATGTTGAAATTTATTAAGAAAACATTTATAAACCTCATATATAACGTGGGATGTTTTCTGCATCACTTATAATACATTTATACAACAAGCCGTTCTAAATCTTTTTCTAAAAGCTGTTTTATGTGTTACTTGGGATAGAGATTCAATAGCATAGGTAACATCATCTTTGGTTTGCAAAAGCATATTTAGATCAAAAAATTTATGCAAAAATTTATTTCCGCCTGTTTGGGACATTCCCACGACCAGTTCCCAGGTAAATTGTTCAACGAAACCAAAGCCTATACATCCGTAAAATCATGCCAAAATCATAAACATGCCTGCTCCGCCTACTGATAACCACTACGACATTTGACAAGCGAATTAAAAACGTTGGACATGCCTGCTGTAGATTATTGGTGTCTGATGCAAAGTTGTTGAAAAATTAAGTAAAAGCAACTATGATGAATATATCTCAGCTCTATCTATTTACATTTATGAAATACACGTATTTTTTGCAAATGATCCTTAGAAATCAGTTTTGCTATGCATCGCGGAGATGTAAAATGTCCTTAATAAACAAACAAACAAACAAACAGTTTTGCTATTATGAAATTGTCTGAATATTTGTTGCATGGAATATGTTGTTGCATCCCACACACTGCAAAAAAAATATAATTATTCTTAAAAAATGTAATGTTGTTTGAGGTTTTTCGACCTTTGGTTGTCACATTTATAAAATAAATATATATTATTATCATTCCAAGGGGCAAAATCAAGAAGATGATTCAACTAACTTTTGAAAGGGAAAATCAAAAGCTATTAAGAATTAAACTTCAAATCACCAAACTATATTAAAGTACACTACAGTACTCAACAGTACTTTACATTATACTATTAAATTGAGTTTACACGTTACCAATCTCCTAAAAGCAAAAAAGATGAAGTAGAACCATTACGGACTAAGTTTTGCGTTTATATTAAGAAGATTTTATCTTCTTCTTCCGTCTTCTAGACTTTTTACGCATCCTTTGTGAGCGTATTGTCTGCTCTCAACTAAGTGTTCTAGATGCACTTCCACAGCTTTTAATTGAGTGCTTTCTAAGAATGCATGAAACTGTATATTTTGTAGTAAGCACAATTATATTAAGTGTCGAGGGAAGTCAAGAAAATTACCAACCCGAACTCGGCTGGACCAGGAATCAAGCCCATCTTGGTAGTACCGTGCCTTTATTGACAACATGCTATATAAGGTTTTGTGTTTTGTTTAATACAATTCCTTTAACAGTGTAATTTATAGAAAAACAATCATTTAAAATCTGTTGCATGTTGAATTGAAACAGGCCCATAAGCTAACAAATTGATAAACAAAAATCTACACTCACTTCCCTACTGCCCTACGCAGTTTGGGAACAGTGATATATTTGTTGCTGTAAATTCTGTGTCAATTATTGAAGAATTTTACTGCTCGAAAGAGCTCAACCTTCTCCTGCCAAAGATTTGGTATTGGTTAATGCTCAAAAAACAAGTTTACATACATAAGTTACATATTTTATTAAAGTGATTAATGACAGCTCAATTTCCTACCATTTTTATTTTTCATAAATGAATTAGAGCTTCACGAAACACCAATTTGAGCGAACATAATCGGAACGTGACGATCTACATTATCTGCCAGCTAATCTGAGTATGATTTACATTGACGCTTGTTTCGACAAATCTTCAAAGTTTTCCATCGTAACGATCCAGGGCCGTCATTCACATGAATTACTAATGATGCTTTTAAGGACCCCGGTATCTTAAAAAGTGCCAAAGTTTAAGCTTTGTCATGTATCTTAATCTGATGGCAGTTTGGTCCCTAATTCCCATCGAAGTGGATACCGAAGTGTCACACACACAAACACATGCCATGGCACTTCCTGCCAAGCAGCAAAACGTACGAATCGGGAGTATCAGTGGCTGGTTGCCTGGTGGAGTCTATAAAAACTAAACTTTTTAATTGCAAAATGGGGAGCTATTTCCAGACAGGAAAGAAACAATTCCAACAGACATAAAACTTCCTCGTCTTATGCGGCAACTTGAGTGTGTTTTTCTGCCAGTTTTTGATACCTAACGTTCAGTGCAATGTGTTCATTTTTTTTTTTGCAATTCCTGCCGGCTAATGATCATTAAGAGACATGAACGTATGGATTGACACTGGCTTATCTTGCACGTAAAAATGACAAAATGTTCGGAGTGTAGTATGTAGGGAATTGAAATGAGGCAAGCAATGTTGCACGAAACTGGAGTTTTTTGTTTATGAGGAATTATTTACTTGCTAGTTAAAATTTAATTTTAATTTTTTATTTTAACTCGATTTGTTTTCCGTCGATCTTGTTTTCCGTGCTGAGCACCAATGCTACCGATGCCAGGGAGGCAGTTTCCACTCCTGGACCCTACCTATCGACCCATCAGCTCATGAAACGGGGACCAACGGCTTTACGTCCCTTCCGAAGGAAGGCGTGATCAGAACATCCCGGCGGCGCTGACTGGGATTGAACCCAGGTCTGCTATGGTGAGAGGTTATCACGCTTACCACTACACCACTGGCACCACTTTAAAAAAAATGAATTAACAATTAGTATTAAGTCAATACATTATTTGGTTGTGTGGCTACTGTATGACTTTATAAGACATTGGTTATAGGTTTCAGGTTGTCCCAAATCTGATGTTGATGATTGGCACTAATATCCTTCCTTAAACTTGCGAATTTGTTAATATTCTCAAACTTTTTATGCAAACAATCATCCACCTACAATTTGTTTAACATGTTCTCTTTTGTTTTTGATGATGCCACCAATCAAGGTAACTACTGCTTTAAATTATGTTAACTAATTATGAACATAAACAACATCAGCCATCGCTTATTTGAACTTTTCAAAAACATCCACTCTCTTTTTAAAATTAAGGCAAGTACCAAGCATCGATAAATTCGTCACTATATACGCAACAAAAACTTTTGTCACTATGTGATGTGCCCCTGCTATCTGATGGGGAGATGTTTCCCCATCGTGGTATATCCAAAACTGTCTACCAACAACGTTCGGAGAGTGAAGCGTCAGTGAAGTACAAGGGAATGTGTTTATGTGCGCTAGGCAAAAGTTATCATTCACTTTGTTAATGATGTAAACAAATTTGGCCCGAAAAAGTGTCCCATTGGACAGCTTCCATCCTTCAGTTTGGGACGAATAAAGTTCCCACCCTAATGTCGTCAGAAAAAATGTGATAAAATAGATATGTAACATCCAATTTGGGCTTAATGCTTCTCAGACTATGAAGGGTGGAAACTTTTCTTGACAAGATCAACAGGATAAGGACGAGAAACAACGTAACGGAATCGGTGAGAATGAACTGCATTGAAAGAAAAACTTTCGGGACATTTTATTCCATGAATGAACAGCATGAATGGGTGAAAGATGAGAACATGCGTCTTCTAAAGTAGCTAAAGGGGGGATAATAGTGCCCGTCAAGACCGTTCGAGGGATCAAATATTTCTGTTGTGAAAGTTTGACAAAAGTTTGCCACAAAAAATGGTTTTCAATGTGATTGCCAAGTGGTATGCATGCTAAATCCATGTCTTATGGAGCTTTACGTTGTATTTTTGGCAAATTTCAAGTAACGGCAGCTTAGAATTAATAAAATAAAAGTTAGTGGTGGTTTTCGGGAACCAACCGCATAATTGACGTTGCAGATTACATTAAGGTCTTCATGACAATAAGTAATTCTAGCGATGCAGAAGAATTCCAGAATTAAATCAATATATTCATCACCTGGTGTAGTAAAAGTCTACGTAAAAGCATTTAGAATAAAAATTAAAACATCACATATTGAAATATCACTAGGCAACCAAATAATAGATAAATGCAAAATTGTAAGAGATCTAGGCGCAATCATAGGCTCCAAACTAACTTTTGTAGAACATTATAATACTATCATAAGTAAAGCAAACAGAATGCTAGGCTTCATTAAAAGGTTCAGTCATAAACTGGAATACTGCCCCTTGTATGGAATCCATACTTTTCCATACACGAAGAACGCATAGAATCTGTCCAAAAACAATTCCTTTTATATGCTTTACGTGAATTGAATTGGACTGCATTTCCATTACCATCTTATGAAGCGCACTGCATACACATCAATGTACAAACACTTAAGGAGCGCCGCTAATTTGCAATGCTTTCCTTCATCAACTACATTGTTTCAATGCGCATAGAATTCGGCAGAAATTCTCGCACAGTTAAACTTTTACGCACCTTGTCGATATCTTAGAACACGGAATTTATTTTCAGAAAAATCGTACAGAATAAACTATGCAAAAAATAGCCGAATCAATCGAAGAAGCAAACATAAACTAAGCTCAAACAGAATAGAAATAATGCATATTATGTAAGTAAACTTTGAAAAATTCATTGAATGTAGTCTACATTGGCTTGAAGAAATGAAATAAATCAAAAATATCTCAATATAACTCAATGGATTCATAATGCAGCCTTTAGCAAAGTTATTACTCATTGTTTTAACCACAAGCTTTGAAAATCTGAATCAAATTGAGAATAAGGAAACTTTCTTTGTTCGAAAAAGTGTAGGGTGTCATTTTTTCATGTATGTTAACCAAATTCTCCATACAAAATTCAAACTAAAAGCGCCAGCTCATCCTAGAACAAAATGAGCTAAAATTTTCAGAGAATGGTTTTCTCACCTTAGGGAGAAAATCTAGGAGTTTGGCGAATATTTTGGAGAATATTATATATTTGTTAGACTGGCACACAATGTATACAATTCGCACAAGACAAACGGGCTCTAAATCATTCCACACGAGAAACACCGAAAAGCTAACACGATTGACATACATTCTCCTCCATCCGATTCCTATCGCACAATCAATTAGGATCGAGCATTACGTAACAAATATTACAAATCTTCAATCGATATTGACTCTATCACGTTTTAAGTTTTTTTTTTTCTTCTCCTTCACCATTCGTCGAACCACTAGCCATGCGCCATTCTTTGGTATTTTAGACCTCACAGTCCTCATGATCATGTTAGGCAGGCTGTGTACCAGGGATGCCAGATTTTAAAACATGTCTTCATTTAAAAAAAAATGCTGTAAAAACTTGTATTTTCCGAAGATATTTCATGTTTTGTGAATATTTTTACAATTGATTTTGGAGCACACAAGTGATGATTTTGACTTCATAATATAAGCAGCTTCTTGAAAATGGTAGATTTTAACAATGGCCTAACCAGGATTCTCAATAGAGGAGGCAATATCTCGAATGAAATGATCATATTCCAAAAGAAACGAGATCTACAACGAAACATCATTCTAAGTCTTGGAGTATTGGAAACAAATCTTCATGGTAGTAACTTTAAAATTGTGTACTCAGATGTGAGTCCTCAGACCATACAACATCCAGTACCCAAGAGTTTCGATTGTGTTGTTAAAATTCAATATATTCAAAAATACCAAAGTGCAAACATTCTAAAATGCTTTGAAGTCGTAGACATTTTATTTATTTTAAAATAGCAAATTATTCATATTTCTGCTATTCAAATAAGAGCTAAAGTCAATATAAAGCCAACATTTGTCCGAAGTCTCGGTATCTTAATTTTTCCACTTGGGATCTCTAACAATTCTAGCAAAACTTCAAACACTCCAGAATTTATAAATAATATGTATTTGTTCAGATATTCTCGAGTTGATGCCGTGAAATGCCAGAATTATGAATATTTGCTTCAATTCCAAGAATCACGATAGTTTTCTAAGAGCCATGATTTTAAAATTTGATTTCAAATCTGGGATATTGAAAAAAAAATTAACGTCCGACATTAAAATTATTATTATTCTTAAAATTATTCAGAGCTTGGCTTATTATTTTGTAAGGTCCATGATTTTGCAAATCTTCTAAAGCCCTATATCGTGGATTTGAATCTGGCAAATCTGACTCATGAAATTAAAATATTTATTAATTAACATCACAGTCTCGAATATTTTTCTGTGTGCAGAATATCCAACGTTCGGATCTTAATTAATTAAATTTGAAAATACCTACAACAATTTTAAAGTTCATTCCATCTCCTAAAAAATAACAACGTTCACTTGCTTTGAAAATTGCAAAGCGTTTGAACAGCTTTCGAGTTAGTGCACATAAATAATGTATATTCATGACCACTCCGAGGTCACTTTTACTTACAATAAGCCCCGCATGTTCACTCTACCTCTATCAAATGGATAATGGTATCATAAACACACTTCCAGATTCAAAAAATATTATTTCCAAATCTGGCACTGAAATTTGTTCAACTGTATTAAATCGATTTGAATGGACATTTCTTATCAATTTTGTTTCAAATACCTCTTGATTCATCTGCTGGCAGCACTTACTGGCCCTTACCGGCGACCAACTCATCTGCCCGCAAATGCAACAACGCCTAAATCTCAAAGGTCTCCGAACGCCCCTCGAAAATGCAATCGAGATATGTATAAGAGCAATCTTCAACTGGAACGTACTCACAAAATCAATACATCCGGGAGCAAATTCCCGATGCTTATTTTTCTCTCGCAAACCTGTCGTCGTCGAACGGCAAAAAAAGGAAACTCGGTGAGCAATTTTGTGACACGGAATTTTCACTGAACATAAACCGCGAATTCACGAATTTCACCACACCCAACTGCGAAAAACGTTCAGAAGCACTTTTGGTACAATTCCAATCAATTTCTTTCGAAAACACAACAAAAAAAAAGTTACAAGCGAGCCAACATCAACACCGATTGTGCTGAGCTCTTTCATGCACCTTGCAGCGCGTAAATAAACTGAAATAAAAAATTATCACTCGCGTTGCCACTAATTTCTGGTCCGGGAGAAAAACAAACAACGCAGATCGCGACATCTCTTCTGATGCTTGCAAACATGTTGAATCACGTTTTCTTTCTCTATTCTAAAACTTCCCGGAAAGCGAGAAAACTACCAATCACACACGTATAAACGTCCGGGAGGCAGAGCGCCAGCGATAATCCGGCAATTGCAGCCGAAAATTATGAGAGCGAACGCACGCACAAAACAGAGAACAAACTTAAAACACAACCGTATCCAAAGGCGTTCGAAACTGCACCCGCACTTTAGGTGAATCATCCTGTCGCAAAAAAGCCATGCAGGAGACGGATTCTTCATCGCCTTTAACTGGTTTAGCGCATTGGTCACAGGCGGAAGTCATGCTGACTTAGTTTCCAAAAGTGATTTAGAAACAGCGGTGGAGATGCTCTAATACGCAAAGAGGAATTGGATTCTCAAGATCGCCCAATGCTAGACAGTATACACTACAATATGTCTGATTGGATAACTTTTTCAGTTTTCACAACACAAAATATGCTCTAATTAGACGATTATCGCAACGAACTGCACCTTCCACTAACAACCAGAACAATATTACAGGTGTACCGAACGGAAAAAAACGAATAACGATAGCCCGTGTGATAAAAAATCGGCAAATTTAGCAGCGCACAATCACGACGATGTGAATAACAAGAACTGTCAAATGTTTCAACCATGTAGTGGTAAGCGTGATTACCTCTCACCCAAAAAGGCCTGGGTTCAATAGGAGTCGGTGCCACCGGGATTTTCTGAGGCATAAAATCGCTGATTACGCCTTCCTTCGGAAAAGAAGTAAACCCGTTGGTTCCCGGTTCATGAGTTGATGTATCGATAGGTGGAAGGGTCCAGTAGTGAGAACTGCTTTACTGGCGCGGCAGCATTGGTACTCAGTACGGAAAACAACATCGACGGAAAACAAATCAAGGAAACACAAAATCCTTGAACTACCGAAATTTAAAAAAAAAAATCTGAAAATTTATTCAGTTCCTGTGTAAGGGGTAGCATTCCTCATTATGATTTTATAATTATGAATAACTGCATTATTTAAAAAAAAAAAATATTGAAAACCCTCTCTGCCCACCCTCACTAAGTTCAGTTTTTTGAAAAGGCGCCATGAAGACATTTTTTTTCGATCTTATTGAAGACTTTTTTCTTAAAACACCTGGCACTAGGGTAGACTTATTTCTAAAATTGTTTCCCAAGTGGAAAATTATTATTGAGACTAATTAAGTAACATAGGGGAAATGGCTCTAGTGTTGGCCTATGGATCTAAGATAGAGTGTGTTAGTGAGGATGGGTAAAATAACTTCTTCATTGGAAGGAATAAACATGACAAAAAATAAAAATAGGCTTCAGACCGAACTCGAATCATGAACCTTGCGCGATCGTTAGATCTGTGCCTTATCCATTGCTCTACCTGTGCTTCGAGAAATGGTAAAACTAAAGGCAAATAAGAAGCACTCATGGAACGGTAATTCGATTTCGTTTGCTTTTTTTGCTGCTTGCATGTATTTTTTTTCTTTGACATAAAACCACCGCGACCAGTAATTTGATTTATTGTGGTAGCTTGCATGTATTGGTCAAACCGATAATCTAAAAAAAAAATATCCCATCTACAACACACAATCAGCACTTTATAGGAGACAATAAGCGCAGTTGTTGGTTTGATTGTACGAAGATGTATTTGTATATTATACGAATAAGGCGTAATATTGACATTGCGCCAGATGACAGGAAAAACGAATGTTTCGTACCATTTATGAAAGATGTGTTGTATGTACGATATTCAATTTTACGAAACGGCTTTCATAGAAATAACGAAAATACATTTTCAGTGTGGATATTTTTGGTCGCTATTGAAAATTTATTCGAATTCTGAATTTATGTATGAGCCCATTTAGAGAGCATTAAGGGCGACATTACATCCATTTCCCCTATAACAATTTTAGCTTTTTTCGCTGACAGTCTGATCTGATTAAGTCCTAAATGTTAAACGATACTTTTTTTCAAATAAAACATTTGCTTCTATAAGTAAAAACGTAGTTGTGATCCTAAAGGGTGAAAATGTTTATCCATTTTACGATATTTTATCTCTTTCTCGGATATATGGCATGGACTTACGCTTACAAATTGATTAGGTAAAATACGAGGGAGGTAAATACAGGTAAACCTCATTACAGTAAAGTCTTTTTAAATAGATATTTATTTGCGTGAAACGAGCTAGGAATTATTTGCATGGGAATTGTACTTCCATCGACTTTATCTTCTTCGCATTTGAAGTTTATTGCTTATCGCATAGTAGCTTATTGCTTGCTCTCAGCTGAGTGTTCTAGATGCACTTCCACAGTTGTTAATTGAGAGCTTTCGATGCCTGTACCATTTTTGCATTAGTAAAATTGTGCGACAAGTACAACCATACTCTATGCCCAGGGAAACCGAGAAATTTTCCAACCCGAAAATTCCAAGACCAGACCTGGAATCGAACCCAGCCACCTTCAGCATAAAGACATCATTTTCTAACTCTTTGTTCGTTGAATATCTATTTAGAGAGAGAGAGTTTTTTCCACTCGTTTTCTCATTTTGTCTCTCTCTCTCTTTCTCTTCCATTCTCTGTTATTCTCTGCTATAGATCAATATGTAAGCGTAAGTTCATATATATGGCATATATGGCGAGAACACCTGAAGATATAGTAAAATGGACAAAATTATCGCCCTTTAGGGTCTCAAAATCACTTTTTAGCATATGTTTTATTTGAAAAGAGTTCATCATTCGATATTTTGGTCTAAGACCCCTGTCACCTCTAAATGTCATCGTTGAAAGCTCAATTTTTGAGGAATCATGGGAAAACATGTCCTCGAGGTTTTTTTTTTTTAAATATGGCCCATCCTAATATGGCACCCTTGGTCGTGATTTCAATATGCTCGGTGGTGTATTTCTCGGCCAAAGCCGTGAAAAATATAGTCGCTATATTTGTAATCTGGCAGAAACCAATTGAGCTGTAAAAAAGCGGAAACAATCGAGCGTATCACAACCAACAACAGAAAAGAACACACCCGCTTTTGTGAACTAAACTTCGGAAACCCTTTTCTCGTCTTTCAAGGCTCGCCTACGCAGATCAACACCATCATTGGGTGGGGGAAAGTTTTTCTTATTCGATGATGATGTTAATTTGTGATGATCGGTTGGCGAGTAAAGAACTATAAAAAAATTGTATATAATAGTTGGCTGAACCTTTTCAATTGTATCCGCTTTTTGAAAGGTCGAAATTCTATCCGCCAAACAATAAATATAGCGAGTGCAAAACGGTTCGGTGTTCACACGCAAACCCGCAGGTCATTTAAAAATTATTCTAAATTAATTATGTATTCAAAAATTATTCATATGTCTCTTCAATGAATGAGTATTGAAGCATTTAAAAGTAAAAAGCATCAGATTTAAACGAATGTGAATAAATTTAAAATAAAATCTAATTCTTACATAACGTCCAGTATCTTACATAACGTTAAGCATGCACCAAAATACATCTGACGCCATCTCATATTTTGATTCTCTAATGGAAATATATTTCAATTGGTGGAATATCAGTTGAAAGTTTCACAAATAGCGAAAGTTGAATATCGCCTTCCATGCATTAAGACTACAATAAAAGTGACCCATAGCAATAAATGCTCAAATTGACCCACATCTTATTGAAGTTAACGGTACTGCCGTTTTTTATATTTAATGTTATTCTAACATAGACAGTGTGCTCTACGTTGAGAGCCAGCAAAACACTTACTACAGAAGCTTTAAAATCCTAGAAGAAGAAGAAATTCTGATTTTTTTGATCGATCTTGATTACAATCAACAATGGATGCTTATGGATTGAAGTTGTTTGAAACCAAATGTATGCTTTGTGTGTACAGCTATTCCCGAAGAACGCGTAACCCACAGAGTTCCACCCACCGTTTTTTTCTCGGTGGGGTTTCAACCAGTCGATCTGATTATTTCAATCAGTTAGCTATACATTCTTTTGCTTATTGATATTCGGCTGAATGATTTTTTTTTTAATTTCTTTAATTTTTAACTTAACAGCATTCCGGCAAACCAATCATACGAGTTTCAATCACACAACATTTGGCTCAATGGCATTCAACGCACAAACAAGCCCCACTTCCGAGGAGGTCAACCGTGAGCCGCGAGAAATGAATAAAGCCAACGACTGACAGCGTGACAATAAAAATAAATGGTGGTAATTTTTGAACTTTTTATTACAAACATATTATTTTTCTTCTCCCACTACGGCATTTTCGTGTTTGCTGCAGTCAATCTCGTTGGTCTGTTCTTTGGTCTATCCTTCAGGGCTTCATCCCTCCTGATCCGTTGGGTGTAAGTTGGTGCACGAAAGCGAGAAGCGCTCTTATAACTAGAATCCCTTCTCTTCCGAGCAGCAACGACTAAAACGACTATGTACGTTTGATGTGTCTTGTCAATATGGGAGAGTTAAAAATGATGCTAATAGCCATCCTGAAGCACTCCGTCGGCTCGCATAAAGTGGATGAGTGCAGAACCAACGACCATACCATGGCACTTTTTCACACTGCTGTACTAATTTGACCCAGTGGAAAAAAGTCAAACACATTCTGAGCCGAAGCTTAAACTGGAACGGTGTGCAGGACGCCAACAGTTTGGTATGGTTTTTGGCCATCTTTATCTGCCCCTGTTCAGAGGAACTAAAGAGACCGGGTTTGTCTTTTCCTTTCTTTTTGCTATCTGTTTATTAAATTTACGGCAAATTAGTTTTAATGTTGCAAGATTATTTCTAATGGAAGTTGTTTATTTTTTATATTTTTACCAGCGTCAGGCATCAGGAAGCTTCACATGGTAGGGTTATTGGAGAAAAATTGAATTCGATGGGCATCGAAGGGCTCTCATATTATTCACTCTCTATGCTTGGCGCTACAATTTGGGTGTTCTTCTCTGAAACGTTATTATTGAGCGAGTAAACTCGATTTCAATGTTTTCCCATGAAATTGTTGTTGAAATCAATCACTACTGATTATAAGAACAATAAAACCGAGAAAATCACTTTCCAAACCATTTCGCTAAGTCATAAAACAAATTTAAATTTATATTTTCACACGTTGTTGCCAGCCCATTCCGTCATTAAGCACCATAATTGATGAACATCGCTGAAGCACTTCTAGTCCGAAAGGCAACCTTATTCACATTCACCATTAATCCACTAATCGCCTTCGCATTCGTATCGTCTCACGACGAAGGGCGATGCTGGAACGATTAAATAAATCACTCTTTTAGTACTTCAATTCGGAAAACAAGCCAAAAGAAGCTACTGGCGGATGTTCCTTGAGAACAAAAAGAAGAAGAAGGAAAAAACTCGCCATCAATGAGCTATAACGAACACCCGAAAGATCCCTGGAATCTCTGAACCCTCGCATGGCCATTTATTGTGATCAGGCGCAGCATTTTTACAGTATCATTCATCTTGCTGAAAAGTACACCACTATGGCAACGAAGTAAAACTGAAACTCCGTCCATACCAACGAGCAGCATCAGGGAATATATGGTGCTTGGTTCCGCAATATGTACGGGTGGAAAATATCTCAGCCACATCCACGGGAAGGAATTTTTCCGCTCTGTGGGAAATGGTCACCGGAAAGAGATTCTCGCTTCAAGGAACTGCATATGGAAGGGAAAATGAATGCCACATAAGAGTACGCGGCTTGAGATAAACCACGGACTGTGGCAAGAACCATGCGGTACTATTTTCTGTGTTCTTTTAAAAGTAGGCCACCTTTAGGGTATTATCTTATCATTGCTCTGTAAAATGGGAAAAAAATATTTGTGATTTACTTACGTGTTCACGCCGGCTAGGTGACATGGCCCTAGAACGGCGCACACATTCAAATGGTTGGTACAGCCGAAACTCGCTGTTTGGGCCACCACCTCGACCCAACTAACGAATTCGATACACACGGTTTCGTTAATAGTTTACTAATATGGACAATGCCATTAATTTATTAGAAACAAAATGTTAAGATCCGAATTATATGTAAATGCCTAGAATATGTATGTCCAAAATAGATCCACCATCACTGCCAGTGATGGCATAATAATTGACCATGTAATATTTCTCCGCTTTAACACGCTCTCAATTTCACGAGCGATATTGGAGCAAAATATCATACTTGATATTGATTTTACAAGCTCCTTTGATATTTCGAAACTATTCACAAAGTGTAAAGTTGAAGCTGAAATCTGAATCGTCGCAAAATTATTCCGTTGCACCTCGTTTTCTAAGAAAGACAAGGTATAATAATGCCATCTCTTTTTTGTCTTCATCGATGGCAGGGGCGATCTTGGATCGAAACACAAAAGATCGATTCTTTTGGTTCGATTAATCGGTTTTTTGAATCGATCCCAAACACGACAAAAATCGACTGGATCGATCCTTTTCATTTGAGTTTTGTTTCGATCCAAAATGAAAATTCCAGTGAATTTGCATGTGCCATTAAATATTGATTTTTTGTTTGGACCAATTCCACGCCAAATCGGTCAGTCACCAAACTTGACTATCTTCGATCTGAATGATACTTGGCACATATTTTCAGTATGATAGACCAAGTATTTTCCGCAGGAGAGGAGACCCTTTTGACTCAAAGGTAATTTTTGAAAAGGGCCTATGTGTTTTTGCAAATATACTTTAAAAAAAATGTAGTTCGAAAACAGTTGGTTGTAGAAAAAAATTTACTAAGAAGGAGTTGTAGGAAACTAATGAGGCTTTATAAAAAAAAATATACACGGAATTTTTTTCGTTTTTTTACAAAAAAAAAATTAAAAATAAACCTCAACATTCAAATAACAAAAAAAAAAACGTATTTTTTATTTTTTTATATTTTTTTAATAAAAACTTGAATAGAAAGCAAAAGTTTTGAAAACAACTGCAGGATGGACAAACTTTTAATAAAAAAGTTTTTCTAAGAGCAACTTTTAAGGCATTTTTAAAACTTTCATTATTTACGGCAAAATGTTCAGTTTGATGTCAGTATATGAATATAAAAATCATTTCAAACGATAATGTTCATATCGATAAACTTCCTAAATGTAACCGTTTTCAAGATATTTCAAATTTACTTTCATCATAATCAATTTTTTGTAGAAAATATGCCCTTTTCGTAAGTTATACGTGATTGTCCATCAAATATGATAAGTTTTGCAAGATATGCATGTACTTACCTTCAACTTACCTTTGCACCAATAGACTATTGGAAGATTGGTTTTAAACTTATAAGATAAATAAGATAAATAAATGAAATACCCATGCGTTTTTATTTGCATCTTACATTTATTACTTTCGATCGTCTTTAATAATAATAATTTGTACATAAACCTTTTCGTTGAATATATTTTTATTTGATGAACTTTTGATTGGTATGTTTTTATTTATGAATTTTTAATTCTACCTGATTATGAATAATAAATGTAAAAAGGAACAATAGCAGCTTGTTGATTATTCCAGTAACTACTTTGGGCAGCATCTTGAAGAACAAATGAATAATTTTCGGAAAAATCACAAATTATGACAACTTCTCCATTTTTAAGAGTATTTTTTGTATTTCTCAAGAAACTAGACTGCTGAGTTTTAATATAATCATGGGATACCAGTTTTTCCAACTTTTCGCAAAAATAAGGAACAATTCCATCTACTGGCTTTACAAGTTTCTCTAAACTACATCGATCAGTTGAAACCCATTGTTCGAAACATATTTCAGACATACCCTGTTCCTCCAATTTTTCTGAAAAACTTCTTTCAAAATCTGAGAGACCTGGACAACGTTCGCATTCGCGGAGATAACAATGTTTAGTTCTGGATGATGAGCTGCATAATATTTCTTCAAAATAATGGTTGAAATCTTTTTCGAATGAATATTTTCTAAGACAATGAAGCATTAAATTAATATTTTCATGGATGGTACAAACACAAATATTGTGAGAACCTGAACTACCAAGTAATTTGCAATGCTTTGGTTTTAGTGCTGCAAATGAACTAAATCCAATACTATTTTTACTACCTTCTTGAAATTTAATAAAAGCTTCTCGCAATGTACAAACTAAAAGTTGCTTTTGAATATGATTCTTCTTACCTTCCTTCTTCACTGAAACGTAATCGTTTAGTCCTGGCGTGGCTCTGCTTATCTGGTCGCTTTCGAAGAACTGCAGTACCTCGTTTTTAATTTCGGGATCCAAACCGTGTCCTAACCTTTTGTTGGGGGTGGCCAATACTCCTTTCCCGTTTGCCAAGCATCGAGCTTGCAAAACAATGTATTTATTTGTTTCAAGCTCGTCCATTACCGTTTGCGTTGACAAAGATTTCGGCAAAATCGTCAGAATCCTTATTTGATCGTCTTTCGATGAACCTGGATCAGCAAATCTCTCCTTCAGTTGTCCGATCGTCTCATTGTGTTCCGCAGTTTTCAATTTTAGTTGCTCCAGGTCATCTTCTTCCGCTTGAAAACCGAAGATGCGTTTCTTAATGCCATTGGTAATGTCCATATACTTTCTCCGGGGATAGTTAACATTCTGGAATTTTTTTGTTGATATTGGCGATACGTTGATACCAGCTATGCCCTTGTTGAATAGCTCAATATTATGCGTCCTGGAAAATTGTTGCTCTCCACTATCCTGAGATGATGCTGTTGTTATTGACGTAGTTGATGGTATTTCTTCGAGGCCATGTCGAGATGTAGATGGCTGCGGCTCCGCGATGTCCATGACTGACGGTTGCACTTCTAGTTCCAGATTTTCAGCACATGGTTCGATTCTATTTAAATTCAAGCGACACGTATCACAGATTGATAGAGATGTATCCAAATTAAATTTCCACTCTAGGAACTTATGTTTTTCAATCAAATTTTCGGATAATTTACGAAGCTTTGACGAACACCGTTTATTAGGAAACGGCTTGCAACACTTGACCTTCTTGAATTCCATATTCAAATTATACTTGTTCACTCAAAAAGATATTTTTAGTGATGTCTGTTTTCAAAAGGATGGTCATGCTTAAATACAAACGTAGGTACCATTTGGATATTAAGGTATAAATATTGTTTTGGTATTGAAGCTACTCTAACAGAGAAGCTCTTTTTTTTCATGAAAAATACCATGGAAGACATTATAATGTCCCTAAAATAATGAGATGGATAGGTGCATCAATATTAACAACTTAAATAGGATGAAACTACGCCTGATAATGAAAATAAGTGCAACTTAACTTGTGTTGGTTTCTAAATTTAAAATAATAGTGTTTTCATTTCCCCTGTAAATTCTAAACGGGTTGTCTGATTGTTCAATCGTCAAAAGACAAATTGAAGGTAAATATATGTGTATCTTGCTAAACTTATCAAGGCTGATGGAGAATCACGATTAACTTATGAAAATGGCATATTTTCTACAAAAAAAAAAAGATTTTTATGAAAGTAAATTTGAAATATCTCGAAAACGGTTATATTTAGGAAGTTTATTGATATGAGCACTATCGTTTGAAATGATTTTTATATTCATATACTGACATCAAACTGAACATTTTGCCGTAAATAATGAAAGTTTCAAAAATGCCTTAAAAGTTGCTCTTAGAAAAACTTTTTAATAAAAGTTTGTCCATCCTGGAGTTGTTTTAAAAACTTCTGCTTTCTATTCAAGTTTTTATTAAAAAAAATATACCGCTGTACCACTGTTTAGTGGGGTTTGAGTAGTGTCAGCTTGTCAATTCCGGCCAGAATAGGCAATCCACCTCATGATGCTCCAGGCAGTAGTCTCTTCCGTAGGCACTCCTCCTGGTTCATGGTCCCAGAAGTAGCGAAAGTTTCGCTTTTCAGCCCACAATTGCAGATTACTTGCCAGACAAAGTACTTTTTGGGGAATTTCAACTTCTTTGTAATTTTACATTCTTCCGGGGCACTCTTCCGGTCAACCGAGGTATAAAATTAATGCCAAGGAATTTGATCGAAATCTGTCAAGAGCGGATAAACCAGGATTTTCGTTTCGAGCTGGCGAATCGCGACGTGCTTGCTCCGGTGAAGCCATGATGGAAACAAATGACAACTAATGCCACTGTGGTTATATACACTCTTAGCTTGCTTTAGTGAGATTTTGAAAAAAAATTACTCAAAAAATGCCTTAATGACACCGTTTTTAATGTGTCCGGATTTTTTCGTGTCCAACCTTTAGTTTTGAAAATGAAGGAAAACTATTTATTTTCCATTAGATTTCGAACTTATTGCTTATGAAACAGTGAATCTGGATTCCTGAGAGTGCAAAATGTCAGGATTGTATGACATCCTAAATTGACAATGTATATTTATTATTGCCCCAAAAGATAATTAATAAAAATTACAAATCCCTGATCCTACTAAAGCTAAGCTCTCGTGAAACACATCAATCGATAAACTTACACACCTGAGCATCTGCGAAGACTGAGTGCTGGTCCCTTATCTATTGTGCTGTAATGCCAATGATTCGTTGTATCGTAAAAAATGTAGCTCCCATGTGGCAATTTATTTTCCAATAAGCCATCCCCAGGCCGGTCGTTCCGAGTAGCTTCCCTTAAATCTCGACAATATTTACACGGTTCTTAAGCACTCTCACCCTGCCGTCGTTTCATTCTTTTTTTTTCTCTTTTAAATATCATCCTGAGGCACATTCTTATGGGTTACAGCCGACGCTCAGAATAAAGGAGTAAATTGGTTCTGTCACCTGCCTAGCTGAATTTGAGAAGCCAATACCACCGTTAGGGTAGGCAATAACCAACCGAGAAGGGGTCGACCTTCCAAACTCCACTACTACGGCACTCACGTGTCGTCGTTTTCTCTCACTCCCAGTCTCTTTCGAATTATGTAGTGCTTGGTTCTTGAATGAGCAAATAAATACAGCTTTTCGTTTCCGAATGTCCTTTGACCGCTTTCGTCGCCCAAGATTCGAAAGTAGTCAATTTCTTGAGCTCTCCCATCCTTTTCGGAACTCACCGGGAATCAGCAGAGAAAATGTGGAGGCCCGAAAGTAAATCTAATAATGGAAGGTTCAGTGCACACGGCAACCTTATTCCTTCGTAGTCAAGCATGACCGATTCAGCGCCCAGTCAGTCAGGACCAAGTTTATTTTTTGTTAGGAGGAGAAAATTGCTGAAGTACCTACCTGTCCTTTTTTCAGCTTCATTAATCGCTATGTCCTCGAGAATCGTTGGCTCCGACCGTCCTTTCTGATTTACACTATAAGCGATCAGGTGAAGGGTTGGTGTGTAGGATTCGCTGGGGATCAACTCTGAAATACAAATGAAAAGCGGAAAAAGTTGCATGATTGCTGGTGGGTCGGTTCACTGGGAGGTTCAAATAGGATCTATGTAATGAAGAAACAAAAGATACTACCTTGAGAGAATAAATAAACCTTGCAATTGAGTTTACTCAATTGGGAAATCAAATTTGTGTTTATGATGGACACATAAAAAAGCAAATGAAATGTTATTATCTGTGTAAAGAAAAAATACTTTTACATTATGCGTTTGATGCTGTGCCATTTGTGTTTTTTCAATTTATTATTTATTCATCTATTTATTAGGACCGGGTCATTTCACCGAAGGAAATTTTGCTGATTGGTTCATTTCGCCGAATGTTTAATTTCGCAGAATGACGTTTAACCGCTGGTCAGTTTGCCGAAGAAGATTTCGCTGCCAAAAATCCATCTTGCACAATTATTCCAAGATTTTCAATTCACGTAATTATTTTTGAGTACCAAGATTTGATAGTTTCATAAAAAAAAGTCATCTTTTAAATAATACTGGCTTTTTTCTTAAATTGAACGCATACAAATTCAATAATGTTATGAGCATTGAGAAACGGAATTAAAAGTTTATCTAATATCATTTTTTACTTAATTTAAAATCTTTTCGTTCTTTGCAACAAATTTATCACATAGAGGTTCATAATTTTAGGATTTTCTTTCTTGCCGTCATGAGCCGTTCGTCCGAACTTTTCCTATCCTAATAAAAACTTTTAAAACTGTTTTTTTTTTATATTGTATATTTGAATTTTTCATAATATTAATTTTTATCTCTTCGTTCGTTTCTCATACCTTATTGCTGCTAAATTTCTAAACATTATTAGTTATTGATATTAATGGCATTATTGAAGAAACGTGTAGCCAGCCTTATTTTAAATGTTCAGTTTTTTTAATTAGTCCACTATTTAGTTGGGTGGAAATTTGGGAAATTCCTACATTGGTGAATTTTTAATTATTTGCGTTCCCGGGGAATGGTTCTAATGTTGGCCTTTGGATGAACAGATTGGGTCCCTCGGTAAAAATCAACCCTGTCTTTACTGATTAGGCGATCTGGGGTCCCTAGCTACTATATTGTCAATAAATTATCAAAGTTGTTGTTATTTTTTATATTTGCGTTCATAATTCATATCTGTGATGACCTTCGACAAATTGACGTCCGGCAAAATGGCACAGCCCTCTATTTTCCTTATTTATTCATAAAAAAAGCCAATCACCCCGCAATTAATTATGATAAATTGCCATAATCAATTCTATGGCCATTTAAAATTAAAATATGATTGCTTCTAAAATACGGTACACTCCTATTAAAACCTGGACAGATTTTGGAAAGGCCTTGACAAAGGCTGTAACAAGGTTACAAATGTACATTTAAAAATATAAATAAATAAAAAGAAACCTACAGAACCCTATTGCCATACTAAGTTCACTTGAGCAATACGTTCCTAGTCTTTGGATCCACTCTAAATAGAATATCAGATGAGGGATTCCAACTGACAATCGGTAGGTAGAGTTTATGCCAACGGAAATACTCTTCCGAATGGTCATGAATGGATACCTAACTCCAACAAGATAGACTTCGGTTCGGTTAGAGTAAAAAGAGAACTCACCAATTGGATGATTAATAGATCAACTGCGTGAACACTGTCGAAGTCTAAGTAGAATGGTTAGATACCCAGGAAACAATAAAAAGTGAGCCAGAGTCCGGCTATTGCCAGAATAGTGGTTAGTTAAATGGTGATAAGATAACAATTTATTATTACTAAATAGTAGCTTTTACAGAAAACTTAGATCTAATGCGAGAAGTGCGGTAGTCTGAAACCACGTGTGTAAAAAACACAGTTTGTACAGGTAATTGTCCTAGACAACCTTAAAAAATATTGCGGTGCTTATAAAAATATATTTCTTGAAGGATTAATCCCTTCAAACAAGGGTGCACCCCTCGGGACGGAAATCAAGAACCGTCTGACCCCCTCCCGCTAGACCGACACGACCGAGCGTCGGAGTCCACGGTTCGGCCTAATTGTTCGGACCGAACGATAACCTAATTTTGCAAGACGTACGCCACCCGAACGCCATCTGCAGATCGATTGACACCTATTGAGGTGAACTGTAGAGCTAAGCTTCGCGACAAATTGGTTGGAAGCTCACCTCAGCAGCGTGGTGTATCTCGCTACACCGTACACCAAACATAATGCTCGACGATCCGATACACCCAGGACGCACGCCACGGGGGTGATCGTATCGAAGCCACGACCCCGTCGTATAACAAGGACGTACGCACCCAGCGTATCACCGAACCGCCAATCCACCCAGGAAATAAAAAAAAGCAGGTTAGACCAGAAACAAACCCCACCATTGTTCACAACCCTACTAACCCTATCTTAATTAAACAAACACCTATAAAACGAACACGACAATTTATTTCAAGGCTATCGACCCTAGGGTTACTTTGAGGGGATCTGAAGCGTAGTAGTTTGTGTTAAGCATCTAATTGGAATATTCGCGTATCGTGTATGTATCCCTGTAGGCAATTAGAGGCAAACCAACATAGGAAACCTCTATTGCCGATATGATGAGGCTTTACCCCTGTTAGTAAGTTTAACTTTTTGGAGTTCGGAAACCACTTTACCGCCTTTTGAGTTCGGATTGAACTCGCCCTGAGATTTCTAAGCTGGGACGGGTCCATTTGAGAATTGCGCTTTCTTCACGGTAGACACGTCTACCTGGCGCTTAAGTGAAGTCTGTAATCAATTCCCGGTCCAAAACACCAGACCCGTTTCAAGGCCACCAATGATACATTCTAGATTCTTGCCAGAACGTTAAAGATTAACGGCTCGCAATGGATGACATTTTTTATATGATTAGGATTGGACTAATGAATAAGATAAGAGAATAAACAATTCACTATCATTCAGGAATAAATCAAAAATTTCTATGGTTGGAAGGATAAAACTGGAGATGTCCGTGGAAACAAAACTGACTGTTGGATTCAGTTTTACGGCTACCCAAGTAACGCAAATTCATAGAATTATGTTAAGCAAACTGCTATTCAACCAAAACTAGTTAAACAAAGGTTATATAATCTGATATAGAACATGTGTGTTGATTGGGTAGCTGTTAAAAACCGTCAATGGACGAAATTGCAACCTTTGTGGAAGCGCTGAATGCGGATCCCACTCAGATGATCGCTACATACCGTATAGCGGAGGAAAAATCTATATTTATCAAGTTCAGTACGTGAGAGTTTACGATGTACCACCAGAAGTCCTGGATAGCGATTTAGCATTGGTGCTAGGGAAATACGGTGATGTAAAGCGGGCCTTGTTATGCTGACAGGTGTACGGTGAATTTACATGGACATAAAAAAGGAGATTCCCAACTCGTTGTATTTCCTCAATCGAAAGAGGGACATCGACTACTAAGGGAACAAAAACTTTGTAAGATGGAGGGGCATCGGATGAACTCCTGTCCCAAGCGGAAGGAGCGAAAGAAGCTAGTTCAGCAACAAAAGGAAGACGAAACTAAACAAAGGAACCAGGGTGCCTTCCATTCATTTTGACTAAAAAAATGTTTTAGAAAATTATGGAATAATAAGATATTATGGTGGTATTTTGTATGCGTAAGGAACAAGAAAAGATTTTAAAGTTTGTGTTTGACACATAAAACCTGCAAATTTAGCTTTGACAGAGCCACAATGAGCGATTTTCTGATCGCCTCTTCGCGAAGAGTGAAGAGCGAAGAATGGGTGAGATAAATAACAAAATCGCTTATTGCCATTCTCATGCAGCATCATTGGCTGGTATTATGTGTCAAACACAAACTCCACAATCTTTTCTTGTTGCTTACACAAACAAAATATTATAATAATATCTTATTATTCCATAATTTCATAAAACATTTTTATAGCCAAAATGAATGGAAGGTCGCTATTTCGCGTAGAGTAGTGGTTCTCAAACTTTGTAGATTGTGGCTCACTTTGAGAAATTTCATTAGCACTCGACCCACCAATATGGAATACATATGCTGTTTAAGACCAACATTATCTTAAAAACGCCAAAATTGCTATACAATACAAAAACTATACATTTAACTGCAGGATTCCTTGAAACCCAAAAATAAAATGGCATTTAAAAGATGAAATTTAGTTTTGCTTTTTACCAGAGCTCCAAAACAGTCCAAAGAAATGCCAGCAGGTGAAAATACTGAAAAACGATAGAAATGCCAAATCAGTCAAAAAAAAAAAACGATAGAAATCCAAGTCAAAAATGTGCAAACATTGTCTGAAATTAATTCATCCTTTTGTGCGTAAAGATTTTTTTAAATTGCTATTGTTATTCCTGTGTAAACCGTCACGTACATATCGGTGAACCTGTCATCAGAACACATGAGAAAAAATGAAAACTAAAACTGCCATAAATACACAAAAATAAAAAATATCAAAATAATACTAAAAACTCCACAACAATCTAAAAAAAAACTCCGTTGATCTTGTTATTCGTATTGCGTACCAATGCTACCGACGCCAGAGAGGCAGCTCCCACACCTGGACCCTACCTCTCTAGAAACCCATCAACTCATGGACCGGGGGGCGTAATCACAGATTTTATGCCTCAGAAAATCTCGACGGTGTCGACTGGGATTGAACCCAGGCCCTCTGGAGTGAGAGGCAGTCACGCTTACCACTCCACCCCGGCACAAACAATATAAAACACTTAAAACCGCTCAAAATAACCTCACAATTGCTTATTTAGTCTTTTTTTTTCCTTGATTTTTTTCCGTCGATTTTGTTTTCCGTACGGAGTACCAATGCTACCGACGCACAGTGGGGCAGCGAAGCCATTTGCGTGGCCAAAACCTCTATGTTTTACAAAGTTGCTCAATATTAAAAGCGCCATTTTTTGAAAGTTTCATATTAGTTCATTTTTACGCCACATAGGTGGCGCTCGAGTCTATCTTTTGAACGGAGCATCCTAGCCGAGTGGTTTTAGGGCAAAGTTGTGTAATTTGAAGTGTTAAGAAATGTTGTCGAAGACATCGAAACTTTATGACTCACATTAAGCGAGATATCGGGCAATTAGGAAAACTGACCTCTAAAATTGCGTTTTTTTCCTTTTTTTTTCAATATGCGAAATGTAAAAGTTTTATACTCTGATAATTATCAAAATGGTTTGACTCATCCAATAAATACCCATTACTTTATATAGCATGTTTTATTATAAAGTTATTAACATAAATGTCTCAAAAAAGTGATGCATTAAAATGTCAATTACTCAAATTATAGCAAAAAGTAGCAGCCAATTTTTTTACAGTTATTAGTGTAGATCTTGCTGGGTAAAATAACGACCACAGTTCAACAGGCAACTGCAGGCATTTTCATATAACATCATTTGAATAATGCATATGGTAAATTCTTTCAAATTTGTTGAAATTTTGCTTTGTGTGTAAAACATGATAAGATGTTATTGATCTGAATAGATTACTAGGAGATTTAAAACTGCTGGTTTAAAATGTCCATCCTCCAACGTCCTCCATAGTGTCCTTTCGACTTGTTTTGCGAGTGTATCGTTCCCGAAATTTTCTGAAGTCTTTATTTCTGGCTTCCTGAGCCTCCTCGCTTAACATACCAATTGGAAGCAATGCAATTTGGGTTGCTTGTGATCCGTGGATTAAAACCTTATGGACAGAGGCTGGCATTGGATACCATTTATAACGGCTAACATAAAGACGAGCAGTTTCATCAGCAAAATTTCGAATCTGCGTGCTTCTGTGCTTGTGTTTCTGATTGTTTGTTTACTATTCAGATCAATAGCATCTTATCATGTTTTAAACACAAGGCAAAATTTCAACAAATTTTTAAGAATTTACCATACACACTAAGAAATAACTAATTTTACACGTGATGGAATCAATCTTTGACATAAAGTATGAAAAGTAAAAACAAATGTCATGGAAAATTAAGATCTCCAATACTGAAAAGTTCGATACTCGACGAAAACTACGTTTGATTGAATTGAATTTCACGTCTGTTATGACTCAATTTTATGTCAAATTTGACGATCGTATATGTTAGTCTAAGAGCATCTAAATGTACATCAACTTTTCTAAGTGCGTATGCAATATTCAAATAAGGATATATGAAAATGCCTGCAGTGGTCGTTACTTTACCCAACAAGGTCTACACTAATCACTGTTAACAAATTGGCTGCTACCTTTTGCTATATTTTGAGTTATTCACATTTTTATGCATCACTTTTTTGAGACATTTATGTTAATAACTATATAATAAAGCATGGTATATAAAATAATGGGTATTTATTGGATGAATCAAACGACGGAGATAGGTGAAAAAAAGGAAAAAACGCAATTTTAGAGGTTACCCAACAAACAATTTTAGCTGCAGATTAGCTTATACAGCCAAAATTTGCCTTATGCAGCTAATTTTTGCCTGTATAAGCTAAGCTGCAGCTAAAATTGTTTGTTGGGTAGCTTTCCTAATTTTGTCCAATATCTTGCTTAATGTGAGTCATAGAGTTTTGATGTCTTCGACAACATTTCTCAACACTACAAATTACACAACTTTTCCCTAAAAACCATTCGGCTAGGATGCTCCGTTCAAAACATAGACTCGAGCGCCACCTATGTGGCGTAAAAATGAACTAATATGAAACTTTCAAAAGATGGCGCTTTTAATATTGAGCAACTTTGTAGAATATTGTATCGCTGTAGAAAGCAAACCAACGGCGCTAGAGGTTTTGGCCACGCGAATGGATTCGCTGCACCACTGTGCGACTCAACAACTCATGAACTGGGGGCCAACGGCTTAACTTCCCTTCCGAAGAAAGACGTGATCAGAGATTTTATGCCTCAGAAAATCTACACTGCGCCGACTGGGATTGAACTTAGGCCTTTTGGGGTGAGAGACAATCATGCTTATTACTACACCACCGGTGTTGCTGCTTATTTAGCCTTGAATTGTCAAAATCTCTAAAACGGCCTGACAACTTTTACAATGATATTGGATAACGACAACTAAACTATTAAATCTGGTTTCAAAACGTCAAAACAACTATCGAAAAAATGTAATTTATTGGGACACCAACATTTTCAGTGTACTGGAACCTCCATTTACGAACCAAACCGGGGGCTCGTTAATCGAATTAGTGCGTAAAAAAAGCTCGTTATTTGAGATTTACTTCGTAAATAGAGGTTTTTGAAAAAAAAAATTAAAATACCCCACAATATGGGTATTTTTGGAATCGAAGTGACGTATTAGGACTGAAACCTCATATCTGACGCCATTTTGAAATTCAAGATGGCAGCTTTCAGTTAGAGAAAAATAGTAAAATACTGTAAAATAACCCACAATATGGGTATCTTTGCCATTGGGGTTACGTTTTAGAACCAAAAATTCATGTATGATGTCATTTTGAAATCCAAGCCGCTACTTCCGGTTACAGAAAACAGAAAAATACTGTCAAATACACAACAATATTGGTATTTTTGGAATCAGGGTGACGTGTAGGAGCCAGAAATCCATGCCTAACGCCTTTTTGAAATCCAAGATGGTGGCATCAGGTTACAGAAAAACTGGGATATACTGCCAAAAACCCAACAATATAGATATTTTAATAATCGGGGTAACAGGAAACCAATGTCTGATATCAGGTTTAAATCCAAGATGGTGGCTTTCAGTTAGAGAAAAACATACCAATACTGTCAAATATCCCACATTATGGGTATTTTTAGAATCGAGGTGACATGTAGGGATGGGACGATTCCAAAAATATCCATATTGTGGGGTATTTTACAGATTTTCCAAGTCTTTCTCTAACTATAAACCATCATCTTGGATTTCAAAATGATGTCAAAAATAGATTCCTGGTCACTACAGGTTACTCCGATTCCAAAAATACTCATATTCTGGGGTATTTGACAAAATTTACAAGTTTCTGAGACCAGAAGCCACCAACTTGGATTTCAAAATGGCGTCAGTTATCGATTTCCGGCTCCTACACGTCACCCTGATTCCAAAAATACCCATATTGTGAGGTATTTGACAGTATGTCCCCGTTTTTCTCTAGCCGGAAGCCGCCATCTTGGATTTTAAAATGGTGTCAAATATGGATTTCCGGTCCCTAAACGTCACTCAGATTCCAAATTGTGGGATATTTCACACTATTTCCAAGTTTCCCAAAATAACAAAAAAATACTCGTTATTGGAATTCATTTTGTATAAAAAACCTGATTATTTGGGATTTACTTCGTAAAACGAGGGACGTAAATTGAATCCTACTGTCTAAAAAAAAAAAATTCGTAAACGGAGGTCTCAGTGTATAAGAAAATGTCAATGACAAAGATGTCTGAATTTACATGACACACCTAAAGGCAGTCAAGTAGTATCAATATACCGTAAAACGGGGTATCTTTAATAATGCGGGTAACTTTGATAGTATAATGTAAAGATTAAATTTACTCGCTGCACTTATTCCAAATTAAAAACATTGGTTCCATATTGTAGCTATTTCCGTTGATATTGTATATAGTGTCTATATAGTATGTGTTACATATTTAATAAATATATTTAAAACAAATTTTGTGTTTATCGTCTTTTTGAAAAAGCACTCAAATCATCACTTATGAAATGTATTTCCGATATAGCCATCACAAATTCAATGTTGTATTCTTATTGCTTATGATGTTTTCTGATTATATACACATTAAAAGTTTCATATTTAAAGAACTAAATTGTTTGTGTTTCACCCATTTTTTTTTCTACATTCATCGAGCATTATCAAAGTAACCTCAAATAAAACAACTGGAGTTTGGTCACAAAACTAAAAAAAAAAGTGCAAATGCTTTAATTTCCGTTAAATATATTATTAACGAATTGATTCTTGAATCCTCAGTACTTGTTTTAAAAATATAAAATTTGAAAAACATTCATTGCTGTCAAGAATATACTTTAAAAAACTATCAATGTTACCCCGTTTTACGGTACTCCAGAATGGTCTTTGAACGATTTGTAGAACTGCTGGACGATGTTTGGATGCCATGTACAGAGGAAAAAATAATTTCCAGCTTCATAATGGAGTCAAAAATATGTTTTAATTGCAAAATATCCAGCTTTGGATCTGGTCAGCATTGAAAGTCGTCGGAGGATCCGGACAAGATGGGTATACAGTGGTAGACAATACTCGGAAAAAAATCCGTTCCCGAAAACGGGAACGGACCGTGAACTAAAAATCACGGCCAGCTATCCAGAACAAAATTTTCTCAAATATACACCGTGAACTATGGTTCACGGCTGTGGTTCACGAATATGGGAACTCTTTTTTTCCCGTGTAGATTGGAATAGTTGGTGAACTTTGGTATAACCGATAAAAGGCTGATTCTAACAATGATAAAAAATCACGTCGTTTCAAATACACTCAAGCCAATTTTTGGAGTTGATTTTGCAAGCTGTGATATCGAAGCTCGGAATATCAAGCTAACAAAACTCACCAACTGCAAATCTCACCAAACTGTGGTGAGATTGAGTTTAATGGTTTTTGCTTTACACCCTTCTTCTTCTTTCCTTTATTTAACGTCGGTCTCTGTTCCGCAATCTAGTGCCAATCTCCGACGGACATCGATTGCCATCCATTGACGGCAATCGAATGTGTAGGAAAGCAGCTTCCACACCTGCGTAGGATATCGCACCCATTCAACACACACATGGGCCGTCCAACGGCTTTACTTCCCTTCCGAAGGAAGACGTGACCAGAGCAGGGGTTGAAACAGTTGACGTTTTTTACTACACTCGCTTCGTTGTCGTGCGCGACAGTCTGTTTGTATTCGAACACTCATGCTCTACCGTCGTCTCTCTCACGCAACACGAGCGGTAGAATAACATTCGAGCTAAAAGAAAATTATCAAATTAGCTATCATATGACATGTGTGATTTCGTTGTAATTCCTCAATTTGGTGTAAATCAAACCATTTCTGATCAGAAATATTATTACTAGGCCATCATTGCTTGCTATTTTCAGAATTCACACAAGCACACCATCAGCAGCTCTTATTATGAGAAAAACTAAAATACATACATTCGTGACGGTCTTCGGCGACAGTGTCGTATGACAGAGCCTGTCATACGACATTTTAGTTTGGTACTGTACTATGATAGCTTGCTTTGCAAGTGTCGGAGGAAAAGGCAGTCAATTATCACAGAAAATGTGTCGACTACCGTGACCGCTTACAAGACTGGACCAGAGATTTTTATGCCTCAGAAAAATCCCACCGACCTCGGCTGGGATTGAACCCAGACCCATCGGGGTGTTAGAAAGCAGTCACGCTTACCACTACACCACCGGCGCCGGCAGCTGCTTTACACCCGAATGCCACCGAAACTTCCATAATGGCTTGCAGCAGTTCCTTTGCGTCTGCCATCGGTGAAGATTAAAAAGAGATAGCAAACTATGCTTTCTGTTTCTAAGAAAACAATGTGCAATGGAATCATTTTTGTGTCGAGTCAACTCTCAGCTTGATTTTTTCACGTTGTGAATAGTCTCGCCATATCAAAGGAGCTTGTAAAATCAATAACAAGCATGATATTTTGTTCCAATATCATGCGTGATATTGCGAGTGCATGAGAGCGGAATAATATCAATTGATTTCTGATTTTGCCAACACTGCGTGCTCTATTTACGAATGGCATTAAAATCTAATATTGTTAAAATATTGTTGCATGTGAAAAATCAAAAACTTGGTAGGTTTTTTCTTACATGGTACATATCCCCAGCGTAAAAAAGACCTGAGTGTACTAATTTTAATAGCCTTTTAATTAATACTGGTTCCTTACTATTCAACTTAGGCGCTTATAAGAATGTCTACCCATAAAAGGTGATTTAGTTATTATAAATAAAAATTTAGTAGTAAAGATAACTTATAGGTCAAGTGTTTACTGCAATCAATACTAATGCTTTGTGTTTGACATTTAAATTGAAAATAAGAGCGAAAAATAAACATGCACGTATAGGAATTTCTCGTACTGAAGATGAAGCGATCTCTTCTTTAGCAATCTAACCCCGGCTTATGGTGTTCTGGTGCTGCAGCCTTTTTTATTATTTCCCCTCATTTCTATGTGTCAGTGAACTGATTATCAATTATGCTCTAATGGTGTGAGTGTACATCAAGCATTACTGTAAACATAGCTGCTGGAAAATATGTAGAACATAAATAAAAAAGAATTTTTTTTTTTGGTTTAAATTTCAACGGTAATAACTTTTCAAAGATTATTTGTATCACCAAGGATTGAAACGATCACTTGATTTCTATTAAATTATTCAATTTGTCAAAACTAACGACCACCTAGGGGGTGGATAGTACAGAAAATAATCTTGTGTCAACTACCAAGTTAAACCAAGTCAAGTAATCGTAGTAGATGACATACGACCTGCCCAAAAATGATTCCAGAACTCAGACCTCAGGTTTGTTTTTGTGTTGGCATCATCCTTTTACCGCCTTTTTCATATCAGCTGATGGCTTCGGTCAGTTCAACCAGAAAGTAACATTGATGATTGATACACACACCGCCGTTATGCGGTGTTTAGAAAAAATATGCAAACCATTATGCTTCATCTTAGAAATGTATTCACGACTCGCATTTTCTACCATTGCATTCATACATTTTCTAATTATTAATAAATATTCTACTTTGAAAGTGGAATCACTTGAAATTGAATTCAGAAACACGCACCGTACTTTTTTTTTTAAAGGTTCCAAAAAAGCTAGTAAATGCTGTTTTTGAAAATTCATGCCCTGAGCAGTACAAAAAAAAACTAATTGACCTTGTTTGAATATTGATGACGTCCGCGGTGATGAATTCGTAATATTTTGGTGTCATAGTTTAAAATGTGTATCCAAATCTAGTCCATACAATTTCGACCCATATTATCAGGTATGTAATCAGTGATTTACTATTTTAGTTCGAATAAGTCTTTCGTACACGTACCATAACACGTGTATAATGAATGTAAGGATAGCGATTGTTGAATGACTTACCATTTCACCTTAAAAGCAAAAATAAAAACAATACCTACCAGAAAGATCAATACGAAACAATGGTACGTCGTTAAGTGCACTTGTGATGTTGAGTCGAAGTTTGCGGGTTCTCGAGTCATAGGCTTCAAGAAAAAAATGCTGCGGTAATCCTCCGTCGTATCCAGCTACACACTCAAGCTCCATCGTTGTAGGAACCTCTACGCTCTCCATATAATGGCTAAACGAATGTAGACCGATTCCGGAATTATAACCGGCAGCACCTGTATTCCTCGGACCCCCTCCTCCAGTGGCACCAGCAGCCGTTTCCATCGAATGGTACCGATTGTACCGAATATTATTGGATCTCAATTTCGCTGCAATCGGTGCCTCTCTGGCCGTGCTACGATAATTATTCCTTTCACTGTTGGCACTAGTGCCGGCATTCGAACTAATGCTACTACTACTGCTGCTGCTGCTACCAGGTTTGATAGTTCTAATGCTTTCCTCGTCCTGATTGCCAGTGGTGCTGCTATTGAAAATTTCATCATCATCATCGAAATGTGTTTTATTTATTTCATTTTCTAGATTTTCATTAAAACGTTTCTCTCTTTTCGCCAGTCTGTGATTAGCATCGGGCGTAGTTCTTGCAGCTTGCAACCGGTTTCCAGTGCCATCAGTCGAATAGGAGTTAGATTGGAAGCTCTCTTCTACTAGCGTTACGGTGTTAAACAAATTCATGCTACTAGTTCTTTCATTATTCGAAATTGTTTTTCTCCTATTCTCTTCGTCGTCGGTCGATGCCAACGAGGACGAATCTGATGACGAGAACGATCCCGTTGATGGCGAAAAACTAGACGAACCGGATGTTGCTGATCCTGCTACTTCACCCGATGCGGATGTTGCGAGTGCTGATGATATTTGGGCCACTTCCCGTAGCTCCCCTCTTTCGTCTCCTTCGTCGTCCTCGTCTGCTTCATCGGAGGTCAATCCAACTCTGTGACTAGCTGCACTAATTCTTCCATGACTACCACTCAGTCCCATAGTGCTCATCCTGTCGTATCCGTGGGTGGCATTTTTCTGTTTGATCTGTTCACGTCTTCTCGATACAGTGCCACCACCACCACTAACACCAGTACCATGAGACGTACTTTTCTGATTAAATTTTGTAATATTAGTTCGCTCGTTTGACACGTTTCGATCTTTAACGAATTGTGTGCTGATATAATTAGATTCTCGATAATGCTGACCTATGGTGGTGGCACCATTTGATGACGACGCCAACGAGGTTGCGGCGGCCGTTTCCATGTTGCTACTGCTTCCAGGCAAGCCGTAGTAAAACGACGTCGAAGACGAAGACGAAGATGCTGACGCTGCAGATGAATTAGACGTAGTACCGTGAGGCGCCAGCAGCGTCGAGTATGGCCGTAGGGTGCAGTTGCGCAACGGTGCCGGTTTTGCTGAGTTTTTCGGTTTCCAGTCAGTAGAAGTAGCAGAGGATAGAGAAGGAAACACAAGTAAAATATTTGGTATTATTCTGGGGACGGTGATAATTAGGTGAAAATTGGATTGGAAATGTGGCAGTAAGCAATTTTCTTTTTTTCTGTTTTGTGAAGTTCTTGCTTTCAGTGTGACATGTTATTAGAACTTGAATGAGAAATGCGACGTTATCACTTACCTGCGGGAACGACCTGAAACAGACACGGTTCGAGTTGCTTGCCAATCGAGTTTTTCCCCCAGCAAGCTAGAGTGCCATAGTCTCTCTCGCTTTTGGGGGTGTAGAGAAGCTCGTAAATGGTTTCTGAAACGAGATAATGGTTATATTAGGTGTTATGTAAGATACTGTGAAATGTATGACCAAATCTGTTTCAGATTATCAAGGGCCACTTGTTTTATGTCGAAAAATTGGATTATAGTAAGCGTCTTGAGTGGTCGCAGTGGAAAATGCACCCAACAGGAATTATTTCCAAAATAATCAAGCTAATATTTATCGTGAATCCGAACCACCTTACGCAAGATAACAAGACCATCAGATTAAGGGTCATTACCTACTCAGTAGTGCTGTTGATTTGAGCACCTAGCTCATTTTTTGCATTTGACTAATTCAAACAGATTTGTCTACTTAAGCTTATTCATCGATTTGGTGAGTAAAATAATGTTTATTTCCTTTGATTTGTTTTCCGTCGATCTTGTTTTCCGTGCTGAGCACCAAATGCTACCGACGCCAGGGAGGCAGCTCCCACACCTGGACCCTACCTATCAACCCATTAACTCATGAACCGGGGACCAACGGCTTTACTTCCCTTCTGAAGGAAGGCATCAGAGATGTTATACCCTCAGAACATCCCGGTGGCGTCGACTGGGATTGAACCCAGGCCTGCTGGGGTGAGAGGTAATCACGCTTACCACTACAGCACCGGCGCCGCTAACTCAGTTGTTTGAAAAGTTGATGAAATGCGCGGGGGAAAGTTTAAACGGAAAGCGTATCTACAATTTTTTGCGAGCCCCCTATGATTTGATATAAAATTTCAAATTCTAGCACACATGAACTTAAAATAGGTACTTGCAACAACCCTTTTTGTGTTTAAATTTCTTTCTTTCGGATTAGGCACTAGATCGCGACTAAATTAGCGTTTAAAGAAAGGTCAATTCTAGTTAGTGTATAGTAATATATGCAAGTTCAGTGGATTGATAAGAGAGCAAAAGTCCTATTCAAAATTCTCTTTTCTCGTTATCCGAAGGCTAATGATAAGAAAGGGTACATTTTTGGTATTGATCGAAAGTGAATATAATAGCAGCGCATGCCGGTTTCCATACAAAATGGTCAACTTGGACAAGTTGTAACTTTGTTTTCTTAAGATCAACTGAGATGAAATGTTCACCACAGTAGTTACAAATATGTTCAATTTTACGATTACAAAATACCAATTTTTGAAAGCACCTGCCGGAAAGTGAGACACAAGTTAAAATTGTTCAAAATAATAGCAGTACTAATAATTTGCATTTCAGCTCAATTTTGAGATTTAAAATTTTACATTTCTCAAAATTCTAACAATCCTCACCCAATTAACAAATGTACATAATAATTAAAAATGTTTAAAATATTTGCAGTACATAAAAATTCAAATAAAAAACTGCTATTATTTTGAACAATTTTACCTAATGTCTTTCTTTCCAAAAGATGCTTCTAAAAATTTGGTATTTTGTAATCGTAATCGTAAATTGAACATATTTGTAGTTCTGTGGCGAACGTTTCAGCTCAACAAAGTTACATCATGTTTGTATGGAGTTGTTACATCATAACAAAGTTACATCATGTTTGTATGCAGTTGACCATTTTGTATGGAAATCGGCATGCGCTGCTATCATATTGAACACAACTGTAGGTCTTATATACTAAAGAGAATTCATTGCTAGGGTTTGCGTTAACAAATATTTCGTACACAAAATTCATGATTAGTAATCAATTCTGGTGTATGGTATCCCTCAATTTATTGTGCACACATTACAATCCATCTTGAGCAGTTGATTGTAATCATTGACATAATTACCCTGAAGATTATTTTCACATTTAGGAAAATCAATTTCCAAATTTGGTTTTATCACAGCTCATAATTTGGACTTACAAGAAATATTCTTCTGGTTTCCTATGCCAGTTTACTTAAAAGAAACAAGATGGCTTTCTAGTGCATTGAAAAAAAAATACTTACACGCTACAAAAAAAAAAAGTCATGTAAATTACGGTTCACTGAGACCGACACATGTAAGCGGCCCTTTTGACATAAGAATTAGTTTAAAGAAACGAGAAATCTATTCAATCAAACGCTCTCTTCATCGAGTTGCTTATGTTTTAGTTTACGTTCCATGATTTAAGTCCAAAACGCACGTCTAATATAAAAGTAGATTTCTAAGTGTGTAGTTAAAACATTCACTGGACGAAAACATTACAGAAAACAGTTCAATGCAGATCACGACTCTCATATACGTAATAAAATGAGATATCGCCTAAAGTGCGGAAATTAGTAAATCATAGACCCAAGACATCAAGGTAGCATTTCTCAATAATATGAAATGCACATCTTTAAGCAAAAAACTTCTCCCTAGGACGCTCTATTTAAATTGAGTGCATTCTTGGTGGTTGGACCAAGAATGAAACAGAAACCTTAAAACCCGGTACTTTCTACACAGCAAAAAAAAATATTTTGATAGGGGAAATGGATGTAATGTCGGCCTAAATGCCCTAATTTGGGCCCATACATAAATTCAGCAATCGACTAAATTTTCCATATCGACCAAAAATATCCATAAGTACTGTCCTAATGATGCGTTCATCTAGATAAAATTGATAAATAGCAGATTATTTGCGATGGGCCCAATCTTAGATCCATAGGCCAACATTAGAGCTATTTCCCCTATCACATCAAAGTAGGTGCACTTCACTCGTGTCAACAATATGGTGCAATATTACTTGCTAAACAGGACAAAATCAGCGACACCGGTGGTGTAGTGGTAAGCGTGATTACCTCTCACCCCACTCACAGGGTTCAATCCCAGTTGACGTCGCCGGGATGTTCTGAGGCATAACATCTCTGATCACGCTTTCCTTCGGGAAGTAAAGCCGTTGGTCCCCGGTTCATGAGTTAATGGGTCGATAGATAGGGTCCAGGTGTGGGAGCTGTATTGATATAGGTTTATCAATAAAGACTGCATGGGGTAAGTTAATATGTAACAACTGAATAGTACGACAACATGTGCAACCTACTCTTCAATTGGTTGAATTTCAAACATAACAAATAAAAGCATTGTGATTTGTTAATTGATTGCAAAGATTACATCCCACTGGAATTTGCATACTGCATCCCATCAATGCCAATTCAACTCAACACGATAAATCTCGATATGACATTTTTCCAAACACTTACCTAGGTTCTCTTCTGACCCGCTGAAGACCGATGGCATCTCACCGAGCTCGTCGCTGTCCGAAGTTGACGAGTGAAAATCCTGCAGCAGATTAAATTGACCACTGGTTACCTCGAAGCGTTCGCCACTATTGGAGAAGTTCCAGTCGAATGAAACGTCCCGTGGATTGGATACAACATGGCATGGAACCGGAACCGTTTCGTCCAGTGATGCACCAACGATCATGATACTGCTGGAGGCGCAAACCGGTGCAACTGCGGAAAAACAGCATAGGAGGAAAAACAAACATACATAAGCAATATACTAAATATTCATCCCACAGAACGGAACGCTAGCCACAGAATATACTTCAAGCCCCAGCCAGGCCCGTCTGGCTGAGAGGTTCCGCGTACCGTACCGGAAAGGAAGAATTTTTAATTTATTCATTTTTATTCATTCGGGCAACGTTTTACGCTCTCATTGCATCCGTGTCACTGGTTTTGCTTTTATAAGCTGCTACACAGAAGTAGTGCCAGAGCTGTTCGCGAACTTCAGGGCATACATATCCCACCCAGTGCCGTTTCGTATAGATTGGGAGGAGACTACAGTGAAAAGGCTCCTGGCTAACAGAGGATAAAGTGAATTTTATTATTATGCATAGCGCTCTTGAGACTGTTGTGCTTTTGTGTTTATGTTTGAAATTCACGTCCTCGAGCTGTATAGTTGTGGTTTGATATTGAGAATTTCTTGTGAAAAGACAAACAGCTCTAAACGGCGCAAAACTTTCCTGTCGTGTCATCTTTTGTCTCGGGGAAAATTTGTCGAAAACGAGTAATAACTGTTTTATCTTATAATCACCTCGCCTCAAAATAGCTCAGTTTCGTAGAATGAAACTAATTAATAATCCTCTGTTATTATGATTCTGGGAGCGTTGGACGTCAACCTTTGTGGATCTCATGTTTCAACATGTTGCTAGTTGACAACTTGGTATTACATCCATCGGTGCGGGAGCCTCCCATTAACCTATCCAGTAGAGGCTTAGATATCTAGCATTTGTTACTGGATTTTCCGGGTAAAATTAATGCACACTGGGAATAAAATCGTAACAATGTATTACAATTTTTAGCTCATCTTCTTCTTCTTATTCGCATTTCAAGCTTACTACGTAGCGCATATTATGTTATTGCGTGCTCTCAACTTAGTGTTCTACATGCACTTTCACAGTTATTAATTGAGAGCTTTCGATTCCAATACCAATGCATGAATTTGTATATTGTGTGGCAAGCACAATCATACTCTATGCCCAGGGCAGTTGAGAAAATTTCCAACCCAAAAGATTTCTTCGACCGGATCGAGAATCGAACCCGCCATCTCCGGCTAATACCGTGCCGTTACTGACTAGGCTATGATGCCCCTTAAGCTCGTGTGGTCACGGAAGAAAGTGTATCAAATAAATCCGATTTTTCAAGAAAAAACTTAAGGAATCTGTTGGCATTGGTTATATCTTATGCAGTATACTGTTAAGGCTTGTACTCGAAAAAAATGCACCATTTTTATCCATGTGTAACTTTTTTATCCGTGGTTGTTGAAAATCTAGGTACAACTAGTTTGGAGTGAATTGTTTACATGTGCAAAATTTCATAACAATCGGTTCAGTGGTTATTGAGATGTCATCGAAACAAGGTGAACATCGCCAAAGAATTTTGCGCGCCGTCATGGAAAATCCGACTGCGACCATGAGATGGATCGGAAGACAACTGGAAATCACCCATACAACTGTGTCTCGGGTGGTAAAATCGTTTAAGGAGTCCCAGACGACCGAGCGGCGGGCTGGAAGTGGAAGAAAATCGAAGACAGCTGACCCTGTGAAGGCCCGGAAGGTGTTGGATTATTTCAAGCGTAATCCGAACCTTTCGATTCGCGACGCGGCTCTGATGGCAAAGTCTTCTTTCCTTTATTTAACGTCGGTCTCTGTTCCGCAATCTAGTGCCAATCACCGACGGACATCGATTGCCATCCATTGACGACAATCGAATGTGCAGGAAGGCAGCTTCCACACCTGCGTAGGATATCGCACCCATTCACAACACACATGGGCCGGGACCAACGGCTTTACTTCCCTTCCGAAGGAAGACGTGACCAGAGATTTTTATGCCTCAGAAAAATCCCACCGACCTCGGCTGGGATCTCTGAGGGCAAAGTGTTCCGCCTGGTTCGTTCAGCAAACCATGAAACGAGCTGGGCTTCGTGTATTCAAGGTCCGGAAGGCACCGAACCGGCGTGATCAACAAAACATGGCCGCCAAATCCCACGCAAGGAAGCTGTATCGAGAGTGGTTAACGAAACCGATGTGTGTGGTTATGGATGACGAAACCTACATCAAGGCAGACGCAAAGCAGATACCGGGGCTGGAGTTCTACGTTGCCAAATCACGGTTTGATGTTCCGGAAGACATAAGGAAGAAGAAAGTGGACAAATTCGCCAAAAAATACTTGCTCTGGCAGGCCATATGCCAATGCGGTAAACTAAGTAAACCGTACATCACAATGCGTACCATCAACAGCGAAATTTACCGCACCGAGTGCCTCCAGAAGCGTCTGTTGCCCTTCCTGTGGTCCCACGGAGGCGAGACATTATTTTGACCGGACCTGGCATCATGCCATTACGCGCGATCGACGTTGGATTGGTACAGAGACAATAACGTTGTTTTTGTACCAAAAACCGCCAACCCCCCAAATTCACCAGAGATTCGTCCGGTGGAAAGATTTTGGGCCATAATGAAGGCCAAAGTTCGAAAATCGTCCAAGGTGTTTAAGAACGAGCTGGAGTTGAAGAAAGAATGGATGAAAGTGACCAAAAAGATCGGCTCCACCATTGCACAAAATGAAATGAGGGGTCTTAAGGGAAAGGTGCGGGCTTTCAGCGATGGAAAGGAAATTGAACTAAGTAATTATGCCGAAACATAATCCATATGTATTAGTTCATTCCCTGAAAGTTTCAATAAAATCCGACTTAAAATAATTTTTTGGCGAACACTTTTGTCTGGTGCATTTTTTTTTGTTCGAGTATAGGCCTTAATTGGAGTAAAGGTAATTTTTTCGCAGTTTGAAAAAGTATCTCTTATAATATATAATTGCAGTGTAAAAACTACACCTATCCATTCCTGAGATTGTAATTCCCATAGAATAACAGATCATTAAAAATATAAACATGTTGAGAATACGACAATCAGGGGAACATAGACAGCACCTCCACGCAGTAGACTTTTAACTTTCAATAATTTATTTAAAAAATTTCTTTTTCATCTTCAAGATAGGTTTTTTTGTATAGTCACTTTAACGCTCTAAGGTCATTCGTGACTTGTCCGGGGCTGAGATTTGAACTCGTGACTTTGATGTGAAAGACATGGATGCTAACCACTACGCCGGGGACGCCCTCATCAAGATGGATGTTTAAGGGATACTTTGGAGTAATAAGAACGCTAAAAATGCGGATGGGTTTCGCATTTGAAATGATTTTCAATAAGAGAGCTACAAAATTGGATCATTACGGTATTTTCCATTGTTTGCAAAACTTTGATGTGATCAAAACATATTTTCTTAAAAACAAATATAAGGATCAGTTTTTCATCACAATTACGAGTATATTGAGAGTTATACAAAAAAAGAGGGTGTTGTAAACAACATGCTCAAACAACCAATCTGATTTTTTTCACGAAACTAGATATTTACCAAAGAAGTATCTATCTTTTCGATTTCAAAGGAAGATAAAAAAAAAACAACTTCACGGCATTTTTTAAACGTTTACACTTTGGTAAGTATTTACGGTCAATACAAATTTAAACAAAAAAAATACGTGTCTACGCACGAGGAGGGCGTTCTGAAACTGTCTAGATCGCAAGTTTGTCCCATTTGCGTTGTGGTCAAAATCGAGATTTTCAATTTTTTTTTTTTTAATAATGCTGAATAAACTCAACATATGTGAACAGAAAAAGTTTGTAAAAATAAGAGAGAGCACTAAGACATCATTGAAGAGACAAATAGACAATTGAGTGGATTGACAACGGGAGTCTAGGAGGTAATGTGTACTGTCATTTTAGATATTTGCATTTCATTCCACAAGTTGCAATGCATTTTACGCGCTCTTATCAAACAATCTGTCCATGGAACATGTACTTCAAATTTGTATATGTATTATATATTTGGATCGTATTTTTAGAAGATTCTTGTTTCACGTTAGTGTCTCTGCAACATTTAGCAATACGTTGAATTCAGAACGATTACAGAATTTAATCTGTCTGATAAGTGAAGGAAAATACAGGGCAATACTCAAACTAGGATGGTGGCGACCTATTTACATAGATTCAATTCGAGTGGCCCCCTTCCCCACCTCTCGGGGGGTTTAGCTTTATACGTTTGACACATCAATAAGAATGATCAATGCTTACCCAGTACCTATGCTAAAATTACGTAAATAATAGCTTCTTACTCGATTCAAAAACAACCGTTCTTACTGGCCATATTTCGTTCAATATCCCCAAACTGACGCCAACCTCTAGGGTATAAAGCCCATCTTGGCTATCACAGTGCAGACGTATCAATTAATCGCATCGGGTTATTAATTTTCTCCTAGTAGCAACTGGCCAACTCGGCGGAAGCCTCAACAGTGAGTCCTATTGTGCTATTTTCCCATTCTAGACCCAATGGAAGCCTAGTGGCGGTTGTAATCGACTCTGAAGTACGCCTGTTAAACATTAATAATTATTTCGTTATTAAGTTTTATTGCACACTCTCTACTGTGGTAACACAACACAAAATAACCAGCTTGTTAATGTCGATGTTTGCACTCAATAGGCACCAAAAAACTTCCCTGGGAAGAGGAATTGGAAATGGCGAGCTATTCGAGACTGAAATATTCATCCCACTCACTCTTGGTGAGCTGCACGACTCGTTGGCTTCGTTGCGTTACTGTTCGCCATAGCAATAAAACGGAATCACGCGCGGAAAGTTTTCCTCCACTTCCAATTTTCCGTCTCGCAATGCCACCCACAATCATAAAGAGCTGCTAGACTGTCCAATGAGCAGACCAGTCAAAGGTAAAATCGATCTCACGCACTGTAGCCATGTTCTACGCAAAAAGTGGCGACGAATGATAAAACTGCTCATTTTCCAAATGAAAAATCATCATCATCATAATCATCATTGTGCTGTTTTTTCATATGGACGGTTCATTTTGATGACCACGCTCGCTGACAGAGCATCATCCCATCCGTCCAGACCATCCGCTTCAGTTCTCACTGTTGCTAAAGTAGCACGTTTCGAATTTTCCATCATACAACAATGGCTAAATGGGCTGTGCGTTTCGCTTCTCCTCTTCCCAATGATGAGAAACCTCGGTGGGTGGGTGGTGTGGTTCATAAAAACATGTTTTGTAGCAGCGAGACTATTTTTGCTCGCTCATGCTTCCAATTAGCTGTTACAAAATTTAACAGGAAATACAGGAATTTAATGGTACGCTGTGTGTTTTCGTCAATAAGGACTGGTTTGGGGTGAACACGATTCCACCGCTGGTTTTGGCCGTTTTTATCCGTTTCGTATAACAACAAATACTAGCATTATTAACCTTCCTAGTGAATTGGGGTCATGATTGGTCAGTAAATACTGTGCAAATTTTTCTAATGCATTGAATGATTGTGTTTTGTTCCACATTTGCTTTCATTATAAAATTCCCAATTTAGATTGCAAACATTGCACCATTTACTGCTAAGTATTGTTCAAATGAAAACTTTTGGTTAAATAGATGTATTACACGGGAATATCAGCTATGCAGTCTGCCTAGTTCAAACGGCAGGGCGTTCAATATCCTACATTTGGGACTCTCGTAAATGTTCAGCCATCAAGTATATATGTAATACATATATACTAAGTATCATAAGATTTATATCCACATTAATCCGGACACCCTAAAATCACTGTTACTTTTGAAATATTGCACGTTAGAGTGAAAAATTTCGCTGAGGTATAGCTGGGAGTCATTGATGAAAAAGACTATGATTGGTGTCTACATTCCATGTTTAGGGTTCAAAATAGCGACGAATGAAAAACACGTGCGCGAGCGAATTTTGTACGGATGTAATGCAAATCCTGACTTGTCACTACGGGAACTAATTTCCCAAAAGATACCTTATTTGGCAAGCAATTTGCACGTGTGTCCGAAATAGTAAATCTTCGTCAATACAAGCTCAATCAACAAGGAGATTTACCAGAAAGAGTTCCTGCAGAAGCGATTGCTACCCTTCATCAAAAGCCACAAAGAAAACCCTTGTCCAGAGTTACGTCCAATAATCGAGAGACGCTCTGATGAAGAGGAAGCTTTCTGGAAACAAACATTTGCAACAAATTTGGACAAAGACGGCCACCACGGTATCTGAGGAGTCTGTACAAACCCTAATGGATGGAGTTAACCAAAAAGTTCGAAAATTTTATGCAAATACCGAATAACTATGTTTTGCCTTCGTGAATTTTTAAATCATATCCCATGAATCTGAAATCAACAACTATTATTGAAGTATAGTATATTATTGGCCAAGAAATTGTAGGTGCGTCCTAAAGTTACAAAATCGTATATCTCAAATATTTCTTATTGACCATATTGCTTCCCTGTTTTAGAATCTTGAAAATGCCTACGGAATTCTTTTGCCCGGATTATTAGTGTTCCCTGCGTATGATAAAAAAAATCTATGTCAGGAGACTGTTTTGTATATAGCTTCTACGGATGTTTTTCTTCATCTGACATCTCAAGAATTTTTCCGAGTTAAACATTTGTTAAAGACACACAATGTTCCACAAACTTGACAATTTGGTACAGTTTATTATGTTAAAACTGAAACAAATATCATAGTCCCCTTAAATGATCTATACAAGAATTCTCGAATACCCCAGAAAATAATCAAAACCCCACGGTCCATTGTTTCCTTGTCTCAAAGCCTTGACATAAATTGTCGAGTCCCAGAAGCTTGAAGGGTTTCTAAAAATTCAGTCTAGGTTTTTCTTTACATAACATCGGTATCTGTTCCACAATCGAGTGTCAATCACTGAGTTGCGTCGATTTACAACTGAGTGCCAGGGAGGCTACTCTACACCAGGAACATTATAGAACCCATCAACGGTTCTATTTCCCTTCCGATGGAAGACGTGACCCATGATTTTGTCACTTTAGAAAAATCCTAACGATCTCAGTTGGGACTGAACTCAGATACACTGGGGTTAATTAGCATAATAATAATGATACATACGGAAAACGCTTGGAAATCCGAATCATACCACTGCGAGCTTCGCATTGATCGATTTACGCAGTACATGATGGTAAACCGATCATTGAGGATAGTTCGTCGCGTTGCTAAAATTGTCAAGCTCGCAGAGCTCCATGGCCTCAGTGAAGCCGATATTACCCACACACTTAGAAATAACTAATTTTACACGTGACGGAATCCATCTTTGACAAAAACGATGAGACGTAAACAAACATGTCATGTAAAATTAAGTGCTCCGAGACTGAAAAGTTCGATACTCGACGAAAAGTACGTTTGATTGAGCTGAATTTTGCGTCTATTATGACTCAATTTTATGTCAAAATTGACGCTCGTATATGTCAGTCTCAAAGCACCTAAATGTACATGAATTTTTCTAAGTGTGCATGTATAGCGGTTGAGTGCTTTTGGCCGAAGTTATTGAAAAAGTTCGAAGCGCAACTCTGACGAAAGATAGTTCTACAACCGCAACAAAACTAACTACAGCGATGGACTCCCGGAGATTAGCGATATAACGCAGTTTTGATCCAGTCTGTAGGAAATCCTATACAACATGACAAAAATCCTATACAACGTCATTTGATTGCCGAGGAAGAGGTGAAAAGTCATGGATTTGATCGAATAGCTACGAGATTACTCGGCATACCAGAAAATGGGATGTACCAGGACAAGATTTTAAGCACACATTCTGGTATAATAAATTTACCTTAATACATCGAACAGGTCGCAATCGTTCAGTTCTTCAATAATCAGGATATCTTAATCCATAGGCAAATGGCAGACTGCTTCAACAGGTACACTTGGTCAAATAAATGTAAATGTAAATCTTTATAGACATACCTTAAATAAGCGGCATAAGTGACCTTAATTTACGTGATTTCTTAAATTTTCATGAACCATGAACCGAAAACATATTTTACATGTCGTGTCGTAAATTTCAAGTACTTCATTCATTGTTACTGATTGTGAAAAAAATTCAAATCTGTAATTTTACATCCTATTAGAGATAAATTTCTGAAGAAATGGTAGTAAATGTAGTGATTATTGACAAAAATGCAAATATTAACGAAAGATATTTATTTCTGCCTTTATATGTTTCCGCAAATATGCTTTGGTCAGGGCCCAGTTTGGTGAATTCATCTCCTTGGGTAAGAATTGGACATTGTTGGCTTTATACCAGGCTACCGTGTCCTTGGAGTAATGAACCGACGTCAAATCCGGCCAAAACAGTACTGAGGCGTCGTGTTTGCGGATCATGAGTAACAGACGCTTGTTTAAACACTCACACTCGTAAACATCGGTTGTCATTGTCTCCGTTGTCACAAACGGTTTGGAAAGCATATCACACTCAAATTTGGCCAAACCATCACTCCGATTTGGCTTCTTCTTATACGTCTTTAGACCCATTCTTGTCTTGGCCTGCTGGACGTTACTCTTCGAGGATCCCACTTTTTTAGCCACGTCTCGAACCGAAGCACTTTTCTTGCGAGCGAAAGCTTGCACGATTTTCCGGTCCAGATTTCGGTCAACAGAGTTCGGCTAACGTCCAGATTTGTGCTTGTCCTGGAAAGTTGCTTCATCACTTCTGAATCGCGTTTCGAACGATGCTTACTCGAGCAGGAACGAATATCTCGATACCTTAAATTGGTATGGATGATCCTGACATAAGAGATAAAATACCAAAAAAATGTTCCCACAATTCCATTCCCATACCAAATTATGATAATGCAATACCAAAACAATACCACACAGGTATTCTACCGTATGCGTGATAATGTTTGCACCATCGTACAAATAAGGTTCCCGTTTCACCTGTGCATACAATGCCTTGGTTTTCTTTGCATGCACGTAACCTATAGCTCATATCGTAGTAGGCTGTGTATAAAAGAAAATGATTTACTTAGTTTGACAGTTGCACCATGACGAAGTGGCATCGTATTCGTGATTTGTCCCACGCGCAAATGTCGCAAAAAGACATTTCAATCGCCGTGGGAATGTCCCGGTGGACCGTCAAAAGGGTTTTAGACCGAGAAAAGAAAGGATAACTATCCGCGAAGGTAGTCCGAGGTCACCTCGGGTTCCAAGGGTTATCGCTGCTATCAAAAGAAAGATTCGGGTGAATCCAGTGCGTTCAATATAGAAAATGGCAAAAGAACACGGGATAAGTGAAAAAAAATAACTCACATAATTACCAACCACATCCGGGAGCTACGAGACGAACGATGCAAGAAAATCTTGAACTTCCTTCAGCGAAAAAATCCGGTAATCATGTTCACCGACGACAGCATGTTTACCGTCGATCCCGTATCAAATTCCAGAACCGGCCAGTATATTAGTTCTCTTCCGGTAAAAGACATGGCCGACGAGCACAAGAACGTGTATCTGACCAAGCATTCTGCTAGCGTTATGGTGTTTGGATTGGTGGCTTCCGATGGCAAAAAAAATGGACCCGGTGTTCATTCCAGAAGGCGACAAAGTCAACACGGAGATCTACATCGGGATTTTAAGTAATTATACAGCAAAAAATTCTGAATTATAATTGTGATGCAAACATTCATTCACGTAAACTTGTATTTCATTTCATAAATGTCTCAGAACTTTACACGATTTATAATGTAAACTTAGATGATACGTAACGCTCCTTTTATGTGCATCTTATTAAACAGAAATTTACACAACTTTTTCGAACTGTGTATGTTCTTCCATGGATCGAAGAACACAGTACGGTCCGAAGCCAAATCAGTGCTAACATTTGAAAACGGCGCAAAAGCCATTTGTAAACAAATGGTTTGTGGGCCCTTTACTCGCTACCCGAAGAACGCCCACGCAAACCAACAGCATCGTCAGGAAGGGAAAAATTTCCCCTACCCGATGTTGCTGTTGTGTCGCGTGGGTGTACTTCAAGTAGTGAATAAAGGGCCCACAAACCATTTGTTTACAAATGGCTTTTGTGCCGTTTTCAAATGTTAGCACTGAAATGTTGTATTTCAACAAGATGGGGCTCCGTGCCACACCTCGAACCGCACTCAGAAGTGGTTGCAGGAACATCTTCCGTTCTGGGCGAAGGATATGTGGCTGCCATCAAACCCCGATCTTAATCCGCTGGATTACTCAATATGGCGCGTCATGAAGGCCAAGGCCTGTTCTAAACGCCACCGAGTACAGCAAGCCTCAGACAAACATTGACCAGACTACATTATTAGAACCTGCCGTGCATTCCGGAAGCGTGTGGAGGCCGTAATTGCAGCAAGTGGAAACTCGATTGATGATTAACACAGTTTGACCCTGAGAAACATCCCTCTTTTGAATAAATAAAAAAAAAACAAAAAAAAGGAAATTTTTGAGAATTTTTATTAATTTTGACATTGCTCAATTATCACGCATACGGTAAGGGTGGTAACTATATGCCTTGTATGAGGAATTGATTAGTGGGATATCTTGTTAATTAGATATCTTTGCTAAAACTGAATTGGAAGTGATAGAACGAGCAGTACGAGTGGCGTTCACTAAGCATCGTATGCGGGAATGCGACCTGAAAATTATCGAAGATAAAGTGGCATCTCGGAAGCTAAATGAGCTGCTTGGAACGCGTTCCTATCAATTGTAACAAGCACATGGCAAATGATCTCTTCTCAGAGACTGAAACATTCATGGAAATCATCCAGAATCGGGTCATCGTCATCATTAGCGGAAGAAGCGCATCCCGGTCATCACAACGATGTCTCTTTTTGTAAAGGGTGGAACGGTCAAAAACTGGTCGACTCATATTTGGCGATTTTTTTATATCGTACATTTATAAAACTTGAGCACCCCTCATTTTGTGTTGGCCAATTTCCATACAGTCCCAAAAAGGTCCCGAAAAACTACTTGGCTTGGAGGCGATTTGGACCTGTGGGCTGAATAGCGAAATTTTCGTGACAACTGGCATTTTTTCCCTTGATTTGTTTTCCGTCGATCTTATTATACGTGCTGAGCACCAATGCTACCGACGCCAGGGTAGCAGCTCCCACACATGTACCCTACCTATCGACCCATCAACTCATGAACCGGGGACCAACGGCTTTACTTCCCTTCCGAAGGAAGGCGTGATCAGAGATGTTATGCCTCAGAACATCCCGGCGGCAACGACTGGGATTGAACCCAGGCCTGCTGAGGTGAGAGGTAATCACGCTTACCACTACACTACCGGAGCCACTTGCATAGCTGGCATTGTCAACCAAGATATTTATGAAAATAAATTTTTGCAAAACCGATTGTTGACTTTTTCTAAGAAACACGGTTGTTCCGTGATTTTTTAGACCTCGCTTCCTGCCACTACGGGATAATGGTTCAAGAAAGGTATACCACCAACAACATGCAAGTCGTACCTAAGGACAAAAACACTCCAAACTCGCCGCAGCGGCACCCAATTGAAAAAAAAAAACAATATTGGTCAATCGTTATGCGGGACCTCAAGAAAACTCAGAAAACAGTTGGAAATGAGAAACACTTCAAATCAAATTGACGTTCAGCATCAAATAAGGTTGATACACCAGTGGTACACAATATGATAGACGGTGTGAAACGTAAAGCCAGACAGTTCGCATTTGGAAAATCGGAAGCCTAATCAAATAATTTTCGTATATTGTGAAGTCATTGAACTTCAAAAAGAAATAAAGTTTGATCATTTATACAATAACATAATCAGCGCGCACTTGATGCTAAATGACCTATTTTTGACCGTTCCACCCTTTAGCAACATCTTGCACTAAAGTACAAATTGAAGAACCAGTACGTACCCTGCTACAAATACCTGACAGTCCCAGATCTGGTAAAACAAGTTGCATAAAGCTGAACTGGGATTGCGAGATCCTAACGGATGTCTATGCTAATCACTATGACATTACGATTTACTTCCAAAATATGAAGCGGGCAACCTCCATCGTTATTTTTTCCTTGATTTGTTTTCCGTCGATCTTTTTTTCCGTACTGTGTATCAATGTTCCCGCGCCAGGGAGACAGCTCCCACACCTGGACCCTACCTATCGACCCATCAAATCATGGACTGGGGGCCAGCGGGATTAATGATTTTATGCCTCAGAAAATCCCGACGATGCCGACTAAGATTGAACTCAGGCCCTTTGAAGTGAGAGGCAATCACGCATACCACTACACCACCGGCGCTGCTAATCTCCATTGAAAGGGAAGTTTAGCCGTTGGTCCCGGCTCATGTGTTGATGGGTTTGATATCTATGACCCAGGTGTGTAGTCGCTTCCCTGGCATCGGTCATTAGAACTAGCTTGCGCAACAGAGACCGACGAAAAGTCTTGTACACTTAAACAACATTACCGAAGACACAAGCACCGCCTGGTGAGCCAATTCTGAACTGAACTGTCTACCGTTCAATAAATCTTGTAAACCTGAACAATAATTGCAAAGACAGCATCTTTCTATCTGGCCGGAATCTCACATTTGTACGATTCATTGAAGTCGGCAGTCGGCGGCAATTATGAAACGATTTACAGCACCAAGTGTAAATTGGTATGATTTTTTCAATGAATAAATCAAAATGCTCTCCTCATATGACTCCTTAAGGCACATTAAACGTTCATATATACAACCATAGAAGGAGAAAGTATGGTTCTACACAGTAGGAAATAATATTTTTGAAAGTAGAAAGCAATTAAAATTTTTGCTGGATACACTTCCAGAAGCTCATTGACATTCAAAAACACAGTTTAACAAGCAACATGACCTCAAATGATGAGATCGCAACCATCCAGTCATCAAAGTGAGAAACTGTCACGTTAAAACTTTATTACTCATAAATAAATTTCACAGAACGGTGTGATTCCCCAGTGTGCAACCAATCATAACTTTATTACGAGAGAGGAGCCACGTTACACAATCCAACCCCTATTACTGCATAGAGTTGCTAAGCTGCACACGGCTCTGAGGGAAATTATACACCATTTCTTCTTCGATTCCCCAAACAACTTTGAACATTTATTTAACTCTTGTTTCCCACCACCTTTACTCACTCCCTTCAGTCCCGTATAGTCCTCTCTCGTTGCAAAATTGTGCAAAATCATTTGCCTGCGCTTACCAGAATCCTGTGTTCCCTAGCAATGCAGAGGATTGGAGCAGAGCGACAGGAAGCGTTCCGGCAAGAATCTTGTTAGTTATAGTGCAAAGTTATTCCGGTGAGAGTAATTAGTCGGCTATGGCTTAACTCACTCACTCTTTCACACTGTCATGTGGCATCTTTTTACCCAAACTGTGAAAGTCTTCATCCTCTCAACTGTCATACTGATAGTTCAACACGAAGATGAATCCCAAAGCATTCGCTGCTACGACCCATCGACAATTACACTATGACAGATACACAACCCAGACGGGAGTATAATTGGCAAAAGAGTTATGATTACTTGGCCTTGGCAACGTGAAGATGAAGTTTTTGTATTGTATTTATTAGTGGAATAAATTAGTCTAACGTGAAGCGATCAATCAAAACGGTTTGCGAGCTGCCATAATTTAATATTGAATTGTTAAAAATGTTTTCAATTCATTTATTTGTAGACAACTGTGCTAGTTTTTCTATAGGATAATATCTAATTGCACAATGGTTAAGATATAAGTACATATTTTTTTTATTTCGTCTTTAGGCTCTGTTCCGCAATCGAATGTCAATCACCGACGGTTTGTCATTAATCTCCATCGCCAATCAAATACCGAGGAGTCGATGTCTACACCCGAAACCTATCAAACCCATCAACATGGGCTGGGACCCATGGCTTACTTCCCTTTCGAAGGAATACGTGACCAATGATTGTTTGGCCTCATATAAAGCCTAAAGACCTCGGCTGGGATAAACCCAGACACACACACTGTGGTCATAAAGCAGTCACGCATAACACTCAACAACTGGTGCCATCAGGCACATACTTAAGTTATCCTGATTATGATAATGATTCAGACAAAACAAAATATGTCTATGCATGTTCAATGCTTAACTTAGCTAAGACTGACTGCACATATCAATGGTTGCTGCTACATGATTGATCAGAATAATGGAAATTACACAATTAATAAAGTGTGCCGGTCAAGAGTAGCCTATGTTGTTTTGGGGACCGCGTTTACCACTGAGTTCCCATGAGATTTTGTTAATATGTAGGGTTCGTTGAATCAGAATTCACCTTGATAAGTGATGTGATCGTAGTTCTGATATAACGTATTGTTTTCCGAAATAAGTTTTGCGATCTTTATATGGCTGGTAGACAAATTATGCGACCCTATCAACTCAGTAATGTAAAGGAGCTTGAGATAAAACCCACGATCTTCTGCTCAGTAGGCAAAACATGTGAACTGACGTGGTGACATAAAGCTATTCATGTGGAAGGATGTACCGCATCAAGCATTCGTCATATTTTTTGGATAAAACATTTTTTGCAGTTTCGATCAAGTTTTGTCTCACTACCGATTATCTACGTACTGGCTAAGATAGGCACGCAAAATAAATGACATCAACTAAGGCTTACATAGAATGATATCCTCCCAAAGCTGAACCATGATTTTCAGGAACGGGCATTAGAGCACAAATGTTGCACACCATTTAAGCAGTATCGATCGAACTCTATTGCGTTTTCAAACTTTTTTCTCTCTTTTTAACAATTCGCTGGAAATCAAGCAACATCATGTAGGTCACAAACCTTTGCACAAAATGCCGTTGGGTGACATATCTGGGTGATAACAAACCCAGCCGACCCACCGTGACAAACGTCAAGTTTCCATCACCGCCCTCATGATCGTGTTTAGGACGACACGTACGATAACAAAAACTCGATTGCGGACAGCCCACCGAGTAGCATATGGAAATCAATATCAATGAAAATAAATTTAATAGAATATTTACCAACTGAAATGAACTCACCAAATCAATCCATCATCGATGTCTGGGAGCGAATTCCTGATGCTTCCACGTATATGTTCCGCTAACTACATACACGAGCATGTTTGTTGCATCTTTTATTATAAGAACACACCACACTTGCGACAACAAAGCCTGACTTGTCATCGTGTGTGATATGGCGAACATTATAGCTTATTTTCATGCTGTGATAATAAAATATTGACAAGCTGAGGGAAGACCCTGCAGTCAAGAGCTCAGCTTTTAATAGCTCTATACAAGAATACAGTGGTCGAGTGCAGGGAACTGGACGAGATCACAACAGAAGAGAAGCTGAAAAGTGCGCTGAATGTTCATTGAGATCTGGGATATGTACCGATGTAAATTTGAATGAGGAAGGCGTACGGCGGCATTCAAAAGGCGATACGATTTTTGACGGCTGCAGCGAAGTTTTTGGATGCAAAGTAAAAGTTGGATGGTCAGTGTGCACGATGAAAGATATCCATCGGCTTACCAAGCAAATGGAGAGACGTTTTAAGTGCATGGGCTACGTTCAACCGGTGAAGAACTGCAAAGGCTCTGACAGATCTAATCTGTGCAGGAAATGCGTAGACAAAGGTCACATCGCCAGAGATTGCACGAAGCAACCGAGGTGCCTGCTCTGCAAAAAGGAGGGCGGAAACGGACATAAGACGGAAGACTTCAACTGCCCAGCGTACAAAAAGGCGATGGTGGGCCAGAAGTACCTAATTTGAGCCAACCCAAATAAATCTCAATCATTGCGACTCTGCACAGCAACTTGTGTGGCGATTATAGCGGAACCGTACCGAATTCCTCGCGATAATGATAACAAGGTGGCTGATAGAGTTATGCGCAGATAACCCATTCAAGCAGTGGTTGCGAGCTAATACGAAAGTTGCGTGATCACCAATTTCAACGGGTTCTTCATATGCAGTTGCTACACACCCTCTAGATGGACGATGGAGCAGTTCCATCAGATGCTGGATGGACTTACCGAATAGCTAGTCGGACGAAGGCCTGTGGTCATCGGAGGAAACCTCAGTGCTGTAGGCAGTGGCGTGAGAAACCAGATGTATCAACGCAAGAAGTTACAGCCCACTGGAAGTTCTGGCAAAGCCGGAAGTTAGGCTGTGCAACGTAGGTACCGTCAGCACTTTTTGCAAATATGGCCGGGAATCCATTATCAACGTCACTTTCTGCAGTCCGTCGCGTTATCGCCGAAATGATCCCTATCGGCATAACCCTAGTGGAGCACAGCAAATGCTTTAAGCGGAAGGAAACCAGAGGAGTTCGGAAAATGGTGAAAGTGGAGTCTATAGTCAAGTGGTAGCAGGAGTAGGATCGTAGAACAGTTGATGGATTGTTCGGTTAATGCCGATTCATTCAACCTGGGTGGACAGGAAGTACAAAGAGGCAAACTTCCATCTAAAGCAATGCTTATCTGGTCATCGTTGCTTCAGTAAGTATCTGCATCGGTTCGGACATGCAAAGTCACCCTCTGTTAGGAGTGTGCAAATGTAGAGGAGACATCGAAGCACGTTGTCTATGACTGTCCTTGATTTGAAGCAGAGCGAAGGGAGATGGGTCAAGAGAAGGGCACCGGAAATGCTGTCAGCAAGGCAGTCGCTCAAATACTGTTAGTGGAGAAACGATCAGCGAGCTAGCAACGTCAGCTAGAGGTGAGATTGTGAGCAATGCATGAGAATCCACCCTCTCCCCCTGCTCCCACGTGGTCCCGGGGGTCCAGGATAGAAGATGTTTTTACTAGTTTGGCACTAACTAGTGAATTCTACACCGTGCATGGGTTATAGCAAAACAACATTGGCCAGCCTTTTGTATGTTTTTTCACCTTACTATGAAAAAAAACCGTCAGGTTTATTCTGATCTTCTCGAGCTGACGAGGTATGTTACACTTGGCCATCCGGGCCTCGGATTGAAAGTCGGTTTGCCAGCGGTGGTGTACTGGTATCTGGTCACTGGTGTCTGGTCACTGGTATCTGGTAAATCTCTGATCACGTCTTCCTGCGGAAGGGAAGTAACGCCGTTGGTCCTGGCCCATTTGTGTTGAGTGGATGCGATATCCTACGCAGGTGTGGAAAGCTGCCGTCCTGCACATTCGATTGCCGTCAATGGATGGCAATCGATGTCCGTCGGTGATTGGCACTAGATTGCGGAACAGAGACCGACGTTAAATAAAGGACAAAAAAGAAGTTAACAGTCGGTTTTCCATGCGGTATGTTTACCCTTTTTTGTAAAAATACTACAAAGGACTCCATTTTGCAAATGATGAAAAACCAGATTTAACTGATATGCTTATTTGAGAGCAGCCTTGAATTAGTAGTAAGTTGCTAATGGAAAAGGATGCTTTGTTGATTATTATTATTGTTATTATTATGCAGCCATTTCATAGCAAAACAATTGAGTGATTCTCAGAATTTCGTACAAATTGGTAGTTTTGTTCCTTATCGCAAAACATTAGACCCGTATTTTTTTTATTACAAGGGTGACCATTTCCATGTTAGAGTGGTCAAAAAAACCGTTTTTTTTTTTCCAAAAATTACTCTTTTCAAAAAACATTTACTGGGTCGATTTCAAAGATCAAAACATTAAATAAAAGTTAATCAAAAATAGTTTTTGGGAAAAAATAACGATATTTAAAAATTTGATTTTGTTTTGATAAACATTGATTGAATTTGTTTTTTATGGTTTTTATGGTTTGTTGATAGAGGCCGCTATGTGTTTTTATAGTTTAACATTTATTTATCACTAAATCAGAGGTGTGCTGTTATCAACTTTTGGTTTTTCACTCAATACTATTTTTTTAATAGCCTTGCATTTGATATTGTGATCTTTAAAATCGGCCCAGTGGTTCAAAAACTTTAAATTTTGTCTTTTAAAAAATCGATTTATTGGACCACCCTAACATGGAAATCATCACCCTAATGACAAATTTTTAAGAAATTCTGTGTTCCACTATATCGTTTTGCTGTGTAATAACTGACGGTGGATTGTAAAGAACTCTTTAATTCTTTATCCATGCAAAAACTCTTTATTAAGGGGAAGCTCACCGGCCCAAAAATAAAAAAATATTTTCGGTACGTTTTTATTTTTCTAAAAATATTGGGAAAAATTATCAAAAATCCACGAAAATCAGTTTCTTCCTTAGATTTTTGTCAAAAATTACAGGGGGAGGTAGCTTATCGATTCTTCCGGTTCGCCTCCTAGCATCGTGCTATAAGGTACCAGGCGATAACCAGGGTAGTTGATCGATAGCTCGATGACGTCATTTCGTTGGCGTCTGCAATGGGAAATTCTCATAGCAGGCGTTGACGATGGGACGTTGTCGAGTTGTTGAATAGCAACTATCGTGGTAACTCACCGATTACCTGTCGATCTGCCGAATTTGGAAAGACGTCTGCATTGAATTGTCTCATATAATAATATTCCGCCCACTATATCACAAGATATTGCGAGTAGCTGAGTGGAATGGAGATAAGTTAAGCATTGGGTACAGGACCAAGTCTCCCCTGGGTGGTGCCAGAAGATGAGCGCAATAGAATCATCAAGTTGCCATAAGGCACGGAATGAGACTATTGCATGGCTGGGTAGTCAAAGTCTTCCATTCGTTAGTCATTTCAGGTGGATTAGAACAGGTTTAGGTTTAGGGTGGGCGTTGGCCAGATTTGGATTTTTCAGATATAATCCTAAATAGTACCTAGATTATTTAATACACTAGTAACCTCAACTTCTGTCACAATGTTTCATTGTGACTAATCAACACTCAATGGGTAAAATATCAAATTTGCGGTAAATTTGAAAAAAAAAGGTAATTTGGAGTGTAGAGCGCACTGCCCACTGGACGATTCTGGGTTTATTTGATTGTACGTCATTTCCAAGTTATATATAGATACATTCATACCATTGGCATTTTGTATATTGCATATTACATTTTTTTGCTGTACACTACACCAGCCAGCAAAGTTCAACAATCCATCGTTGCTTATGCCTTTGTTGTCGTTTGGAACCAGTTTTGCGAGGTAGGCGACGATTGTGCGTATTTCTCGCGTAACTTTTGAAAAGGGCCTATTTATAGCCTGAACAATACGTAAAGAGCAAATTGAAACATTGAACGTCGCGTGAAAGTGGAACTTAATGAAGGCCTAAGTACTTTTTTGTAGTTTTTAGTTTTCGGATTTGAAAGATCGTCGGTTACAGTGGCCTGCTTACTGAGCAGAAAAACGCGGTCCCAGGTCCTTACATATCAAAGAGATTTATGGTAAAATCGCTTGTGTATCGTGTATTTTACGTAACTCGTTGTTGTCGTTGGTTCCGGGTTTGAATGGATACAAAAATTTGTGCAACGGTATTATGTGATATGAGGGGCTCGGTGGCCTTAGAGCAACCGTTTTTGCTTACTGAGCAGAACATCATGAGTCTAATCTCAGGCCCATCCACATTGAAGATTCGTCAATCGTTTTATTTGTTAATATGACTACATGGTAATAACAGCAACTCGGTGATTAAAAAGGTGCTCGTCTGCCTAGTGGTAAACGTTTTTGCTTACTGAGCAGAAGACCGTGGGTTTAGTCCCAAGCTCCTTCGCGTTATATGATCGTTAGGACATCAATTCAGCTTATCGTTTACCAAAACGAACCCTGCTGCAAACCCAAGCCTCTTATCCAACATCCCAGTGATTCCTCGTGGAAGTGCAGAGGTGTTCTCGGCTTCCATCAAAGCGAGTGTCATGTCAACACAATCCTTCCCATTCCTTTCTTGACCTGTGTTCGGGCGCGGCCGGCGCTGGTATTGCCTAATTTAAGATCACCAGTTTTTACACATTGAGGATGATTGCTAGTCCCAAGCATCGTCCATTGGTTCTCTGTGTAATTACAGCTGATCTGGCAATAACAGAGTAGCAACCGTGGGCGGTCAATCAAGCTCAAGCTCAAGCTCAAGCTTAGATTTTTGTCAAAAATTACATGCAAAAAAAATTTTTCTATCCCATCATGAAAAAAATTGGACTCTCAGAAAAACCGAAAAGTTGATGTTTTGTGGTTTTTTGAGTCCAACTTTATGCCATAATGACTTATAAAACATGTTTTTGCACGTGAATTTTCTTTGAAAAATTAGAAAAAATTTGATTTTTTTTTAGATATTTTCAATATTTTTAGAAAAATCAAAACGTAATTTTTTTTTTCGGAGCTGTCTGCTTCCCCACATTTCCACACCCTAGCACCCGGATGATCTGATTTAATGTTTATGATCATTATTTTGTGTCCATCCCAATTTTTCCCCATAGTTTGATAATAAAATAAATTTCTTTGTTCTTCAAGCTGTGTGGCTTACGTAAAGTAAAATGATGTAGAGCAACATGATGAGATGAAAACCACACACCTTCTCCATCACCTGCTTCTTTGTGCTTCTTCCTGTACATATATGAGGCACATCCTTGAGTACGAAAAAGCCGTTAACTCAGTTTTACTAAAAGAGTGTATAGCTTATCTCAGAGCACAATTCGTCCTCTTCGCACCATCAAAGAGAACCTTCATCTAACGACATCCAGTGGAGTGCGGTAAATATAGGAAAAAGCGTGTAACACACTGTTGATTCCGTACCACATCAAACCAAACAACTTTTCTTTTACTTCTTCAGTTGGCAGCACTAAACTCCATTAGATGCTATGTGCAATCAAACATCGTTAGGGGAAGTGGAGGAAGTTTTCTATTTACTTTTATTTTCGAACCACTCTGGGTACCGTAGCTCGGGGGTGAATTGATCAAAGAGGTGAAATTCATCATTATGGCACGCTGGATTGCGTACAATTTGCGGTGATTGATAGACGTCAAGTGCAATGGTAGGATGAGCATTAGGAAAGGAACAACAAAAGTCATGATGAGTATTTTCCTGCAGGTTTCAGGGTTAAATAAGATGCAGGTAACATTATTAAAAAAAAAAAACTACAAGGAACAGCCCTATGGGGTTGTACGCAATGGTGACGTAGGACTACGTGGTCTTATATAATAAATGGTAATGTGTATCTTTATTCAGCCATGTATTAATCTGAACCATATTTTAATTATTTTCCTTAACTCATTTTTATATTTTCATTTTCTGTTCTATTTACTATCGTACAGATTTGTCTGGAATCTGATGAAATATTGCTTGGAGCCAATGCCCATGATTGTGCTGGGTAATTAAAATGTTTATTCAACAGATTGCGTTCAACGTATCCACATCGTATAATGACCGCATCAAGCAGATCGCTCGTAAGTCCACCAGAGGAAAGGCTCCTCTCAAACAGATGGCCACCGGAGGAGTGAAGAAGTCTCATCGCTATTAGCCAGGAACTGTCGCTCTGCGTGAGATCCGTCGTTACCAGAAATCGACCGAGCTGCTAACTGCAAGTTGCCTTTCAAGCGTCTGGTCCGTGAAATCGCTCTTCAAGATCGATCTGCGCTTCCAGAGTTCGGCCGTTAATGGCCCCCCTGGAATTCAGCGAGGCCTATCTGGTCGGTCTGTTCGCCATCCACGCCAAGCGTGTCACAATTATTTTATGTTCCATTTTCGGTTTTCACAAAGTGTACCCCCATATAGAAATCACAGACGTCAAAACCGTACGGTCGTGTAGTGTAATGGATACAATCTCTTATACTTTTTGTCAACATTATTTTCATAAGGCAAATCTACTGATTTCTTATTGCGAACTTTGCTAATGCTGCTTTCGAACATTTAAAGTTCAATATCATCAAAACCTCTTTCACGTTGAAAATCGATTTGTGGCCCTGAAAAGGGCCGATTGATTGTTTGGATGGTACGAATCTACTTTGAGCTGGTGTACTTGGTGACGGCCTTGGTTCCTTCAGAGACAGCGTGCTTGGCCAACTCACCCGGCAGCAGCAGACGGACCGCAGTTTGGATTTCGCGGGACGTGATCGTCGAGCGTTTGTTGTATTGAGCCACGATGGGACGACTCAGCAGCAATACGTTCGAAGATGTCATTGACGAAGCTGTGCATGATGCTCATGGCCTTCGACGAGACTGCGGTGTCCGGGTGGACCTGCTTCAACACCTTGTAGATGTAGATGGCATAGCTTTTCTTCCTGCGCTGTCTCTTCTTCTTCTTCTCTCCCTTGACGATGACTTTCTGCGCCTTTCCAGACTTCTTAGCGGCCTCTCCACTGGTTTTCGGTCCAACATGAAATTTTTCACTTCGGAAGAGAATAACTGATAGTCGTTTCGACGGTGGTGTCTCGTTTTGTGCCCGTAGCATAAGTAGCGAAACTCCTCCCCTTTTCAGTATTTTGCTGTATGTATTGTTCCCTCCCTGTATTAATAATATGCTACTCGACGCAGGTATAAGTATACCCTCGACAAGTGAAATAAACCGACATCATCACTCTTTGCTCGACTGTTGAGCTGTTCAGTTCGTTTTCTTTTTCGCTCGAGTTCTCGCTTCGATTCGGTTTGTGCTGTCGCGTTGCACCGTGGAAGCGTTGCCACCTTCGCGTGTTCTGGCAAGTTTACTGCAACTTGCCAACACGAAACAAATGGTGCGTAAACGTACCAATGATTCAGCAGCGGGCCCTTCAAAGAAGGTGGTAATCCAGCACAGCGCGTCGCAGGATGACGCCGGAAAACGGGTACTGCAAGCCAACCAGTTTGCGATGCTCCCCGAAGAAAATGGCGATGGTGACGTCGTTCCCATCGCTGCAAGAGAGCGGATTCCCCCGCTTTTCACGCCGGAGAAGGATGTTGCCAAACTGCGTGCCGAACTGGAAAAACACAAGCTGCTGCCTCGCTTCAAGCTTTGCAGCATCGGCACCAAAATCATGTGCTCCAGCCTGGAGGAGTACAATCAAACAGGATGTTTCCTAAAGGAAAACAACGTTGACTTCTTCACGCACGATCTGCCATCGAGCAAGCCACTGAAGCTGGTATTGCGTGGATTACCGTCGTTCGAGGCGGCTGTGGTTAAATCCGAGCTGGAGCGGCTTGGGCTCAAACCTGAGGCGGTGTTCCCAATAAACCGGCGTTCCAACCACAACACCAGCTTCCGTGACCAGTTGTTCCTGGTGCACTTCACGAAGGGATCCACCAGTCTAGCGGCTCTGAGATCCAAAATCCGGGACCTGTTTCAGGTCATCAACAGTTGGGAGCATTACAAATCCCAACATCGTGATGTTACGCAGTGTATGAACTGCCTCTCCTACGGCCATGGCACCAAAAACTACCATATGAAGACTATCTGCGGCAAGTGCGCTGGAACTCACTTGACTGCGTCCTGTGAGCAAGATGATGACATCGAGCCAACGTGTGTCAACTGCGGTGGTAACCACCAAGCCTCCAATCGCGGATGTCGCAAGCGAGTGGAGTTCATCAATATCCGTCGGAAGGCTACGATCAATAATCAGCCCGGTCGCCTCCGTAATCATCGTTCGCCTCCTGCACGCACGGAAGTCCAGTACCCAGCTCTCCAGCCCCGTCGACATGTTCCGAACTTAGAACCACTTCCGCTCACCAACCAACAAGTCAAGCATGTGAGTATTCCTAACAATCGAACAGTCCAGAATCGTCTCGCTGCTGCTGCTGCCCAGCCAATGCCAGGCCCCTTCACCGCCCCTGGTTTATCATACGCTGGTGTTGTCTCAGGTGAGCCTGTCGACGATTCTCCGTTCACCTCGAAGGAACTTGTGACGCTCGTGGCCGAGGTCATCATCATCTTGCGCACCTGCAAGACTCGATCTGAACAGCTTCATGCTGCCCTGTCCCTTGTCACTAAGTATGGACCGTGAAGCCATCAAGATCGTAAATTGGAACGCTTGCTCCTTGAAGAGCAAAAACATCGAGTTTGTTGAGTTTCTCAATGAACGAAACATCGACATTGCCATCATAACTGAAACCCACCTGAAGCCTGAAACAAACGTCTACCTTCCCGATTTCCGGCTCGTGAGGCTAGATCGAACCAACTCTGGAGGAGGAGGAGTGGCTATTGCAATAAGGAGAAACATCTGCTGTCGACTGATGCCCAGCTTTCAGCTGAAGATCATCGAAGCCGTAGAGGTGGAAGTTTCTACTCCTATCGGCCCCATCACCATCGTCGCGGCTTACTGCCCCAAACAAGTCAACATCAGGGACGGATCGGCAGCAGATCTGCGACGAGATATTATCAAGCTAACACGACGACGGGAAAACTTTATCATCGCTGGCGACCTGAACGCCAAACATCAAGCTTGGGGCAACAATCGGCGCAATCAAAACGGCACCATCCTGAACAACGACCTGCAGGAAGCGCAGTACAACATCTTGAGTCCGGAAACTCCCACCCGGTTGAGTCGATCCGGTGTTCACGCTACCATCGATATCTTCATCAGCAACATGGGCAACAACATCGCTCAACCTATCACCTATCAGGAACTCAGCTCGGACCACTACCCGGTGGTGACTGAGGTGGGATCCTCCGTAAATCGATTTGAAGCTTTCCGGCGCAACTATCATCGTGTTGACTGGGGTCAGTTCCAACATTGCGTCGACACCGCTGTAGACTACGATGTCCAACCGGAATCGTCCGAAGATGTTAACCGGTGTCTGCGCTCCATCAATCAAGCAATTTCCCGGGCCAGGGAGCTACATGTGCCAGTATCCAGACAGGTGAGTAATACTCTGAACCTTGACAGGCCTACTAAAGACCTCATTAGACTCCGCAACACGATTCGTAGGCAGTACCCGCGTACTGGGCTGCCTAACCTGAAGACAAAATTGCAACCGTTTGAACAAAATCATCCAAGCCAGGATGGTGGATCTCAGAAATATCGATTTTGCAAACAAGATTCGCTCTCTCCCAGATTGTGCTAAGCCATTCTGGAAAATGGCAAAGATTTTGAAAAATAAGCCGAGGCCCATTCCTCCCCTTTCCTCTCCTAACCAAAATTCGGACCCATCTTTACTAATAACCCCATTTGAAAAGGCCAATGCTCTTGGACAACACTTTGTAAATTCACATAACCTTGGCCACGCCATGGTGAGTCCCCACGAGCCTGCAGTATCACAGGCAATGGCTAGTGTCGCTGTCACCCCCGTAGTTGTCCCTGACGAAAGTAGAATATCGGCTGATGAGGTGATAGCAGCGATTAAATCAACAAAGAACATGAAGGCCGCTGGTGTCGATGGACTGGTCAACCTCGAGCTGAAAAACTTGAGTGTTGACTTCTTCAAGCAGCTTGCAGTGGTCTTCAACAAGTGTTTAATGCTTGGCTACTTCCCTGCATGCTGGAAGTTAGCCAAAGTTATTCCAATTCACAAAACTGACAAAGACCCTACCAGTGCCAAAAGCTATCGCCCCATCAGCCTCTTGTCCTCCATCTCGAAGCTATTCGAAAAATTGATACTCAGCCGTCTGCTGGTGTTTTCAAATGATAATAACATCTTTCTCAAAGAGCAATTCGGGTTTAGAAAAGGCCACTCTACCATCCACCAACTCGCACGGGTTACTAACATCATCAAGCGGAACAAGTTCGTTTCCAATACATCTGCCATGGCATTGTTGGACGTCGAGAAGGCGTTCGACAATGTCTGGCATGATGGTCTAGTGTACAAGCTGCATCGATACAACTTTCCGATCTACCTCGTGAAGATCATCAAAAACTACTTGTCGGGCAGATCATTCCAGGTCTACTTGAACAATGTCTCCTCTGATACGTTCAACGTTGATGCAGGGGTCCCTCAAGGTAGCCTGCTTGGGCCTATCCTATTCAACATTTTCACGTCAGACGTTCCTCCCCTGCCGGGTGGTGGTATCCTGTCAATGTTCGCAGATGACACCTCCATCATCTATAAGGGTCGAGTGATCCGTGCTCTGGCGAGTAAACTACAATCAGGCCTGGATGTTTTGTCCGACTATTTTAAGAGCTGGAAGATTTGTATCAATGCAGCTAAAACACAAACCATTCTGTTTCCACATTCGTATTCACCTCGGCTTGTTCCGCCTGCTAACGTCAAGATCCATCTTGATAGCACTCCCATTGAATGGTCGAGTGATGTAGTCTACCTTGGTCTCACCCTCGATAGCAAATTGCTATTCCAATCCCATGTGGACAAGACATCCACCAAGTGTAACATCTTGATCAGGTCGCTCTACCCTCTGATAAACAGGAAGTCCACCCTGTCCCTCAAAAACAAGCTTGCTGTCCACAAGCAAATCATTCTGCCGGCTATTGAGTATGGTATGCCAATCTGGGAGAATTGTGCTAAGTGCCACCACTTAAATCTTCAGAGGATCCAAAACAAGATCCTCAGAATGATCCTTAACAGTCCACCGCGAACTCGTAATTCTGAGATTCACCACCTGGCCGGTCTTCAAACACTCGAGGAGCGAAAGACTTCAACGCTGGAAAGGTTCAGAGTCGCCTGTCTGCGATCAAACCACCAGATCATTCGTGATTTGGCAACCTAGTTTAAGTAGTTAGGTGCTCAAGTAGGTAGGTTATCAAATTTTTAAATTCAAACCAAAACAATCCCACAAAGGGTATCCTGTAAATTAGCGCTAAACGTAATCATCACATTAGAATAACCAATTAACTAGAACAAAGATGAAGAGCCAAAGGCTAACCAATTGAAATGTTAAATCAAATGTTGAAACATAAAACCCAGAAAATAAACGTAAATTTTACTACTACTGAAATAAACCGACCTATCTGGTCGGTCTGTTTGCCATTCACGCAAAGCGTGTCACAATTATGCCAATGGACATTCAGCTGGCTCTTCGTATTTGTGGTGAACGCTTTAAATTTCTCCGTCGAAATCTATCAAAACCGGCCCTTTTCAGAGCCACTAAAAGATTCCACATGAGAATTGGGAAGGAAATTTCTGCTGCTTACAACTGATCGTATCACAGTGAATCCTGAACTAAAATTTCAACCAGCAAGTGCCCTAGAACCAAAAGTGGTGCGATGCTATGACGATGACTGTAAGGGGTTTAGAAGCAGAAGGGTGAAAGCCAATTCTCTTTTTCGATTTCCACTTTTATGATGACCATGGCTTCCTATTTCGCACTATTCCTGCTATGCTCTTCTATCATCCAACGTATCAATGAATGTGTTTGCCGTCGAGTTAACGTTATCTGACCGTGTACTTCGTAGTTGCTCCTCCGTGAATGATCACAACTAATCCACTTGCACAGAGAACTACATAGATGGTGCATGGGATAAGCTTTCCATCTTCAATGTACATTACACATTAATTCAATCTATAGATCAATTCACAGCGCCGGCCACGTCCTCACGGTCTTTTGGGGAGGGAAGGATGATTAGTTCGACGTCCAATTGTTACTAGAGACCGAGAATACCTCTACATCTCCACGGCTGTCTCGGGAAGGATAGTTGTGTAAGTGAGGTAGGTTATTTTTAGATTAGGATTAACTGTGGTAAGTGATGCGATCGGTTAAAGCAGAATTTGTTTTTTTTTTATTTAAATCTAGTGGGGATAAAATAGGGCAAAGTGAAAAATTGCAAGGAAGGGGACAGGCCAGGATTGATCAGTAAGCAGAAACGGTGACCACTGAACTACCAAACCTCGTCGTAATGCTACATCGACATTTTTCGTCTACCTACTACTCTCTGACGTCTGTGCTGGGGAAGCAGCATATGCATGTACGTAATTGGTGGATTTGTTAGTTAATTCGACGCTTTTGGAAAATGCTGGACATTCACCACTTTTTCAATAGTTTCTTGTTTAAAATCAACATTCGGAAGCATTTTTATCGATGCGTAGCCATATTTCTGATCGATTGGTGATAAAATTATTGAAATTGGACCAGGGGCAGCTGAATTATTAACGTTCAAAATCTTTCTTAATTTGTTTCATGTTCCATTTTCGGTTTTCACAAAGTGTACCCCCATATAGAAATCAAAGACGTAGTCCTACATTAAAAAACGAGAAAATCAATTCAATCAAACGTTCTCTTCGTCGACTAGCTGATGTTTCGGTTTGAGAACACTTAATTTTACATAAATGTGTGTTTACGTTCTATGATTTACGTCCAATATGGATAACGTCTCATGTAAAAGTAGTTATTTCTAAGTGTGTAGGAATCGGTGCTAGATTTTACATCCCGTAGCGTACCACGAAAAGATGATCCACCCACGTTACGGGGCGATCACTCACTTACATCTCACCCATCCACCTCTCACGTCCTGACGTATTATTTACTTCACTTGTCATCACAATCATAGAACCGTCTCATTTTAACTTGACCATTCTATTCTTACACACCTAGACACAAAGACTTTTACACGGGACGTAATCCATATTGGACGTAAATCATGGAACGTAAACAATTATTTCATATAAAATTAAGTGTTTTCAAACCGAAACATAAGCAACTCGACGAAGAGTACGTTTGATTGAATTGATTTTCTCGTTTCTTTCAACTGATTCTAATGTCAAAAGGGCCGCTTACATATGTCGATCTCAGGAAACCGAAATTTACACGACTTTTTCGTATTGTGTAGTTTATCCAAAATAAAATGAAAAAGATTAACATAACGGACAAACTTTCACACACACTACAAAAAAGACATGTAAATTTCAGTGCCCGGAGACCGACACATGCAAGCGGCCCTTTTGACATAAGAATCAGTTGAAAAGGACGAGAAAATCAATTCAATCAAACGCGCTCTTCGTCGAGTTGCATATGTTTCATGTTTCATGTAGGGAAGATTACGGGTTCCCAATTTATTTATTTATTTATTTATTCGTCAATCAAAAACGTAGACTACATAATAATAACTACGCGATTAAAAGTGCACTTTTACGTTGTATTGTCTTGGAGCCTTCTGCGCACTGATTTCTTATGAACCAAGTTCGCCGAAGAAACCAAAACTATTTAACGTAAAAGCGCCCTTTTTTTAGCGTTTCCACACTTTTTGGCGCACTTATAATGAGCGCAATTCTTTATATTAGATTGACAATATGGTCCACTCGTTTGTTTTCTCACAACTTTCAGACAACATGACCACCCTTACATCATGAAAAAATTGTATTGTAAAAACTGTAGACTGATGCTGTAGACCGTAAATAAAGAAATGAAACCGATATAAAATAAAATTATCATGATCTTATGGGTGCTCACAAGTTTTGTCAGCATGCCAAATTTTGTTTAAATTTTTATTGTGTAAAAATTGCCATTCACACACTAGACTGGCTTATTTTCTACAGATTAACCCCTAGATTTGCTTCTTTAGGTGAGAAAACCACTATCCAAAAGTTTCAGCTCATTTGGTTGTACGAAGAGCTGGCACTTTTAGTTTGAATTTTGTAAATGGAATTTGGATAAAATGCATGATAAAATACACTCTATCGATCATAAAAAAGTTTCCTTATTCTCGATTTGATTCCGATTTTAAAAACTTTTAGCTCAATTAATGAGTATCAACTTTAATGAAGATTGCATATGACTCCAGTTAGTTTTAATGATAAGAGATGAACTAGCCTAAGGCTAAAAATCTCTTAAATAAAGTCTATAAAAAAAAGTTTTAGTGAGACATTCGTTTTTGAATGTATATAAGCATTTTGTATATGAAAATTTCTACCAAATCTCCTAGATTAACATTAAACAAAAAGCGCCAGCCCGTGTAACTTCAAAAAGAGCAGAAACATTCAGAGAGTGGTTATCGTACCAAAAAACACGAGTCTTGATATTGGCCTGTGGAAAATATTCAATGTACGAGCAGTATGCACATAATTAATTAATATCTCCATAATACTAACATGACAGCATCACGAATCTTCAGCAAAGTTGTTCTTTATAGTTTAAGCTAAGTGTGCTGAACTTCTGAGCTTAATCGAGTTTGCTGAACCAGTTCTATGCACGAAAGAGTGAAGGAATATTATTTATCTATACATTTCAACAAATACCCCCATATAAATATTAAACCAAAATTGCCAGCTCGTGTTCCGAATGAGCTGAAATTTACAAAGAGTGGCTTTCTCACCTAATGGCACAAATCTAGGGCATAACCCGTTGAAAAAAAAAACGATAAAAAAAATTCCCCCATATAAATGTGGACCAGTCTATTCACACACCCCTGGCTCTGGGATGATATCAAACGTTTGCTGCTAGATGGCTACATTTTTGACCGCTGCGTGATGCATGGAAAAGTGAAGAGTGGACAACGTATATTTCAAAAATTATATACTTGATTCCTCGGTTGATAAATGACAGCTTCAAGATGCCGTCTTTAACAGGATAATAGTGGGAAATATGATCGGATCCAACTAGAAAACAACGAGTATGGATTAAAAAATCATACAAATAAACAGAAACAACATATGTAGCCATGCTCACTAGCAATGATTTCAATTTGCCCCCATATGACGGTTCCCTTGAAACATGGCTATGTGTGGTCTAGCCATCATCTGGTAAACTACAAACCCTCAGCTTTCTGTTAAGTGTGGTTTTCATCTAAACCGTTTCTGCATCTTGATCCTTGCTTCGAACTGACGATACTGGAGGAACACAATATGGGGGTTATATCTTCAATCAGCTTCCGGTGGAAAATAAGACCAATGAATCCTTTGTGTACATCAACTTATTTCAACGTGATAATCTGCTCATAAATACATCACCTTTTGAGCTAGGAGGTTAATTCAAATTAAATTAATGAAGTATCTTGGTAGATTGACATTATAATTGATCATTAAATAATTTAGAGTATATGCAATAAAAACTTATCGCTTTTGATTACACACATTTTATTCGTAAGTTGCCATTTGATTTGCCTTAAAATAATATGTTTGGTAATCATCAAGAATTTCTCTTTTTTTGTATTGAAACAAAAATATAACTAAGTGTGAGGTTTTAATCCCATTTATCATCGACAATTTTCTTAAAGCAAATCGATAGCCGGCATGCACCCTATTTCTGCATAAAACATCAATCAAGATAGACCGCACTAGTTGAAAGTGGGATCAAGTAGAAATCCCTTTAACAGGAAGTAGTTTGCCCAATTGTCTTTTACCCTTAATGAAAGCGCTAAAAGGATACAAGTGCGAAAACATAAAAACAGCTTCCCAGCGTATGCGGCTTCTAGCTCTTAGTCTAACAGCTGTCAACCAAGCACTCAAGCCGTAACGTATATAGCAGTGCAATGTTCTCCTGGTCTCCGAGCACGGGCCAGCACCCCTTATTATTGTCTCATGGCCACCAACCGTAAAGTGCAATATATGTACATATGACAAGGTATATAGAACTACTGAGAAAAAGTATATGCAAGTAGTACTTACAGTGTATCTTCAGCTCTACTGGCTCACTCTGGGTCTCGCCACGGTCGTTAGCAGCGGAGCAAGCATACATGCCGGAATGGTAGCGTCCAACTCGTTGCAGCACTAGGGAACGCGTCGAAATAATCACCCCCGATGTCACATTCTGTGTCACTGGTAAACCCTTTCATTAGTTGATTCCAGCAGCATGCAGCAAGAGTCGAAGGGTTGATTTTTTTTTTGTTGCGTGCATGGGGCACCAACCATAGCCATTATTTTCAAGAGTTTTTTTTTCAACACCCATGAGTCGTTGAACATTTTACCAGTTGCGATTTCGAAGTTTTATCCGACCGTCGAGGTAGGTGGGTGGCATGAGAGCATTTTTTCATCCCACAAGAATGCATTTTGTGTGGCACCGGCGGTGAATGCATCCGTAAGGATCCGAAGAGCGTTAGGAAGAAGTTAATCCAGCCAGAAATTGTAAAATAGCATCCAGATGCAAAGAATGGTGAGAGAGAGATAGAGAGAGAGAAAAATAGAAATGAAATTACTTTGTTGAACTGTTGACCTGGATGTGAATGTGTTTTTATTTTACTGAAGTTTCCTGGAAACATCTAGAAGAAGTGTGGTTGAATGATGACCTATTTCAACGGTTTTTGTGTTGTAGATAACAAAATTGTTACTTCAATTTTGTTTCGCATGTTTACTAGAACGATTGATTAATAACTTTTGATTCTTTCAATATATATTAGGGTGGGTCATCATGATTATTTTTTCAGAACAAGACTTTTTTGGTTCCATTTAAGGTCCCAAACAGCTGAGCAAAATTTGAGGACGATTGTTTGTAACCCAGCGTTCCGCATTGCATTTGAAATTTGTTTGGAAATCAGTATGGGAAAACTAACTTTTTCGCATATTCTTTCCTAGAGACTACAATTTTGCTTGAACGATGCAACTAATCATAGTCCAGAAAGAGCCTGACATCTTTGCCCAAGAAAGATTGATGTTAGAATGTCTCTAAAAAAAGGTTTTAACTGTTCAATGATCGATGTTTCGGATTAAATGCAGAAAAAAAAGTTTTTCTGTCAACACTGCCGATGTAGCAATGAAATTCAGAAAGGGGTTTTGATCTAATTTCCGTCCTACTAAGCACAACCCGCGCTTTACCTTTCTTTTCTGAACAAGTTTAAACAAAAAAATGGAATATTTCTGTCAAAGATGACTTGTAAATTTATTCACCTTTCCATATGTACCATTGGATTTGATAAAGAGTCACAAATTGTTGAGATATTGTTTAAAATCAAATACTGCATCTTGATTCTAAATTCGTTCTACGAGTTTCAGAAACGCTATTAGATTTTCTTCGTCCTACGTAAAACGTAGAAAAAGGGGATTCGCTAAGAGCGCTTCTTTTATTTTGAGAACAATGAGCGTAAATATTCATACAATGCGCTCTAACAGGGTTTATGTTGTAGCTAATGAACTAACGCATCGGAACAAACCTATCATTGATTTCTGCACGGTGAAATCATTGATATTATTGATCTTTTTCTGATTTATAGAACGGAAATGGGCGATTACGACGACGTAGTGCTCTACCCTACCAACTGAAATAACTTTGGAGATTCTTATTTTATCGCTAGAGGAAATTCCCCTGCTCGAGAAGATGGAAAACTCCGCGTTATTTCAGTTTGTAACTACCATAAGCCCCCCTACTACGCTTATGTGATTGAGCAATTGTTTTTGAATATTTTGTCTTTACATACCAAATCGATAAGACAAGAAACTCCGGAGTTAGTTCAATTTAGAACTATACTTCCATTTATATGAGTGTGGGGGCTGGAAGAGGTTATAGTAAGCCCTTTTTCTTTCTAACTATGCATATGAGATAGAGCAGTTGGTCTTAAATAATTCATCTGACCATACCAACTCGATAAGGTATGAAATTCTGAAATTAATACCCCACAATATGGGTATTTTTGGAATCAGGGTGCCGTGTTGGGACGGGACCAGAAATCGATGTCTGATGCCATTTTGGAACTTAAGACGGTGGTTTCCGGATAGAGAAAAGCTTGTAAATTCTGTCAAATAACTCAAAATATGGGTATTTTTAGATTAGGGATGACGTGTAGGGACCGGAATTTTCCAACCCAATAAATTCCTAGACTGAACCGGGAATCGAACCCAGCCACCTCCAGCATGATCTTGCTTTGTAGCTGCGCCTTTACCAACTGAGCTAAGGGAGGCCTCTCAATGGCTGCTGGAAGTAAATTTGGCCAGCTTACGTAACAAGAGGAGATAATAGAAATTGTTATGCTATGTATGTACACTAACTCCAGATCTACACACTTAGAAAAAAATCATGTAAATTTAGGTGCTCTGAGACTGACATATACGAGCGTCAATTTTGACATACAATTGAGTCATAACAGACGCGCAATTCAACTCAATAAAATCTACTTTTCGTCGAGTAACAAACTTTTCAGTCTCGGAGCACTTAATTTTACATGAAATATTTGTTTACGCCTGATCCTTTATGTCAAAGATGGATTCCGTCACGTGTAACATTAGTTATTTCTAAGTGTATATCTGATGATTCCAATGACAATGACGAAGAATTCGCTCGTCATACTCGTGTGCTTGTTTATAAAAGTGAGTAGTTAAAAGAATAACTAACTCAAACAATGATTTTTTCCTGGAAATATTTAAAGTTTTCTTCTTTAATAGATTGATTAATTCCCCGGCATCATACATACTTAAGTTAAATTAACATTTCGAATAACATGAATAATGGAAAAAAATCAATAAACTACAAGAATCAGCTGATATCAGCAGCATAAATCCAAAACAATCTCCTGAAGTTCCATCATATTCACCGTATACATAAACTACAATCGATCACATGTTGCACTTGTAGATCTTGAGATCTTTACTCCATGGAATTTATGTATAACCTAGAATAAAAATGTATAAAAGCATTTATATGTTGAAGGTTAGTTTAAAACGAGTTCTTTTTAGGAAGTTAATCTCAAAAAAGAGTTTTTTTTTTCGCACATATTCGACTTAGGAAATGAAAATGGAGGTTTCAGTTAATTTGACAGTATTCCCCAGTTTTTCTGTAACCAAAAGCCACCATCTGGGATTTCAAAATGGCGTCAGATATGGATTACGTTTCCAACACGTCACCTTATTTTCAAAAATTCCCATATTGTGGGGTATTTAACAGTATGTCCCAGTTTTTCTGTAACCGGATGCCACCATTTTGGATTTCAAAATAACATCAAACATCGTTTTCCGGTTTCTACTTGTCACTCCGATTCCAAAAATACGAATATTGTGAGGGTTTTTTCATAATATTTTCAAAAAACTTTTTTTACGAAGTAAATCCCAATTAACGAGTTTTTTTATATACGAAGTAAATCCCAAATAACGCACTGATGCGATTTATGAACCCCCGGTTTGGTTCGGAAATGGAGGATCCAGTGTATAAACTATGCTTACTAGTTATTCCCTTCCTAGAATAAACGTTTAATAAAACATGAAATGAGACGCGTAAAATTCAGCATATTTGAAATTCTGTGTCAAAATTTCAGCTCAATTGATCATAACAGAACAAAGTCACAACGTGTCAAAATTGACTAGTTTGTATTTAAATCAGCCTTTGGCCAATCAATTTTGCACCGTAGTGTAGGTATCACGAGCTTGGTACCCAAATCACCTCTTTTTTAGCAATACGATGAAATAATTATGGAATTTCGGTTACAGACATGGCAACGAAATAAGGACAATGCATTATGGAAATGCGGTTCTTCGAATGCCATAACTATATAAATCGGGGAATACTCGCAAACTTTTATGATTGACACAACGGCTTTTGCACACTAATGCCGCTGCGAAGAAATTGAACAATATTGAAGGAATTTATATCTGTAAATGAAATCAATTCGTTTTTCTACAAAACTGGTTTGAATTTTTCTAATAAATTATCTTAAAGATCAATCAACTAGCTCAAACCTTTGTAGGGGTAAGTGGATGGACCACCATAACAATCATCAATTAAAAATCCATACCTTCGATGAAACAAGACAGCAAGCATATTTTCAGGGAGCAAATTGACAAAACTAACATTAAGCAGTGCTGCAAAATCTCGACAATACACTACGATATTCATAATAGAGCTAACAATCATCGTCAAGGCAAACCATTCCAATTGTCAGTGACTATGCTGTCACACTGTGCAGATTTTTTATAAGTTAAATTTTAAACGAAATTAAATGTCTTGAGCAAACAATTACATGGAGTCGTTAAAGAGCATCTTCGTTCTGAACTGCTTGAAAAACAATAATCTCTGTCATTGACGAAAAATTGAATGAGATTTTGACAAAGGTTTTTTTGAGGATCAAGTCTGTCAGTGACTATGTGATGAACAATGTTGTCAATATCGTGCGAAAGTCTATCAATGACAATGACAAATCTCAGCACTGAAACCAAGTGCAACATCTTGATAGGATCACTGTATCCACTCATTGATAAAAAGTCCAACCTGTCCCTGAAAAATAAGCTAGCTGTCTACAAACAAATAATCCTACCTGTATTGGGAATATGGGTCAATATAGGAGAGTTGTGCTAAATGCCATCACCATAATGATGATTCTAAACAGTGCTGTGGGTGCTGATCTATTTGCTTTTTGCCGAAGGAAGTGTTACTACTACCTAAAGCTACAACAAATTTAAACAGCACTTTTCAGTGCTCAGCCTGTAAAATTTCTACCTTGTTCAACTCTTATTCCTCTTCGATCCTTGTTTGGACCCTACCCGTGGTAATCCTTCTTGGATATCGATTTGGAAAATTCCTCTTCGATCCTTCAGATTCTTATAGTAATCTGCTTGGAAGTCGATTTGGTTAAAAATTTACCGCCGCCATGGCGCCTAAACGCAAAAGAAAGGGGCAAACACTTGATCCCCCTTCTGATGAAATTTATTTGAGTAATCAATTTGATTTGCTCATGGATGATGAGAATGATCCAAGACAAATTCTAGTAAACTTTCCCGGCTTAATGCCAAGAAGGAAAAGATTCCCCCTATTGTGATAACCACTTCCGATTTCCATGCTATTTGAATTTCGTGAAAGTTAAGTTTTCACTTCAAATTGGACGTCGGGGTGAATGCCGTGTATTGGCTGACACCTTGGACGGATTTAAATGTCTTCTCAAGTACCTTACTGAGAAGCAGCACAAATTTTTAACTTACGACATCAAAACTGAACGTGTGTTCAAGGTTGTCATGAATGGACTGCCCAGTGGTGAATCCCTGGATCAGATCAAAGATGAACTGGCAAAATTACTTGGAGTTGTGCCACTCCAAGTAATCAAAATGAAAATGAAATCCCGTCCTGGCGATTCGCGCAATGGTATTTCTAATGATTTTTATTTAGTTCACTTCAAGTCTAGTGAACTAAACAACCTTAAGGCCTTGGAAAAAGCTAGCCTTATGCTCCATGTCCAAGTGAAGTGGGAACACTTCAGGAAGACTGGAGGAAATTCCCAAAACCTCACCCAGTGCCAGGGATGGGGTCACGGAACTAAAAATTGCTACATGCCAGCTAAATGCATTAATTGTGGTGATTCTTCTTACGCAAAGGAAGTAAGATCCTAAGAAATTTAAATGTTCAAATTGTGGTGAAAACCACAAATCCAATTTTTGGTAACGTGTCCGACCAGGTACAAATTACTCTGCTGTTAACAACGGTCAGCGAGGAACAAATTCTATATTCGTACCCGTAGGTACAAATATCACCCCTGCTTCAAATTTTTTATCTATACCTACTCCCCTCGCTGCTAACAATGTTCAATGAGTTAATGGAGCTACCTATGCTGCTATTGCAACGGGTAGAAATCAAAATACTAACCAACGTAATTCTAACGGAAATTTTTACAATTTTGACTTAGGAAGCATTACTGCCCCTAAAATTGAATTTTTAGAGAAATCATTAATTGACATGATTTATGATATGCTTAAATCTAACTCCATGTTTGATACTTTTCAAACTGGAGTACAATTTGCAAACAATATTGTCATGATTTTAAAATTCAGTAATGGATTTTAAAGCAATTAATATTTTAAATTGGAATTCTCGATCTTTTAAAGATAATGAAGAAGAGCTATTTAACTTTTTGAGAGTTCATAACGTGCATATTGCCGTTATAACTGAAACGTTCCTTAAACCTGACCATAAGGTTAAGAAGGACGCAAATTATTTCATTTTAAGAAATGATCGTCTTGATGGACCCTGGGTGGCGTTGCCATCATTGTTCATAGACGAATCAAACATTAAATTCTTTTTTCATTTGAAACCAAAGTTTTTGAAACTTGGGAGTTTTTGTTGAAACAAAATTTGGACAACTTACGTTTGTAGCTGCCTATTTGCCATTCCAATGCGTAGGCCAGCAAAATAATTTTCTCAAGGGTGACCTTCAGAAATTTACCCGTCATAGGTCTAAATTCTTCATTATTGGTGATTTTAATGCAAAACACCGCTCATGGAATAATGCTCAAAGCAATTCCAATTGTAACATTCTGTTTGATGATTGTTCTGCAGGTTATTACACTATTCAATAATCAAACAGCCCAACATGCTTTTCTTCTGCAAGAAATCTCTCAACTATTGATTTGGTCTTAACTGATTCATGTCAACTTTATAGCCAATTGGTTACCCATGCTGACTTCGGTTCTGATCACCTTCCAGTAACTTTTGAAATAACCCAAGAAATAATTTGTAATCCCAACAGCTCTACTTTCAATTACCATAGAGCTGATTGGGAGCAATATCGAACATTTCTGGAATATAACTTCGATCCAAACATTCCTTTGCAAACCAAAGTTGAAATTAATTATCTCTGACTACTTCTATAGTTGAAGCAAGAGCTGCTTCAGTACCAAAATGCGAGGCTAAATTCGATTCAATTATAATAGACGACGATCTTAGTACTTCGAGAGTTCCCATAATATCATTCTCTGCTCGGGTACTGAACATACAACCATTAAAAGCAAATTTAAATGTAAATAAAAATCAATTTTAAACTGAAATGAAATTATAATTTTAATATTAAAATTATATTATGTTAGACTTTGCTCGGGTCACGACACTCAATGGCGTTGGTTTTGGTGATTCGTTTTAATGTTGACAGTCAGTGCTAGTTAGAAAAAAGGTGTGTGGCCGTCAACCAATGTTTTATGCTAGTGATACGTTTCAACAAGAATAACTCGTAAATAATCGGGAAATCTTTGCGTTTATAGTTATTTTCAGTTTCACCATATAACCTGCTAAGTGCCGCACCTCCTGGGTAACTGAGCTGGTTTAATTACACTCGAGATGATATAATAAAACTTTCTCTCCGTCTTTGGTCACGCCGGACTGATCTATGTTTCCTCTTTACAAATTGCAATTTATATTTAGATTCCTTTGAAATTGTTTGTCTGCGGAAGAACCGGAGCTTATGTGCAATAAATAAAACATCGAAGTGATATAATTCCACAAGGAATATATCTCACAAGAGAGCAGTAGTGCTTCCTGTAAAGCAAATAATACTTCAAAGGTTAGCTTACGATCATATTTAGGTGGAGTTGGTTAACGGTAAACAAATTGTCGAAGCATAATTCTTCACATCTTTATGTGCAGGTATTTTGTTAAAATCAGCCGTAGATTTAAGGAAAACCCGAATCATGAAATCATCTTTTACCAGGCAACAATGGAATAATTTGCAAGCTCTTCATTGATTAATTTTGTCATTTGTTCAACCAATTGCAGTTTTTAGGTGATAACTCCGAGTCTCAAACCCAAATCGTATTTTCTATTATTTGTTCAATATCTTCGAAAATATTAAACGGGTGCCTGATGTTTATGTTATGTTGGAAAGAGCATTAGTTTTTATTTTTCGTGGTTTTATTGACCAAGATCGGACTGGGGGTTCATGTCGTTAATAATTAACCTGGACAAGAGATTGTGTAGACACCGACTTTTGAAAGTTTTCAATTTATTGTTGCTTTTTTGCGGCTTAAGCGACGAAAAACAAATTTTCTTTTGCCACTTTTTATGTTTTATTGGTACCAGCATGACATTGCACTAGCATAATGCTCATTTTTAATAGGTTATTGCTCCTGAGCAAGCAGGTTTATTGGTAATTTTGCATGACACTATGAGAGTTTTCCATTCTTATAGTGAGCGTTTATTAGGCTGCCGTATGAAAACATTAGAAAACCGGGTAAGAAACATCATTTTGGAAAAGTGTCGATATGGGTCTTTAAAGAGATTATCACTTGAAATTGCATCACATTTTTCTCTCTCTCAACATTGACGAAATAAATCTTTTCATTCGTTTATAGAACAAAATACGGAGTGAGTAGAGAAAACTTTAGAAAATTGCAAACCAAAACAGTTTATTGACAAACATAAATCAGGTTTCGATTGTTGAAATGGTATTCAGATATTCAGCTAAGCAGTATTTTAATAAATATGAACATATGTTTAAATTTTGCCTGACGTTTCGGTGCTAATTAGCACCGAAATGTCAGGCAAAATGTGAACGTAAATTCAGATCCGTGCTGAACACCAATGCTACCGACGCCAGGGAGGTATCTCCCACACCTGGGCCCTACCTATCGACCCATCAACTCATGAACCGGGGAACAACGGCTTTACTTCCCTTCAGAAGGAAGGCGTTAACAAAGATTTTATGCCTCGGAACATCCCGGCGGCACCGATTGGGATTGAACGCAGGCCGGCTGGGATGAGAGGTAATCACGCTTACCACTACACCACCGGCGCCGCTGCACAATGATCTTTTCGGATTTAAATTTTCATCATTTTCATTATATTGCTTTGTACTTAATGATTCCAGGGCTTTCACTGCATGACCAACAACAGGTGGTAGGAATTTAATTAGTCAGGCAAAATTAAGATATATCTGGAACAAATGCATATCTATAATCTTGATTATATGTTCCTTTTCAAATATGTGTGGAATATTTTATCAGCAACAGCAGAGATCACGTCTAAGATTCTTTTTGATTTATCCATGCAATAGTTCACTCTTGTTTTGTTCACGAGAAATTATTGAAACGAATGCTGCTCTAGTTCGGTATAATAAATTCACACTGGAAAATTAAATTCCGCTTTACGTGAAGCAATTCTTAAACAGTATGTTCCACCCAAGTACGTAATGCATAAGAAGTTATGTATTTGCTTTAAATTTTCTACAACAAGGAAATGGAGGCAACAGAGCTTCAGCTACCCCCACAACCCACACAATCATGGTTTGAATCATTTAGCCATGTATTCCGTTGCCAGCCCGGGTAGGAAACTGGAGAGACGAGGATGAAATCTCTTTAAAACATCGGGCACCCGGGCTAAAGACTCACAGCCGCACGGTGTAGGTAGCATGGGAAGGAAACATATTAAAATCCCATTAAATTCACATCGAGAAAATATGATGCCATTATATTCCGTGGAGCAATTTATCTCTCTTAAGCTGATTTCATTCAATTTCGCATTCATCCCTCCGTGGCGCGTGATGACGAGCATCAGAACAGCGACGGCGGCAACAGCGACAACGGTGACGACTTATTCGTTGTCGACTTTGAGGCAAAAATGCCATCCCTTGTCTCTTTCACGCGACTAGCGATGAGCTGTTTCCCTAAACTTAGTTATAAATGGAAATCTTAACGCCGTTCAGCTGCTGCCAAGAAAAGCTGCCAGGAATCGGCACGTTGCTGCTCTCTGGACTGAGTCGTATCAAACATTTACTCAGTCCCTCGATGGAACGTTGTTGGTTTGCCGCTGGAGGCAGAGGCGTTGAATCAGACACAGCCCCCTTTTCATAGCATCTACCTACCTAGAGGGCTGATGGGAAACACGAAATGGGCAAGGAAAATTAAATGAATTATCTCGTCCACTGCTCTACATTTTCTCGTTACAGTCACTTAATCTACGTCAGGACGCGTCAAAGTCGCCACAGCCAGTTTCACTAGGGCAAAAAAGTAAAATAGAAGGAAGAGAAACTGACCTAGCTTGATCATCAGTGCATACTTACATCGTGAGACCATGTAATGCGGTGCTCCCTCGGATTTGCCTTAATGTGACACTCAAAGTAGACGTCATCGCCCTCCTTGATATCGTCCGGATTAAGCGTCGATCCGAGTGTCAGTGTCACTTGCGGTGGATCTGAGGAAAGGAATTGGCAAAAGTATTTCAATAACTGTGGGACAGTGACATTATGCGGTATTATCGAAACAAGTACATAAGTTTTAGATTTTACAGATGGAGCTCATATGGGAAATACCATAAACATGTTCTAAACCATTTAGCCTTATGCTTGATAAATGTGCCTCTACCGACTGAGCTGAGGAAGGCTAAAAAAGAATGAAGTACTTGCAGTCTAGAAAATCACTCGGTGGAACTCGGCAGTTAGGTTCTAGTTGCACATATATTAGCATTCAAGCACTTGATTATTTTAAAAAGTAGGACAGTGTAGTGACGTAGCACATAAGGTTCATTATTGTATAACGATGCTATAAAGCTATGCTGACCATGGAAGATGATGGGAGACACCAGTAGCTGAGATAGGAAAGTATAGATACGCCGCGATAATTTGTCACCTGATTACTGTTACCAGCAGTGTTCGGAAAATCATTCTCAAATCTCATTTATTGAGCCTTCCTGCGAGTATAAACTTGCAAGCGAATGAGGCAATCAAAATTTACGCTTGAGATTCTCATGTATATTCACGCACTCACACTCACAACGCCGACAAATTATTCCAGCTTTAAACTCATAAACACTACTCAAACGTCCATTGATTGCATGCTTATCTTTGCTCACCAAAATCGTACAACACGAACGAAGGTCACCGGTGAGACTATGATCGATTTACGGTGTGGTAAGATTGGGGCCCGATTATGCGATAAACTACCGCATCAAAACCATCAAACCACACAATCAAACACGACCCACCATGACTACCGTCAGTCTTTAACTACTGCCCGATGATCGTGTTAAGGACACACCTAACAACACATCAAAAACTAAACGGTCAAGTGCCAAGCTTACATGTTCAACCGCGACATTTATTTTCTTAACGAATCATGCTTCATGGCGTGATTATTGATGACAAACTTAAGTTCAACTCTCACATTGACAATGTCATCAAGAAAATTGCCAAGAAGTTTGGAATTCTATGTCGACTGAAAAACGATTTAACTATTGTCAGTAAAATACAGCTATACAAATCAATCATCTCTCCTCATCTGGACTTTTGTTCTTCCATTTTATATTTGGCCAATGCAACAATAATATCGAGATTATAGCGCTTGCAGAGTAAAATAATGCGTTTGATTTTGCGATGCAATAGATTCACTTCCTCAACTTTGATGCTAGACGCCTTACAATGGTTGTCGGTGAAGCAAAGAATTGTGAGGCATTCCACGAAGGTTCGCAAATCGATCCTGACCGATCATTTCCAATTGGGCTGAAACTTTGCACAGTTGTTCCTTTTTAGTAAAGGCGCCATTTTGTGCTCTCAGTTTTTCATATTGAATCACGACTCCTTTTTGGAAAGGGCCTGTGTAAAAATAGTACTAATGAGTTTAAAAATATATATTGCCGAAACGCTTTGTTCGATTGATTTGGTGTCTTCAGCAAAGTTGTAGATATTATTTTGGCAATTGTGTAAAAAATATAAACTGTAAAAAATTTCGTTTGTATCAATGAAAACAATTATATTTATTATTAAAAAGGTTTGAAAGGTTTTTAAGGTTTTGAAAATTTTCGTTTTAAGCCTCATTGAAGCTCATAATGTTTGCTACAAACTGGCAAAGTTTGGTGATGGTAAACTCAAATCTTCACGATTTTTACATTTTCATTAAAAACACATGCTTTTTAACCGTGTATATTTTTTCTAGAATCGCATTTTAATTTTGCACAACTTTCCCGAGGACACCATAGCAATCAAGCAAGCCGTTTTTGCAATGTATTAAAATGTTTATTTTATAAGCGCTTTTCTACACAGACCCTATTGGAAAAGTAAATGGGGTTCGCTATTACAATTTGTAATAGCGAATCCCGACTATTTTTTTATTTTCAAATTTCAACTTTAATCCACAAAATACAATTTTCTGCTCTTTTTTACTTTTTTTTATTCGGAAACCTTATGGACAGATGGTACATAATTTATTTTCATTGTAATACACTTACTTTCTATTTTTATTTACATCACTTCTTAAATACATTGAATATTTTGGCATCATTATCATTAGGGGCTGTTCATAAACTACGTAGACAGTTTTTTGGGATTCTTGACCCCCCCTCCCCCTGCGTAGACAATTGTCCATACAAAAATTTTAAAATTTGTATGGGCCGTGGATAGTTTTCAACCCCCCCCCCCTCTAAACTGTCTACGTAGTTTATGAACAGCCCCTTACAGCTTGAGTAACGTTTGGCTTTAATTTTATTTTCTGAAACAGGAATGAAAGAATGAAACTTTTGAGTTCCTTGAATTATTTTTGCATTATTATATTGCTCGTTGAGGTGTGAAGCCATACTTTCGTATTGCTCTGTTGTGGCAAAACTAAATGATAATTTTGTTAATTCTTCTTCTTTTCGATTATTTGCCCAATTATAAAGCTCTCTTGCATTTTTTATTGGATGTTCACGTTCAAACTGGCCAAACTTGCTCTAGAAGCCATGCGTTTTATTGTACCTCCAATAGCGTCACAAGGTCCTTTCCCATGTGATGTTGCAAAGAAATGCCATTCGGCTTCAATTCCATACTTTGATTTAAATTTACAAAGGCTAGCAAAAATTTTCCGGTTCTTGTACTGTGACGTGGCTCCATCGAACATAAAATAAATCTTGTTGATATTTTTACTTTGGTTAATGCCTAAAAAACATATCATTTTAGAAATAAATAAGTTAACAGCCACTGAGTCATGCCTTGACTCTTCAGAAATTATAATAAAACTTAAATGTTTAACTTGCATATTTTCTCTAAAATATATAACAAATGGATGAATGGCAGCTTGCTGGACATTTCAGCGATGAGACTGAACTTCATCCTGTAACACAAAGCTGTAGTTTTCGGAAAAATCGCCAGTAACTAAAAATTCACCTTCTTGCAAATTATTTCGTGTAGTTTTCAAAAAATTAGATTGCTGTGTTTTTATGAAATCAGGTGATATCAAACTTGTCAATTTCAAGCAGAAAACTGAAACAAACTCGTATGCAGGCTTTACAATAGTTTCTAAATCACATCTATCCGTGGTAACCCACTGTTCAAATGAAAGCTGATCAATGCATTTTTCCTCTAATTGTTTTAATAAAATGTTTTCTAATGCGGAAGAGTCTGGACAATCTTCACAACACCGTAGATAGCAATATGTTGTCTTGTTTTCACAGAGTAGGCTGTCAGTGAACGTTTTTACATCATTTAAATGATTAAGTTTTTTCAAACTGTGTAAAATTAGATTGATGTTTTCATGCGATGTGCACACGCACACATTGTGTGTTCCAGAGCTGGTTAAAAGTTTACATTGCTTAGGGCGGAGTTTTTCAAATGAAGAGAATCCAATTTTTACATTGCAGTGAATTTCATTGAATCGTTTATAAGCTTCTCTCAGAGTCATCATAAGTAATCTTTTTTGAATGGCTTGTAGTTTTCCTTCTTTCTGCACAGACACATAATTTTTTTGACCAGGCATTGCCCGGCTTATATCATCATCTTCAAAAAAATTTATGACTGCCAATTTTGTTTCATCACTTAAGGCTGTGCCATATTTTGCGGTTTTTGACGAATGACCTTCCTTTATCAACTTAGCCTCTGTTGCAATATATCTACTAGCATTAAATTGATCCATAACTTTTTGTGTTGACCATGAATAAGGCAATAACGATAAATTTAATAATTTTTCACTTCTTGCAGTGGATGCATTGGAAAACTTTTTTTTCATGTTTTCTAAAACTTCTTTGAGTTCATTCACTTCGTCAGCCTCAGGCTCGAAGTTGAAAAGATTCTTTCTAATACCTTCGTTGATTTCACGGTGCTTCTTTTCGAGGAAGTGGATGCTCGAGTGGATGTAGTTGAGTTTTCCCACGTCTATCGGGGATACCTGGATTCCTGCAATGCCTCGGTTGAATATCTCGATGTTGACTGGTTGAGTGAATTCTTGGTACGATTGAACTGAAGTAACTGATGTCATTGGTGGTACAGTTGTAAGACTTTCATAGCTCGGTACGACAGGTACTATCACTGTAGTTGGCATCTTTGAGCTTCCGGCAACATGCTGTTCCTCGTTTGTGATGAAAAGAGCTTGTTTATCAACACGAAGACGGCAGGACGTGCAAATGCGAAAACCAGTATTCAATCCTGATGCTTCAGAATATCCAATCGATTTTAATTTTTGGATGGTAATATTCGAAATATTCCTCAGCTCTTTCGAGCACTTGACTTCCTCGAACGGCCGAATGCACCTGATAAAACATGCTCGTTCACTCATGTTGCTTCCTGTATAAAAAAAAAATAAAAATAATAATATTTAAAAATGATTTCATTGAAATACAACTGACGGTTATGCTTACCTTTTAACCAAATGGTGTTACACTTTTTTCCTATGATTACTTTTTAAGATGTATGCGGTAAAAAGCAATCTTTGTGATCAACTGCTTGTTTTCACCATTAAAACTCATTTAAGTATCCGATCGATAGGTACAATTTCTACATTAGGTACAGACAGATGTTTTTGGTGTTCACTACTACAGTGTTGAGTATTTGACTTATTACCGTTAAGATCACTAATACAACTATGCAAAATTGAAGATAATTAAAAAAAAAATTAAAAAATCGTCAATTTGAATGGAATTGCTCCTTCAGTAAGGGTCGCTGGTTTGAACATCATATCACTTTTATTTAGTTCTAACTCAATACTCATCAAATGAATTTTTTAGTTTTGTTAGTAACGATACCTTTTCATGGTATCAGATGTAATGAATCCTAACTTTTCAATAGGGCCTGTGTAGAAAAACACTAATGAAATAAACATACCTATATTGCAAAAACGGCTTGCTTGATTGCTATGGTGTCTTGGAGAAAGTTGGCAAAATTAAAATGCAATTATTGAAAAAATATACACGGTTGAAAAACATGTGTTTTTAATGAAAATGTAAAATCGTGAAATTTTCAAAAAATCATAAATTTTACTTACCATCACCAAACTTTGCCAGTTTGTAGCAAACATTATGAGCTCCAATGAGGCTTAAAACGAAAATTTTTGAGAAATCAACTTTTTTAATAGCAAATATATATTTTTTTCATTGAAACAAACGAAATTTTTTACAGTGTATATTTTCAACATTATTGCCAAAATAATATCTACAACTTTGCTGTAGACACCAAATCAATCCAACAAACCGTTTCAGCAAAATATATTTTTTAACTCATTAGTACTATTTTTACACAGGCCCTGTTAGAAAAGTAGTCGTGATTCAATTTGAAGAACTGATAACACAAATTGTCTTCTTTGCTAAAAAAGAACAACTGTGGAAATTTTCATCAAAATCGGAGCCAACAAATTAAAAAAAAAATTAAAAATTCGTCAATCTGTAGAGAATTGTTCTTGTATATTTGACTATGGTGTTTATTTTTGAAGTAGTTAACGGTTTGCTGCCTCGATATTTGTGTGATCGAATTGAAAGATGAAGTGGCTTTCATAGATATAATACTAGAAACGTGGTTGAAATAAGAACACCACATTTCTTGACTTGTGCATAGCAAAATTCATTATACTATAAAGGAATAAATGTTTTCAATTCAATGCCTAGACATATAAAACGTTCAGCAACACTTAGAGAATTTAAAAGACACTGGATTTCACACGTTAAAACTGTCTTTTGAACAGTTATCCAGTGATTTTTTAATGAATTGACAAATTATGTATCTTGACGAAGTTATCTCTAACGGATTAATTCATATGGATACCTGTCATAACGACTTTTAATAATTATTGTAGCACTGCAAAAACTATTTCTGTTCGCCATGCTGGATTTTTAACATTTGATTTAATAGTAGCAGATTTAAAAAAAAGTAGTCTTCAAAGGTTTGAGCCTCGCGTGCGAAAACTATGAAAGCGAACGCACGCACAAAACAGATAGCAAACTTAAAACCAAGGTTGCAAAGACTCATTTCAGCTAGAATAATGTTTTTCGGAATAATAAAACCAAAAGATGGTATGATGGCATGTTTTACTTGTAACACACAAGAAGAGGTTACAAAGTATGCGTTGGAAACATAAAACCTGTAAATTTTGCTTTCTATGAGTCACAATCAGCGATTTGCTAATCGCTGAGTGAGTGAGTGAGTGAGTGAGAGAGTTTGTGAAAAATCGCTGATTGTGACTCTCATGAAGTGAAATAAACAGGTTTAATATGTCAAACACATTCTTTGCAACCTCTTCTTGTATCCTACCAATTCAAAATTTGATCATGGCATCTAATTATTTCATAATTTAGAAAAACATTGTTTTAGCTGAAATGAGTCTTTGCAACCTTGCTTAAAACACAACCGTATCCGAAGGGGTTCGAAACTGCAATTACAAGCCTGAAAATTAAATTTTGCCAAAATTCAAAGTATTAGAGCGAGAAGATAAAGTATCGATGACACAGTTTCACATGTGCATCCCTAGATAGTTTGTATATGAGAGAGAATCTCTCCCGCCGGTCCACTCTTGATCCCTATGTATATACAGCTGACGATGGATTGCTAACGATCGGGTCAGCTGTGTGGCACATAGGTACGTAGATAGAAAATATCAGTTACAATAAACCGTCGCGGAGGAAACATCTCCTTAGTAATTTCGTACTCTAATAAATGTATTTTTGTGTTCGCGTAATAAAAGGTGTTTGTATGTAAACCGCGAGTTCTTTTATGTGTGTCCGAAAGATTTCCCGCGACGGGCGCGAACACAAAGGATTTTAATTATTTTTCCAAGCAAAAATTGTGTTTCAATATGTTTTTTTTTTTTAACTTTCTCTCTAACTATGACCATTGCAGGCATTTTTCAGTTGCCCTAGATAAAAAGACAACATTAGAAACGAGCTAAAATCTGTCGAACGATGCACTTAAATTTAAAGTTTAGAAGATACTGAGAAGCAAAACACACATGGTCGAAAGCAGGCTTGCTTCCACTTATTTGCTATAAAAAACGAATTTTGGATAATGACATGTTATAAAGATAATTTGGACTTGTTAGATACAAGAAGAGGATGAAAAGCATGGGTTTGACACATAAAACCTGTCAAATTCGCTTTCAGATAGTCATAATCAGTGATTTTACGACTCGCGAGCGCTCACTCTGAGTGAACGCTCACGAATCATAAAATCGCTGATTGTGAAACTCTGAAAGTTAAAAGGACAGGTTTCATGTGTCATACACTTACCTTACAAACTCTTCTTTTAAGTTACAAATAAAAAAACATCATAATAACATCTAATGACTTTATAATTCTGAAAAACATTTTTTTATAGCAAGTGAGTGGAAGCAACTCTGGTCGGAAGGACACGTGTGTATGTTAAAATTTTGCAATAAAAACCAATAGCAACCGGTGAGAACAGAAGTTTTCATCAAACCATCTCAGGATGATTCTTCAGCTTCTGTCTTCTCAGGGAAGATTTGAGTCCCCCAGAAGTTGTTAACGACATCCTCTGAAAGTTTTTCCAGACCGAGATTTGATATTATTTCGAACAGTTTTACTTACATCTCACTTTTTGGCAGAAGCGTAAAAAAGTGGGTATTTTGTTTTCGCAAAATTGAATATATTTGTTGTTCTGTGGTGGAGGTTTCAGCTCAATAAGGGAATACATCTACAGCATGTCAAAATTTATCATTTTGATTGAAAATTGGCATGCGCTGCTATTATATCGAACAGCAGTGTATATGTAATACAGTACTTTCTCATTTTTGTTAGCATCCTTTTTAAAAATATTTTAAACTATTTCTTAAAACCATTGATTTCAGTGGCTTTATTACAACAAAGGTCAACATAAAGATCCATTTTGATGTGAAATATTTAGAAACAAGGTTATGTTGAAATAAATAAAGATTAAAGTCTGATGAGGAGAGAAACTTACATAATTGGGTATGCACCGTATTTTAATAAAGAAATATAGAATGAATGAAGGTCCAAAGTGAAAATGCATCCCTGATTGAAAATAAATAAAATGGTATGCAATGTGATAAATACATTGGGTAGAAGCACCCTGCATGTGTCACGACTGCAAAAATGGAACTGAGTGGGTTTCATTGAGATTTTTGATTATTATTTAATTAAATGTATGTCCATACTTACACATAACATTCATGATGACCGAGTCCTCAAGCACGTAGCTTTGCAGTCTAGGATTAGAACCCTCACACTTAAGGATAGTTCCATCGTCATCCGGCTTGGGTTGAAAGATAAGCACCGACGTCACTATTGAACTGTTGGTCAGTGTCTCAATCTGTAAATTGGTAAAGGTTCAAACAACGGTAGTAGTCAGAATTAGCAGAGTTGAAATCAAGCTTTTGTGGTTGGATTGACGAGGTTTTGAAAAGAACATTGGTTTGTCTGCACAGACATAAATCTTGAACGAATGTTTTAGATGGTCAAAGGGAAGATATGGGAGTAAAGGGTATGGATAGCTTGTGAGCACCTACTTTTCCCTTGGTATAGAGACGGTTGTTTTGCATCCATCTAATCTCGGTATCCGGCACTGATCCTTTCACATCACAAGATAAGCTGTACTCTTGGTCTGATATTAATTGTTTAGGTTTGGACGACAGAGAAGTTGATTCTGGTTTTACTGTGGATTGTATACAAGAGAGAAACAACAATACAGAAATCAGTCTATACTGCAACGTAGGGATATTATGATGAAGGGTGAATTGAAAATCAAGTGCCATAAAGGGATTTGTTCTGAATTTGTTTCATTGATTTTTTGTCTTTCGGTGGTGTGTCATGTGCTATGCAAGAATAAATAATGTCTCTGGGGTTGATGTGATATTCAAGCTTACAACAAGCATATCAGACATGCTTTCGATCATTTTAGCATTGTATAGACACGAAAGAATGTCTAGAGCTCTAAATAGTAGTTTCCATTGGAAATGTGTGGATGATTGCACCGATACATTGAACATATTTCGTTGTTAATATTGAATTGAAAGTGTGTTTGAGTTGTCACTTCAAGTGTCATTATTCAATCAATGTATATGGTGGTGACCCCGGTGTAGTGATTAGCATCCATGCCTCTAACGCCAAAGCCACAAGTTCAAATCTAACCCCTTGGACTAGTCACGAATGACCCAATAGCGTTAAAGTGACCATAATAATAATAAAAACAAATAAAAAAATATATATATGGATATGAAAGTGCTTCATTTTTCTCCTCCAGTTTGATTCACACCTTAAAAATACGAACCTGTTCATAAAATACTTAAGACTGATGAAGGTTTAGAGTGTGAACGAGTTACCCAAGCAACACAGAAAACATCTCAATTCTGTTATTTTTTTATTTAAGTTGCCAGAAATTCCTTGAATGGTACAGGAAATACATCTTGATACGACAAAGTTTCAACTTTGTTGCTTCATTTACTTTAGGTCACAATAATGAAACTAAACTGTTTCAATGTACTGCTTGGATGACCTGTCAAATCATGCCTCAAATGGGAGGAGCAAACATGTTACACTCAAATTGGTATGAAGTTATATGCTACGTGATATAGTACGAAACACTTGGGCAACAAATCTAACTTGTGTTGCGTTTGTTAAAGGAGAGTTCCATAAAACATTATGTTTCTTTAAACTTTGGTGCAACAGAGTGTGAACTATATGTTTTTTGTACCTATTGAGTAACTGTTTCGAAATGTTAATAAAAAGTCGACGAACCAAGATGTGTTGAAGAACCTATTTGAAATCTTGTTCCAATTAAGCGTTTGAATCTACAATTTTTAAAACTTCGTTTTGCAATCAACTGAATCAAGTTGTCACTGTGAAGGTTTGTTGTAACCATCTAGTATCTACAATGGCTCAAATATGTCTTTTCACTTTGATGTTGTAAAATATTTTTGGACAACATTGGTAAAAGCGGATAAATCGTTATGCATGTGCTAACATCTGCATAGGAAATGGAAGACCACGACGAGGACGATAGGATTACGGATGGCGGGGGACGATGGTGACTAAAAACGATGCCAACAGCGGCTGGCGTGGCCGTAGTCTATCAACGAACCGGGTGTTCCAAAGGGTTAAATAGAACGGTGAGAAGCCTGAGGTGACGATGGATTGGTTGTTGCATGAGCTGGGGTCAGCAAATATGTTGATACCGCCTAACGGAGATGTGGCCGTTGAGGATCCGTTAGAGGCGGAGCTCGTATTTGCCGGAGCTGCTGGAAAACTGGAAACGGCACCAAATAGCGGGTGGATTGCCAGAACTAGTGGCTTATAATGCCAAAACCTGATGACTGCTGGCGGAGAAGCTACACCGATGTCGCTACCACTTGATGTCACATTGCTACTGACAAGTGACGTTTAAAGCACGCACATACTCAACAAATTCTATGATTGTTGAAACTACGCATTTGCTACTTATTTTCAACATAACTGGAACATGGATACCATCGATAATGGTGCAGTTATGTTGACAAATCGTTGCGGTGTTGTTGAAGTTCAATATAAATAAATAATTCTAATATCCACTCATCTGCAACGTAAAAAATACTTGTTGTAAACTTTTTATGATGTCTTGAAAAATAGCTACATTATTGTAATGTACTGTTTAACATGTTTGCAACAGTTCAGTGAGCTGGATTTTATATGGATGAACCGTACACTACCGCCCGAAGTTATGTTGCTATAATGGAGAACGTTCACAAATATTCCAAACATTAAAAAATTAAATCAATTCAGAATTTTACACTTGTAAAAGATTATGAGAGGGTGTTTGATGTGTTATCGGTGCAGGACATTAAAAAAACTATATTAAGTTCTCCATTTTGGCTGACCCTATTTTCTTATGGTGTATTGTTGTTCAGGTGAAGACTTTGATTTGTATTTTGTCAAAATTTTTAAAGAAATCTTTGCTTTAGAATTATAAGCTATTTTTTAAAAGATCAGTGAATGATGACTAGATGATTATGATTACGGTCTGCGTAATCGACGTAGTGAAGTCGCTTCAATTTTCGACCAATAAACTGGTAGTTTGAATCCTTAGGGTTTGAAGTATGAACTCTAAGCGTTGAAATATCGATCCCATTCACTAATTATTGGATAGTAATATTATGATCGACCAAGCGGTCAAAAAGCAAGGATTTATGTAATGACCAGAAATTGATGATACGCAGCAGCTAGCTGGTATATTTATTTGGAGTTGAATGTTTGTTTCTTATTTCCGGGAGTTATACGAGTCCCACAACTGATCTCCAACGACCGTCTTCGGAATCCGTAACCGCTCAAGTTTTCTCATTTTTTTTTAGAGAATATTGATTTTTCAGACATCATCGCACAAAGATGGACTCAAAACCGCAGAAAATCCACCGTTCGGTTTTGTTTGGAGTCCAACTTTCTTCGATGAGATTGAAAGCGTATGAGCGTAGTTACATGATAATTTTCTATGAAATCTTTGGAAAAAATGATTTTCTTGCATTATTATTATCTTTTCCAACATTTGGGATCACCACAAATTTAGTAATGGAATGGGGAAAGAGGGGGGTTGACATTTTCATTCATAAAATTTAGCAGGTGGAAAACATAATTTTATCTTAAGCGATTTAATGCCAAAACACCTCCAAATACATTAAATGAGCAAATGTATATAACAATTTACCCGAATCGATATCTACCGATCTTCTGAAAATTTTAAAACCTTAGAAAGACTTTCGGGGGAAGGGTTGCAAACTGCAAATTTAACAGAGTCTTACAAGGACGGGAGGGGGATTTTATGATCATTCAAAAACCCTTACATAATTTGTGGATGGCTTCCTATTAGTAAAATCAAAACGCACCGAAAAAAAATTTTAATCGGTAAATTTCGTTTGATTTTCAAACCCCCAATGTCAAAAATTTACACTTTTTCAGTTCATAATATTTTCAGAATCAAATGATTTTTTTAAATACTGCAATGCTCATCAAAACTTGAGAAGTTTGCGGTTCTATTGCAATGGATAGATACAAATATTCTGTTAAAAAATGACGAAATTATGAAAATGTTAGCATTTTTCAGTAATCGACAGTGGGGGTTTGCGAGTTTAAGTCATTCATTCCAATTGGTCTACTGGCTTTTTTAAATTGTTTTTATTTCATTTATTTATTTACTTATTGATTGATTAATGTTTGATATTGATAAAAATTTATACCATTTATTTTATTTAAAAAAAATATCTGTTTAAGTTTAAATATATGCATAAAATACTTCTTCAAATTAGTTTTTAAGCATTTTTATGTTCAATAAACTTTCTGGCAGCTAAAAATTTAAAATTAATAGGATCGATCGGTACTGCATAAAAAACGCTTTTTTGGTTTAAAAAAGCTGATCACTTATTAGGTCTTGTTTGATTGTTACTTGTATTGTATTTATTTTAAATTAACTATGCTGATTAGAATTCAGGTGATCGGCTCACAACAGAGCACTGCCTTGCCTTAGAGCGCCGAAAAACTGCCTGAGTTCATTATGTAGAGTGACTACTTCACCACCGGCACCGCTAGTTTACATTGTTTTATTTTGTTATTTTTTTTTATTAAAATCACTATAACTCTCTTAAGGCATTCGTGACTTGTCCAGAACGAGATTTAAAATATAAGACAAGACGTTTAATCATGCTAGAACTTTTCGATTTATTTGTGTATGAAGTTGTATGTTTCCTTACAATAATAAAATAGAATGCTCCATGCAAATATGTTTAGTTGAGCTTGGTATATCACAACTATCACAAAAGATCCATGTGTTGGTGGCAGTGATTATGACCCGAGCAAAGGGGGAAGAATGACAATTGTCGTTAGTTGATTTTGGAAGATTTGGTTGAAACAGAACCATGTACTAATATTAATCAACGTCTGTTCAATTTTCACACTGCCGTACTCTAGTGGAACTATCAATCCATCCACTTCAGAACTTTCTCTAGCTAATAAGCACTAAATTTTCACGTTGAATTAGCCCACTGGAACCTCCATTTACAAACCAAACCGGGGGTTTCGAATTAGTGCTTAAAAACTCGTTATTTGGGATTTAAACGTTAAAAGAGGTTCTTGAAAATATTGTAAAATAGCCCACAATTTGGTATTTTTGGAACGGGAGTGACAAGTAGGATATGTCTGACACCATTTTGTAATCCAAGATGGCGGCTATCGGTTTCCGAAAAACTGAGAAGTACTATCAAATACCCCATTGCCCGTATCGTGGGTAGATCCCCTTTTCGTGGTACGTTACGGGATGTAAGATCTACCACCGAATCTTAGTCCTCACTACTTCAAACTAGGGGTACAGGAATTTCCAGTGATCAAAGGAACACATATTAGTTCTTGATACTTGTTATGCCTTGGTGATAATGACAAGACTCAGCTTTGTCCACCGAAAATGATCTTGAAACAAGGAAAACATGAGTTAGTTAGTCTTCATCTATGAGATTCCTAATCTTCTATTGGTTGTTCCCTAGGTTTGAAGTGGTTAAGACTAGGGTTCTGATGCATGGTCATTATCGGTGTCGTTCCTTAATTTTGTTGCTAAGGAATCCAATTTTGACTGACAGAGGGGCGCGCCTTTGGAGGGTGTTCCAACACTCCGAAGGGTATAAATAGCGGAACCTTTCAATTAGAGTCGGATCCTTGCGATTAATGCAAGAATGACAACTGTTTAAAAATATCGAATACTTCATCATTTCTCAATAGTGATGAAGTAATACGACATGCACTAAACTAAGGACACGGTATAAACTACAATAGATCAAATTACTGGTAGCAGTGGTGTTAGGTCCCGAACAGAGGAAAAAGATACCCCACAACATGGGTATTTTTTTAATCGGGGAGCCTTGTAGGAACCGGAAATCAAAACCTGACGCCATTTTGAAATTCAATACAGTTTCAGAAAATCAAAAAAATAGTGTTAAATTCCCCATAATATGGGTATTTTTAGAATCGGGGTGTTAGAACCGGAAATCCATATCTGACGCCATTTTGAAATCAAAGATGGCGGCATCCTGTTACAGAAGAACTGAAAAATACTGTCAAATACAATTTGAGTATTTTTGGAATCAGAGTGACGTATAAAGACTGGAGACCCATGTCTGACGGAATTTTGAAATTCAAGATGGTGGCTTCCGATTACACATTTTTTTTTAAATCTGCTAAATACCCCAAAATATGAATGTTTTTGTAATCGGGGTGACGTTTTTTCAGTCCTTATACGTCCACGTCCAATTACAATAATTTTAATAATTTACATTTTATTTTTATTAATATAATGAAAGGAGGAGCAAAACTAATCTTGCAGTCATACGTCAAAAATGCGGTCGTGCTTTGGACACAAACCTTAACTTTTTTCATATAGGGGAATTTACGTATTCTCGTCAATCTAAGCAGTGTCCGCACTTCTATTAGCGTCACGCACATATATGACGTGTCTGTTAGTTTACATTCATCTGCTGCTTGCTTCTCTATCCATTCTAATCGACAGAATTCTTCAAAACTGTTTGAAAGGGTTTTTACAACGCTCCAAACTTCTCAGGTGAGTGTGACTATTGTCGGCAGCCTCGTTTTCTTCGGCAACCTTCCCATTAGAACTGCGTGTTAACCAGCTGTTCTATTATCGGCAACTTGAAATCAACCCCATTTTAGAGTACGTATGCTTCATTTGAATACAAATCTGGCATAACAGGACTGCTCAGACGTACACATACAATCAGATTGAAGCTGAAAGACTAAAGAATCGTTTGGATGCATTCAGGGAAGTGTGTTGATGGGAAAACATAGTGAAATTAACGTTTAAATTTTGGTTGCCGAAAACAGTCAATGGGTGCCGAAGCCGACATTTACCCTACATTGTACGAATTTTAACACATTTTATTTGTGACTTGTTCGTGATGAAATTTGAACTGGTGACTTTGGCGTTAAAGGTATAGATATTAACAGAATCCGGACTGCCTGCATAACCAATCTGGCTTTGTTCTTAGCTTTCAAACATTTTACCGCCATGTAAAAAAAAAATTATCAATTAAAATAGATTGATTTAAAATGATTGACTGTATCGGTAAGTCGATAATTTAAATCAAATAAGGATTAATTCAATGTGAACATTTCTTTCAGTAAGCATTTCAATACCAGTCAAAAGATAAATATTTCATTAAAAAAAATTACACATTTAATGGTGATTATGTTACTGATGTTATTTAGCTAACTAAATATATTATTGAAATGTTTAACCTTTATGTGCGTGAGGCATTTTTTAATTTTTCTTCACCGTGTTATTCAAATGCGAAGTACTTTGGTACCCCGTCATGCACATAACGATTAAATGAATTGAATCTAGGATTTTTTAATATGGGAAGATTTTTGAATTGTTTAAAATTTGTTTCCTATTGCTGCTTTTTAAATTTTCTTTTATATTAATAAAAAAAAGCAGCAATAGAACATTTGAAATTTCAAAAAGAATATTGTTTGTGGTCGGTTAGTAATATTTGCAATTTTTAATTTACGGAATTTTTCAATTATTTCGTTGACTATTTTTATAAATTTAAGTGAACAATGCAAATTATTTAGGTGCCATTTATATCTTCACCCACGAAAAACGGAAATGTTCTATCAGTTTTGGTACTGCAGGAGAGGTAAAGTTATTTATTACGATACCTTAATGTGTGCCGTAATATTGGTCTACTCTCAATACTTACGCAGCATCTCCACCCGGACACTCCGTTCTGCCGGTGGCACTAGGATCGTGTTGGACGCCTGACATTTGTACGTGTTGTTCAGCGCTGCACGCGTTATTTTGTGTATCTCCAAGCGATTCACAGTCACATGGCGTCCCATCGATACACCGCCACCTGTTTGCATTACCACATCGCCGTTGAGCCATGTTACGGTAGGTTCCGGACGACCTGAAATGAGTCAACAAAATTCGAGAGAAAAAAAACTAGTCAGACAAACGGCACCTGGTTAGCAACGGTTTGGCAAAAAAAAAAAATCCGCTCATACATGCTCCGGGCAGCAAACGGAATCAACATGATAACGATGATGTTGAGTATTTGAGTTGGAATGGCAGAGTCCACCAGAGAAAGGGTAAGATAGGAATAGTGGTTTGGTTTGAGTCGGAGCAAAAAATACAACTTCCGCTAAATTGCAGGTAGAACATTCGCCCCTGAACTGCTAGGGACCATTCGTTCGTTCGGATGTCCGTACTACGAGATTCCGGAGCTGTGTTTCTGATGGCCAAAGGAATTTATGATTTAAAAACTTCCGGCAAAAACGATTCCATTCTTGATCGCTTAATGAAAGCAACGATAAGCACTTTTAGAGGTGAGCTCCGAGCGGTTGCACATAGCAGAGAGAAAATGTTTGCGGTTTTTTTCAGGCTTGAGCTTAACCTGTGCTGCTCGAAACTGCTGTGAAGAAACTGAGTTATGATATCAGTCTCAAAAATATTTGGGATTTTAAACATTTTTGAGAACTCGTACTTAGGTAGCATGTCAACAAATTATTTCTATGTCGTGCTTCACGCCACACTTTGTTGTTTTGCATTTCATCCATCCACGTGACGTTCATGTTATCTTTAGTTTACAGTTCGTTTCATGATGTGAATAATATTTTACCATTTTCATAAAAGGAGAATTCGTGAAGCACATCGTAAGTGTGTAGGCCCTCGTAACTGCGTAAACTTCATTATACTTCAATGGTATCATTTACGATGCGCTACGTGAATACCACTTATGTTTACTCAAGTGTTTACGGTTTAAGTCAGAAAATGTTCACATGTTAAATAAAATAAATTTGCTGCTAGTATTTTAAAATAATGTTCCAGTCGAGGCAAATACGTGGAAAGAATACTTAATCGATGATATTACGATGATATGTACGTGATGATTTCTTAAAACCCTTGTATATGTTCCTTACAACAAACGCAATTACAGAACTTACAATGGACTGTAAAGTACAAGCAAATGTTTCTTGAATGGATATTTTCTAATAAAACCTTCACGAGATGATTTTCTAGTCACAGTACATTTGGGAAAACAACCTTGGTGTGAAAATTTAGCTGATAAAATGGACTTCCAACGAATACATTACATAATCTGATCATGCGGTGAAAAATTACAAATTATGTGTACTTGTTATGCAAATCGGAATGTTTTGTTTTTTTGTTTATCCTGGTCCGACATCCCTCAGGATTGCACCTGCATCACAATGTTACGCCAATTTACTCGGTACGTGGCTGCTTGTCTCCAATTTCTTGACCGTCCCACACTTCCAAGATCCTGCTCCACTTGATCTAACCACCTTGCTCGCTGTGCTCATCTTTGTCTTGTACCGGCCGGATTCGAGGCAAACACTATTTTTGCGTGATTGTTGTCTGGCATTCTTAAAACGTGTCCCACCCAGCTTTCGCAACTTTCTGGATACAGGGTTCGCCATAGAGTTGCGCCGGCTCGTGGTTCATCCTTCGCCTCCATACACCATTCTCACATACCCCGCCAAAGATGGTCCTAAGCACTCGAGCATCGTCCACGTCTCGTGCCCGTAGGGAACTAATCGGCGTCTTGTACATGGTAAATTTAGTACGGAAGTGAAGTTTATCAGACCTCAGGGTCTTGTGGAGTCCGTAGTAAGCATGACTTCCGGCAATAATACGCCGACGAATTTCTCTGCTGCAGTTGTTATCCTACGTCACCAATGATCCGAGGTACACAAATTCATCCACCACCTCGAACTCATCTCCATCGATTGTCACGCTTCTGCCTATGCGAGCCCTATCCCACTCGGTTCCTCCAGCTAACAGATACTTTGTCTTCGACGTATTCACCTTTAATCCAACCTTCTCTGCTTCACGTTTCAGCCTGGTGTACTGCTCCGCCACGGCCTGACACGTTCTTCCAACAATTTCCACGTCGTCAGCAAAGCAGATGAACTGGCTGGACTTATTGTAGATCGTGCACCGCTTGTTAAAGACCCTCGCTTTGTCAAAATCCTTTGCGAGTTTCAAACGAGTCCGATAACGCGCCCGATATCTTCACGCAGCACTGTACACCATCCATCGTAGCCCTGATCAGTCTGGTCAGCTTCCCGGGAAAGCCGTTCTCGTTCATAATCTTCCATAGCTCTTCACGGTCAATAGTATCATAAGCGGCCTTGAAATCGATGAATAGGTGGTGCGTAGGGACTTGATATTCACAACACTTTTGAAGGATCTGCCACAACGTAAAGATTTGGTCCGTTGTCGATCGCCCGTCCGCAAAACCGGCTTGATAACTCCCCACAAATCTGCTTGCTAGCGGTGATAAACGGCAAAAGATGATCTGGGAAAGCACTTTGTAGGCCGCGTTAAGAATAGTGATCGCTCGATAGTTCTCACATTCTAGTTTGTCGCCTTTTTTATATACTGGACATATTACTCCCTCTTTCCACTCCTCCGGTAGCTGTTCTGTATCCCAGATCCTAACTATCAGTCGGAGCAGACAAGTGGCCAACTTATCCGGGCCCATTTTGTTAAGTTCCGCTCCGATACCATCTTTTCCAGCTGCTTTGTTGATCTTAAGTGGTCGGATAGCATCCTTAACTTCACCTATCGTGGGAGCTGGCATGTCCCCCTTATCCGCTGTACCGACGAAGCCATTCCTCCTGCCGCCTTGGTCCTCCTCCTCTGTGCCGTTCAGATGTTCATCGTAGTGCTGCTTCCACCTTTCAATAACCTCCAGTGAATCCAAACACATAAAGCAACCAACGATACAGACAAAACGGTTGCTACGACTACCATGACAAACTCGCTCTGTAACATAGCTCGATCCGACTGTTACAAGGATAATGATATATTGCTTGCCTGCTTTGTTGCAATATACACGGATGAGGACATAGCTAGATATGAATCGAGAAAAGACATAACAAAAAAATCCCATTAACACACGTGCATCATCTTCGCCTTTGCTTCGTGAAGCAGCTTGTCATGAAAAAAAAACTATTATATCACTATTGCTTTACATTTCTGACATAGCGTTATTATTCGGTTCGTTGATCGCTTGTCATTTTGTCATTTTGTCATATTTTTGATTCCTTGATCACCTCACGTTCGTCCGTTAAGATACCCCTTCCCTATCCCGACACATTTCGGCTCGCGGCACAAAGCCTTGGCGCGATGCGTTGAGTTTCTTGTAGAACTTGCGTGTTTCTTGAGAACGATACAGCCATTTCTTCGCACTCCAGCTCTTCCAGGCGGCGCTTCTTATCCCTGAAAAGATGGGTTTGCTGCCTTCGCTTCTGTTTATATCGCTCCACATTATGACGGGTTCCTTGCTGCAGCATCGGCGCCCGCGCTGCGTTCTTCTCGTCCAAAACCGTCTGACACTCTTCGTCGAACCAATCGTTCCGTCGATTCCGCACCACAAACGCCTTCAGCAGCGCGGTCTTCAAGAGGGGCTTCGGTGAGCTCTCCCGCATCTGGCAACGCTGCGTCGAGGCATTGCACGTACTCAGTTGCGACTTCGGGCAGCTTCAGTTGCTTCAGATTGTACTGTGGTGGTCGTCAGTACCGAATGTTGTTGGCAACGGAAAGTTTTTGGCACACCTTGACCATTAGAAGGTAGTGGTCCGAAACGATATGTGCGCCGCGATAGGTCCTGACGTCGATAATGTCCCTAATGTATTAGATTATTGTAATGTATGTATGTAATGTATTATGTGTTTTTGTTGTTTAGTGATTACATTCATATACACATGATCAGTATGCGACCATTTGACCAACTGAATGAAATATTGCAACCATGGTTGCTTCAACTCACTTTGCTATACATCATGTTTTGCACAGAAGTATGAAATTATTAAATATTATATTGCTATTGTGTAATTGTAAGTTACAAGAAAAGGTAAGCGGCGCCGGTGGTGTAGTGGTAAGCGTGATTACCTCTCACTCCAGCAGGACTGGGTTCAATCCCAGTCGGCGCTGCCGGGATGTTCTGAGGCATAACATCTCTGATCACGCCTTCCTTCGGAAGGGAAGTAAATCCGTTGGACCCTGGTTCATGAGTTGATGGGTCGATAGGTAGGTCCCAAGTGTGGGAGCTTCCTTCCTGGCGTCGGTAGCATTGGTGCTAGAAGAGGTTGTAAAGTTTGTGTTTGACACGGTAGCGAGCGTTTTGCAATCCTTCAATTTCAGTGTCCTATATGAAATTCCACAATTATCAGTTGAGAGCTTTCTATGCGAAACAATGCATGAATTGGTATATTGTGTAGAAAGCACAATGATACTCTATGCCTAGGGAGGTCGAGAACGTTTTCAACCCGAAAGATATTCTACACTAGCCGAGAATTGAACCCGCCGTCTCCGGTTAGGTAATACCGTGCCTTTACTGACTAGACTATCTGATTCCCCACACATGAAACCTGTCAATATAGCTTTTAGAGAGCCATAATCATCGGTTATATGATTCGTCAGCCTTAGCTCACAATGAGCGCTAAGGAATCAGAAAATCACTGATTGTGACTCTTTGTAAGTAAAATTTAACCAATCGCGTATTGTAACATATTTGTGCAAACTTTAATCATAACATTTAATCATAACATTTAATGATAACATAATTCCATAAAAAATGTTCTGTAGCAAAGTAAATGGAAGTAACCTTGGCTGCAATCATAAGCAGTACAAATTTAGGAAAGATATGAAAAAATGTTTCAAAGACTTGTTTTTTTTCCAAAAGGTAAAGTCGAACCTTCAAATAAACGAATGAAATAATAGGTAAGCCGTCATACAGCAGCTTTCAGTTTAAATTTTGCCCTTTAGTTCCTGGCAAAAAATATTTCACCTTGTTTTCCGTGTGAAATTAATGAGCTCATTGATCATGCATTTTACATAATACAGACGGAAAAACAATGCTACGTTTTGCGGTAAACGACTTCCATCGGGAAATTCCCAATTAGACAGTAAAATAAACGCAAACTCATGGAAAACCGTTCCATATTTTTCAATTATTATTATTGTTTTCAATTAATAATTCATGAAACATAACTAACCTGTCACTCATTCGTCTTTTTACCTGTAGTGCTTGTTTTTTTGTAGGCAGGCCCGTGCCGAAGGCTCAACAAAAGTGCATTTCAAATGTGTTCTGCTCTCGACAGTAGTCCGAAAGGTACACGCTGAGCCTTTCACGTATTTTGATTATTTTCTGGCATTTTCCATTTTCCGTATTGGTGGAAAACTTGCACGTCGTGCCTTGGCACTGTGGTGGGATGTGCCTACATACATTCACACGGTATTACCGTGCACATAGAAGGGTGTGCAGCTTAATTCTATTTGGATACCTAATGCTAGTTAGTAAAACTTTGCGGCAAATCGGATCTACCCTACAACCAACAGTGACTGTGTGCCTCACAGTTCTGATCCATCCATCGGGCGTACATCAACGAAGCAGTGGAATTTTCGATAGGTCTCTTCGTGTTTTCTATTTTGCGGTAATAGAATTGAAATTGCATCCACACAACTGGATCACATCCGCTTCATATTTGTTTTGAATAGCGTTATCCACAATTCAAAATGTTTCGTACCATTCACTTGTAGGTACCCTTTTTTGCAGAGTTGGCAGGTTTTTGCTGAGGTGAAGCACTTTTGCCGCTTCTATTTAGTACAGTGGAGCTCTTTTCATGAGCCTTTCCCCTAAAGCATACATCCGTTCAACCAAGAGTGGATTTTACGCTGGTCTTGGTGCAACAGCACCAACCTGATACTAGTAATATATTATACAGGAGCGAATTATTTAACGTTTACCCTGGCAAATCTCATTTTAGACTTGCACATCATAGATTGCAAATTTGAACCGAGTAATGCGTTACCCCTCGTTACCTAATGCGTTACCACGGTGAAATGATTAGTATTTGTGTAATCCCTGTCACGTTGCGCATATCCATGCCTAATGCATAAGCAAAACTAATTATTCCATCAACTTATTATTAAAAACGATGTTGCTCCAAATACATAGCGTTGTTTAAGTTTTCATTGTGAGGCAACAGTAATTGGAGAAGATAAACAAACATAAAACAAATTAAGTAATCATAACGCAAACTACCGAAGTGCAAAGTATCATATCCGGAGTGATTTGAAATTTGAGCGAAATTGCTTTTGTAAAAAAAAACGCGTCAATCGCCGATTTTTCGTGAATAAAAGCTTAATCTCGCTATGCCATGAAACCTCATAATGTTATTAGTTTTCGAAATTGAGCTTTCATTCGGGAGAAAGCAGCGATTGACGTGTTTGTTTAAAAATGCAATTACTCTCAAATCACTCTGGATATAGAGTTATGTGGGGCAAAAGATAAAACAGACTCTGATTAAAATATATATATATATATATATATATATATATATATATATATATATATATATATATATATATATATATTCCTCAACACTCCACGCATTTGGAATCAATCTATTTCCATTCACAGGATCCCTAATTCAAGGTTAACCACTTTCTCTTACAGAGCATTGATAAGTTTTTTGCTTATTCATATCTAGAACGATTATTTCGGACGAGTGTTCATAATGTTCTCCCAAAGTTCTCAAGCTGTATGACTATTTCTGAGAAGATTTGCCACTACTAATCTTTAAATGCCCCAGGATAGTGTGAAGGACATACAGAAACCACATGTTTGTGCCCAGATATTGTCGAAAAAGGAAATTGTAATTTTCCACAATAAATGCAATAAGGTCGCATGTTGTTTTCGAGGCTTTTGCCACATTCTGGACCATTTATGCTTTTTCAAAGTAAAAACATGCTTTTAGACATTTGTGAATGATTACATGGGTTTGGAAGATGACTCGAACTTTTACCCCACTGACTTGAAATATGCCCCACCATAGGAAATTTCTGCTTTCTTATGAACTATCAAAAGTCTGATATTCAAAAAAAAAACATCTTCAAGAGAAACGCAAACATATCCTTTAAAAAAATTAGAACAACTGTCAAAACTTTGAGTTTTATTTTGCACGTGGCCGTACACGGTACCGTTTAAAAAAAAAACATGTAAATTTATACGCACACATAGTTCACGCTACACTTGCCGTCATTTTCACGATATTTCATTAAATTTATCCGTGAAAATGAATAAATAACTTAGGGACATATAATGAGACCTGGTTTTGTTGTGCCCTTTCGACTGCAATTGGCTTATGTTTTTGGTTGTTGGTTATACTTTAAATCAGATTTTTGTTTTGTTTTAATGATGACCGCGTGTTGAAAAATCTAAAGATTTTCCTAAGCCATAGTTTTGTGAGATCTTTCTAATGACAAATCAACTAGAAATGCTTATTTTCAAATGTAACTTCATAAAGGAGATGGCTCTAATGTTGGTGTATGGATCCAAAGATTCTTAAATGTTCTTCAATTTTTCGTAGAATAATGCGTCATCTGGACAATACAAATAGATATTTGTGGTTGCTGATGAAACATTTTCAATACATGCGTACATTCGGAATGTATGTATGGACCCATTATTAGGGACCCGACTAAATTTAAATAATTCAAGCGTGTCAAAAAGTGTGAAGATGATTCCTAAATTGATATCATTCCTCGAAAGTTGTAAATGTACACATCATAGAAGTTAGTGGTTCGGTGTAACTGAACGCCGTTCAATGATACCGTAGTTGGAGAAGGGTACCACTTCGTAATGTCCAACAGTGAGTCCTCGCCATTCAATAGCTTGGCATCAACAACTAATCACCGGAAATGGTTTAAGCCATATCTAAACGGAATTTAAAAAAGTCGTAAAAATATGTTCCCATATTATATCAGTGTTGCAGATATATTTGGTAGGCTCAATGTCTATTGAAGCTTAACAGAATAATAACAAGAGACGAGAAAAAAAAACTATGATCAACTCATTTAATAATAGTTAAAATATAGACATTAAAAAATATTTGTGATTATTTAGGATAAAGCGCAGAACATGTCACGGTTTTGAATAAGGCTGATTTTTTCCCCCCTTCAGTATTTTGCAACGTTTGAAGGGGGGTACAAAACATAAAATTAAAATGAAATTTTCATCAGTCTTATTGAAATCTAAGAGATTTTTTCTCCAATTTCTTCTTCTTATGCATAGTTTCGAATGACGCCAGGTCCACCCAACGTCCATTTCCAGCCCTTATGCATCACCTCTATCAATTCCTCTGTTTTTGGTTGTTGCTGTTCAAGGATGTACCTCCAGCCGCTACACTAGCGTACGTACTACTATCCGACAAACTGTCCTTGCTCTGGTCTTTCTCCTGGTCTTGCTTTTTTTTTTATCAGGTATTTTTTCCTCTTCTGGTTGCTGTGGGTCTTCCGTTTGGGACAGGAAATCATTCGGTATCCCTACGCTTTGCAAAGAAAGTATTTATCTAAATTTCCAGAATTGAATATATTACCCTTCCGATTAAGGGAATTAATCCAGGAGTTAATCTCTTATTTCACGTTCTTGTATACACCTCGCACACCTGTGTACAAGTCTAGGCCCATGTCCGAAGGGAATTTATTTCGTATTTTCCCAGCACCAATAATGATCTATCTGGCACTTCCGGTGGTAAATCGCACGCACGTACATATTGAACGCTGTCCCCGACAAGTGACAGTCGTACCTCTAATGATGGAAAGGTATTGGATGCATCAGGGCATAATGCAAACTTGCTTCAGATTTGAATTTGATGAAGGTCACCTTCTACTCCGCAATCTGATATGTGGTGTCCATGTCAGCAGGATTCGCGTCCAGTGATTTCACGAAATTTACAATCTCGTCGATGGTGAACTTCACACTTCCATTTGGATTGTGTGCATTAATTTTACCATATCGAAATGTTTGCTTCCAAAGGCACTGACCAAGCTGCAGGCAATGAACACAGCGCACCAAAAGAAGTAAACAACTGTCGATAGTGTGATCGACTGCAAATCAACAGCTGCTGCTTCAGCAGTTGAGAGAAAACTGAGGGTAAAATTTTCTGCAAGCTTTGTGTACATTATAGCAGAAAATAGTTTGGTCAAATTCACAGGAAATTATAACAATCGAACCATCATATCCAACATACTCGATCGTAATGATTTTTCTTGTACCGGCTTTTCAACGCCATCCAGATGGTACTGGGACAGCGGATGGTGAAAGTTCCTTGTGATTACAGTTATTTTCGTGTTTCGATTTATAATGCATCCTATTTTCGCTAGTACATGGCGGCTGCATAATGGGCTTGGCGTAGGAGTTTGTACAATACCATCGCATATGCAATGAAGCGGTAGCAACATTCGTTAGATTTCATTTACGTGTAGTAACGAATCGAGCTGGTACCGGCTGCTGAGGAGCTTTGGGAATGCATTCATGCACCCGATACAGGTATGATTATGGCAAAATTTGCTTCTCTCATTGG